>NC_140170.1:118307682-118444954 GCF_963971535.1 Notolepis coatsorum
AATTATTATATATATAAATGAGAACATTTAAAATATTATAATAATAATAGTAAATATATTATTATTAATAAATATTGTTTTTCTGTTGTACCGAACTCGTACCGAACCGTGACCCCAATACCGAGGTACATACCGAACCGTGGCTTCTGTGTACCGTTACACCCCTAGAGCACAGTGAAAAATTCTAAGTAACACAGAGTTTAATAACAAACAATTTATTACATTCATATTATAGTGTGTGTGTGTGTGTGCATGTGCATACTAAGGGCCCGCGTCCACTTGGCGCATATTTCTGACCGCACGCATCTGTTTTCAATGTATTCCAATGGGGAGGGAGCGCATGCGGCCGCCTCTAGGAAGTGCGCTGCCGTCGGCTTCTTTTCTCAGCTTTTTTGTGCGGACGAAAGTTGAAACTTTCTGAACTTTCAGAGCGATGCGCTGGGCTCATTTTCAGACAACCAATCACAGCCATTCATCTACCACTCTGTTTGTAACCTGACACCGGAGCTGCCTGCCTGTCTGGCTGTCTCCCACAGACCATTGAGATTCGCGACAAAACTAATAATAATAACTACACGAATACACTACTAAAATCTAATAAAAAGCAAAGGGCGAACTGTGGTGTCAGGCAATAATATAATATATTATTATTATTATTATTATTATTATTATTATTATTATTATTATTATTATTATTATTATTATTATTATTATTATTATTATTATTATTATTATTATTATTATTATTATTATTATTATTATTGTATATAATTAATATACAATAAAGTTATTCAAATATGCTATAATATGTGCAAAACCGCGGCATGGCTGTAGATTTCTTTCTGTCATCTACAAGATGCGCTGCAAGCCAGCGCTGCCGGCGCACTCCCAGCATGTTTCACGGAGAAATATGCGCTAGGTGGACGCGGGCCCTAAGGGACACACATATGTGTAATAATAGCACATACCACTAAAATCACACATTGGCCCATTCCTACTAGACGCAAAGGATATTGGTTGTCCAGCTGCTTTTGTATGTTGTATTAGGGCTGGGCGATATAACGATAACGATAAATATCGCGATATATTTTAATAATCGATATCGAATATCGATTTTTTTTTTTTTTTTTTTTTTTTTTTTACCTGCAACAGGGCAGTTTTAAAACCAGAGACAGTGGACAGACTTGTCTTTCTTGCCTGCAACTTAAAGTAATGGCTTTGCTTGTCCAAATGACAATACTGACCAAATTCAGATTTCTTTTTCTCTTGTCCATTTATTTTGTTTGCTTTCTAATTTAAAATACATTTTGAAACCGTCTGTACACAGTAGGCTATGTGTGCTAGCAGAACTAGACTCCAGTCACGAGTCACAGTGCACATGTGCGGTGGTTTGTCCACCAAAAAAGCGCCAAAAGATCGAAAATAAACTAGCAGAGCCAGAACTGTTCAACTCCTCTGGAGCCACAGCCAGCAGAGAAGCCGGTTTACTTTAGCTTTTAAACCAGCTGCAGCCTGAGAACTGGAGTGTGAGGGGATGTAACACTAAAGATGGCGGCAATGACAAAGAATTGCTGCAAAATAAACATACATCTGTTGTTAAAAAAAAAAAAAAAAAAAAAAAATGTTTTATTTTTTTTTTATTTTTTTTATACTTATAACAATTCGATAATTATCGATATCGAGAAATAAAATAAAATTATCATATCGTTATCGCGATATGATTTTTTTCCATATCTCCCAGCCCTATGTTGTATGTAGTGTTGTCACGATACCGATACCAGCCCAAGTATCACAATACCGATTCTAAAACAATACCAAGTAATTGAATATATTATTTGATGACAGAATATGGACAATTCTGTAATTAATAAAAATTTACATTTTGACGCTGTTGAAACGTAAATAATCAAAAATAATCAAATTATTCTGTTACAGCTGCTGAGCTAGCCTATATACTATAGCTAATGTCCATCAATATCTTCCTTTGAATGAAATAGATTCAGGAATCAGGCGTGTTAGCCCAGTGTGTGTGTGTGTGTGTTTGTGTGTGTGTGTGTGTGTGTGAGTGTGTGAGAGAGAGAGAGAGAGAGAGAGAGAGAGAGAGAGAGAGAGAGAGAGAGAGAGAGAGAGAGATTGACTCTCAGCCCCCCCCTTCCCTCACTATTGGATACACTAAACACATTTTCAGCTGTGTCTGTGAGTGTTTCCAGGGATAGCTTAGTTAGCGTTAGCAGGTTAGCTTAGCTTAGTTAGCATGTACCACGATGTGGGCATACAGGAATGGCGAGGATGCAAAGCATGTTAGACCATTGGACCTGTTGCTCGCAGAGTTTTCATTGCACATAGAAACAGTGCGACTCACGAGAGAAGTTGCCACAGAGCTGTCATACCTTCTAAAATTGAAGGTCCGCGCTGCTCTGTGTCTATTATAAAATGACAATTGTGCGTTGACACGCCCACTATGCAAAGCTATTACTCGCACACTGAGCTCTTAAATAATTTCTCCGGTTCAAATAACAAATATATTTTTAGGGGTAAATGCAAGTGAAATGGTCGCATTGTAGAGCCCTGTACGGGTGTAGTGTGTGCAAAGTGGCAGCGGATTAATTATGAATGTCTTCAGCCACCTGAGGTGAAAGAGGATTTGCTGTGCCTTCTTCACCACCTGGCCGGTGTGCTTGTCCCAGGTGAGGTCCTTGGTGATGTGAACACAAAGGAATTTGAAGCTGCTAACTCTCTCCATTGCAGACCCATTGATGTTGAGTGGGTCCCCCCCAATGTTTTTTCAATGGATGAGATAGGATGCTGCTTGTGACAGGGAATAGTGTGGAGACAGGGCTTATGTCTGTAAGGAGGTCGGGAAGCAGCTATGGAGGAGATCTGTTAGACATGCTGCCTAGACTCTGCGGGATGGTCAAGTGAGTGATGGCATCCTCTGGGTTTTCGCTAATAGGCTCAATGTTTCTTTCCACCCACATTGTTGCACATTGGCTGCAAGCTCAGGGCACTGTACGCTTGATGATGTAAACAGGATTGAGTGAGGCTGACCATAGCACAAGGTCTGAGGTTGGTTGGCTCTCAGCCTTGTTTGATGCTGATGTGCTGGTCCAAAAGCCAAGACCACTCTTCCTTGCTGCTCTCCGCCCACAATGTCCCTATCCTTTGCCTACTCGGTTGCTTTTGTTGGAGTCCATTTCCTCCAGTAGCCAGCATGGGGGTGGCTTGGGCTACTCAACTCTCCAGTCTTACTTTGGCACACTTTGGTATTCTTCTGAGAGACTGGAAATGGGTAGCTCTACGCCTCCTTTACCATAGAGCCATATGCTGCTGAGGCACCTGGGAAGACCAACCTTCGAGATTTGAGCTTCATATATGGTCATATGAGGCATGGAAGTGGTCATACGAGGCATAGAAAGAGCCCAAATTGAATACAACAGAGCTTCAACTTTCCAGGGAGTGTGCCTCTGTCAATGCTCCCCATGCCACTGACGACATTCTTCCTGAGCTGATCTACTTGCTCTGTTCTTTGAGGGATGCATTGTAGCACCGACCTAGCTCGTCACAGACTTCACATGCTTCTTGGAGACTGTTGGAATCTTCTCATCATCACCATACCACATTTGTAAGCCTCCAGTGGGATCACAAGACATCTTGTGCATTTCTGTAGAGCCTGTATGGAACATCCTGGAGCTGATGCGGGCCCTTGTTCTATGCACAATTGTTTTCTCCACTTCACTCCATCCAACTGGGCTGATGGATGGATTGGTGGCATGTCAGGTGGGAGGGTGATCTCTTTGTGGCGTCAGTTGTCTGTGCAGGACATTTCCAGATGTTTCCTCAGGTCTGCCTTTGACACCGAGAGACTCTTGCCCTTTTTGAAGAGACCCTTCACAAATTTTAAGGGATCTTTGCAGAAGCTTGTTCTCGTCCAATCCTTCTTCCTGTGCTTCCTTACCAGGTTCCCAGCTATTCTCAGTGCCGCAAGCCTGCTCCGGATGTCTGCTTGCAACAGGTTTATGCCTTCCTGCTCCTCCTCAGTGCCTTCCTCCCTTCCTTCTCCTCCTCAGTGCCTTCCTCCCTTCCTGCTCATCCTCAGTGCCTTCCTCCCTTCCTGCTCCTCCTCAGCCTTCCTGCTCCTCCTCAGTGCATTCCTCCCTTCCTGCTCCTCCTCAGTGCCTTCCTCACTTCCTGCTCCTCCTCAGTGCCTTCCTCACTTCCTGCTCCTCCTCAGTGCCGTCCTCCCTTCCTGCTCCTCCTCAGTGAATTCCTCACTTCCTGCTCCTCCTCAGTGCCTTCCTCACTTCCTGCTCCTCCTCAGTGCCTTCCTCACTTCCTGCTCCTCCTCAGTGCCTTCCTCCCTTCCTGCTCCTCCTCAGTGCCTTCCTCCCTTCCTGCTCCTCCTCAGTGCCTTCCTCCCTTCCTTCTCCTCCTCAGTGCCTTCCTCCCTTCCTGCTCCTCCTCAGTGCCTTCCTCCCTTCCTGCTCCTCCTCAGTGCCTTCCTCCCTTCCTGCTCCTCCTCAGTGCCTTCCTCACTTCCTGCTCCTCCTCAGTGCCTTCCTCCCTTCCTTCTCCTCCTCAGTGCCTTCCTCCCTTCCTGCTCCTCCTCAGTGCCTTCCTCCCTTCCTGCTCCTCCTCAGTGCCTTCCTCGCTTCCTGCTCCTCCTCAGTGCCTTCCTCACTTCCTGCTCCTCCTCAGTGCCTTCCTCACTTCCTGCTCCTCCTCAGTGCCTTCCTCACTTCCTTCTCATCCTCAGTGGCTTTACTAACCATAGTACACAGTATATTATGTGTACAGTAGTATTATATAAATAATAAGAATATGAATAACCATACACTCACACATACATACATAAATAGCAAGTAATGTGGAATGGCACAACCTTACACTTACTTACCCCTTTCTTTTGCTGCTGTGTGTGTATGTGTGTGTGCATGTATGTGTGTGTGTGTGTGTGTGTGTGTGTGTGTGTGTGTGTGTATGTGTGTGTGCGTGCGTGCGTATGTGTGTGTGTGTGTGTGTGTGTGTGTGTGTGTGTGTGTGTGTGTGTGTGTGAGTGAGTGAGTGAGTGAGTGAGTGAGTGAGTGAGTGAGTGAGTGAGTGAGTGAGTGAGTGAGTGAGTGAGTGAATGAGTGAGTGAGTGAGTGAGTGAGTGTGTGTGTGTGTGTGTGTGTGTGTGTGTGTGTGTGTGTGTGTGTGTGTGTGTGTGTGTGTGTGTGTGTGTGTGTGTGTGTGTGAGTGTGTGTGTGGGTGTGTGTGACATCCAACACAGTGAGCTGAAGCTTTGATCATAATGCAGGTCCGCCTACACAGACTACCTGTCTCACACAGACACATCAGCTTAGGGACAGAGAGCTATGAAACACAGTGGCGTATATGTGTGTGTGTGTGTGTGTGTGTGTGTGTGTGTGTGTGTGTGTGTGTGTGTGTGTGTGTGTGTGTGTGTGTGTGTGTGTGTGTGTGTGTGTGTGTGTGTGTGTGTGTGTGTGTGTGTGTAGGTGTGTGTGTGTGTGTGTGTGTGTGTGTGTGTGTGTGTGTGTGTGTGTGTGTTTGTGCATTCATGCACAGCCTGAAGCTCTGTCTGTTTGTCTGTCTTGCTCATTGCCTGTCTAATGAGTTTTCAGTAACCCCAGAGCATAATGAGAAATTACTTGATGCGTGCATGTCAGCATGTGTGTGTGTCTTTTGTGCCTGTGTGTGTGTGTGTGATCTATTATACTGTATATGTCTATGCATGTGTGTGTGTGTGTGTGTGAATGGGAGAGAGTGGGAGTAGGGAGAGAGAGGGAGTAGAGAGAGTGAAGGGGAGAGAGAGGGAGTAGAGAGGGTAAATGGGAGAGAGAGGGAGTAGAGAGAGTGAAGGGGAGAGAGAGGGAGTAGAGAGGGTAAATGGGAGAGAGAGGGAGTAGAGAGAGTGAAGGGGAGAGAGAGGGAGTAGAGCGAGTGGATGCGAGAGAGAGGGAGTAGAGAGAGAGAGTGAATGGGGAGAGAGAGGGAGTAGAGAGAGTGAAGGGGAGAGAGAGGGAATAGAGAGAGAGGGAGTAGAGAGAGTGAAGCGGAGAGAGAGGGAGTAGAGAGAGTGAAGGGGAGAGAGAGGGAATAGAGAGAGAGGGAGTAGAGAGAGTGAAGGGGAGAGAGAGGGAGTAGAGAGAGTGAAGGGGAGAGGGGGAATAGAGAAAGAGGGAGTAGAGAGAGTGAAGGGGAGAGAGAGGGAATAGAGAGAGTGAAGGGGAGAGAGAGGGAATAGAGAGAGAGGGAGTAGAGAGAGTGAGGGGAGAGAGAGGGAGTATAGAGAGTGAAGGGGAGAGAGAGGGAGTAGAGAGAGTGAAGGGGAGAGAGAGGGAATAGAGAGAGAGGGAGTAGAGAGAGTAAAGGGGAGAGAGGGAGTAGAGAGAGTGGAGGCGAGAGAGAGGGAATAGAGAGAGAGGGAGTAGATATAGTGAAGGGGAGAGATAGTAGAGATAGTGAAGGCGAGAGAGAGGGAGTAGAGAGAGAGGTATAGAGAGAGTGAAGGGGAGGCCTATTGCTTATTAACAGCGGAGGAGTGCTGCCGAGTGCTTCCGCGTCTTCCCTGATTGGCTGCGACACGCCCCGCGGCAGGCGCGGCAGCCGCAGAGCGGAGCGGCAGAGCTGGAGCGGAGCGGCAGAGCTTGCGGCATTATGTAGCCGTAATCCGCCATGATTTTCATTCGAAGCTTAGCTCACCTGGCAGCGCTGCGGTCCTGCGTTCCTGCGGTCCGTTGGTGACAAGTTCGAATCCCATCAATTTAAATTTTTTTTAACATGTATTCTTTCGCCGGTTAACGTTAGGCATGGTTAAGGTTAAGGTTAAGGTTAGGCATTGTTTCGGAGTTGGTTAAGGTTAGAAGGGTTAAGTTTAGGCGCTGTTAAGGAGCTGGTTAAGGTTAGAGTTTGTCTTAGAGAATGGCAATATTCTTTCTATGGTTAAGGTTAAGGTTAGGCATGGTTAAGGTTAAGGTTAAGGTTAGGCATTGTTTCGGAGTTGGTTAAGGTTAGAAGGGTTAAGTTTAGGCGCTGTTAAGGAGCTGGTTAAGGTTAGCGTTTGTCTTAGAGAATGGCAATAGACAGCCTATTTCCGCACTGCCGCTCTCTCGCGCTGCCGCGGTCACATGGTCACATTGTCACATTCTTGCACTCCTCCGCTGTTAAAAAGCAACACGCGAAGGGGAGAGAGAGGGAATAGAGAGAGAGGGAGTAGAGAGAGTGAAGGGGAGAGAGAGGGAATAGAGAGAGTGAAGGGGAGAGAGATGAAATAGAGAGAGAGGGAGTAGAGAGAGTGAAGGGGAGAGAGAGTAGAGAGAGTGAAGGTGAGAGAGAGGGAGTAGAGAGAGTGGAGGGGAGAGAGAGTAGAGAGAGTAAAGGGGAGAGAGAGGGAATAGAGAGAGAGGGAGTAGAGAGAGTGAAGGGGAGAGAGAGTAGAGAGAGTGAAGGGGAGATAGAGGGAATATAGAGAGTGAAGGGGAGAGAGAGGGAATAGAGAGAGTGAAGGGGAGAGAGAGTAGAGAGTGGAGGTGAGAGAGAGGGAGTAGAGAGAGTGGAGGCGAGAGAGAGGGAGTAGAGAGAGAGGGAGTAGAGAGAGTGGAGGGGAGATAGAGGGAGTAGAAAGAGTGAAGGGGAGAGAGAGGGAATATAGAGAGATGGAGTAGAGAGAGTGAAGGGGAGAGAGAGGGAGTAGAGAGAGTGAAGGGGAGGGAGAGGGAATAGAGAGAGAGGGAGTAGAGAGAGTGAAGGGGAGAGAGAGGGGGTAGAGAGAGTGAAGGGGAGATAGAGGGAGTAGAGAGAATGAAGGGGAGAGAGAGGGAGTAGAGAGAGTGACGGGGAGAGAGAGGGAATAGAGAGAGAGGGAGTAGAGAGAGTGAAGGTGAGAGAGAGGGAATAGAGAGAGTGAAGGGGAGAGAGAGGGAATAGAGAGAGTGAAGGGGAGAGAGAGGGAATAGAGAGAGAGGGAGTAGAGAGAGTGAAGGGGAGAGAGAGTAGAGAGAGTGAAGGTGAGAGAGAGGGAGTAGAGAGAGTGGAGGAGAGAGAGAGTAGAGAGAGTAAAGGGGAGAGAGAGGGAATAGAGAGAGAGGGAGTATAGAGAGTGAAGGGGAGAGAGAGGGAATATAGAGAGTGAAGGGGAGAGAGAGGGAATAGAGAGAGTGAAGGGGAGAGAGAGTAGAGAGTGGAGGCGAGAGAGAGGGAGTAGAGAGAGTGAAGGCGAGAGAGAGGGAGTAGAGAGAGTGGAGGGGAGAGAGAGGGAGTAGAAAGAGTGAAGGGGAGAGAGAGGGAATATAGAGAGATGGAGTAGAGAGAGTGAAGGGGAGAGAGAGGGAGTAGAGAGAGTGAAGGAGAGGGTGATGTAATAGAGAGAGAGGGAGTAGAGAGAGTGAAGGGGAGAGAGAGGGGGTAGAGAGAGTGAAGGGGAGAGAGAGTGAGTAGAGAGAATGAAGGGGAGAGAGAGGGAGTAGAGAGAGTGAAGGGGAGAGATAGGGAATAGAGAGAGTGAAGGTGAGAGAGAGGGAATAGAGAGAGTGAAGGGGAGAGAGATGGAATAGAGAGAGTGAAGGGGAGAGAGAGGGAGTAGAGAGAGTGGAGGGGAGAGAGATGGAGTAGAGAGAGTGATGGGTAGAGAGAGGGAATAGAGAGAGAGGGAGTAGAGAGAGTGAAGGGGAGAGAGAGGGAGTAGAGAGAGTGAATGGGAGAGAGAGGGAATAGAGAGAGAGGGAGTAGAGAGAGTAAAGGGGAGAGAGGGAATAGAGAGAGGGAGTAGAGATAGTGAAGGGGAGAGAGAGGGAGTAGAGAGAGTGGAGGTGAGAGAGTGGGAATAGAGACAGAGGGAGTAGAGAGAGTGAAGGGGAGAGAGAGTAGAGCTAGTGAAGGCGAGAGAGAGGGAGTAGAGAGAGTGAAGGTGAGAGAGAGGGAGTAGAGAGAGAGAGGGAGTAGAGAGAGTGCAGGGGAGAGAGAGGGAATAGAGAGAGAGGGAGTAGAGAGAGTGAAGGGGAGAGAGAGGGAGTAGAGAGAGTGAAGGGGAGAGAGAGGGAGTAGAGAGAGTGAAGGGGAGAGAGAGGGAATAGAGAGAGATGAAGTAGAGAGAGTGAAGGGGAGAGAGAGGGAATAGAGAGAGTGAAGGGGAGAGAGAGGGAATAGAGAGAGAGGGAGTAGAGAGAGTGAAGGGGAGAGAGAGTAGATAGAGTGAAGGTGAGAGAGAGGGAGTAGAGAGAGTGTAGGGGAGAGAGAGTAGAGAGAGTAAAGGGGAGAGAGAGGGAATAGAGAGAGTGACAGCGAGAGAGTAGAGAGTGACGGTGAGAGAGTGAATGTAAGAGAGGGGGAATAGAGCAAGAGGGAGTAGAGAGAGTGAAGGGGAGAGAGAGTAGAGCTAGTGAAGGCGAGAGAGAGGGAGTAGAGAGAGTAAAGGTGAGAGAGAGGGAGTAGAGAGAGAGGGAGTAGAGAGAGTGAAGGGGAGAGAGAGGGAATAGAGAGAGAGGGAGTAGAGAGAGTGAATGGGAGAGAGAGGGAGTAGAGAGAGTGAAGGGGAGAGAGAGGGAGTAGAGAGAGTGAAGGGGAGATAGAGGGAATAGAGAGAGAGGAAGTAGAGAGAGTGAAGGGGAGAGAGAGGGAATAGAGAGAGTGATGCGGAGAGAGAGGGAATAGAGAGAGAGGGAGTAGAGAGAGTGAAGGGGAGAGAGAGTAGAGAGAGTGAAGGTGAGAGAGAGGGAGTAGAGAGAGTGGAGGGGAGAGAGAGTAGAGAGAGTAAAGGGGAGAGAGAGGGAATAGAGAGAGTGAAGGCGAGAGAGATGGAGTAGAGAGTGAAGGTGAGAGAGTGAAGGTAAGAGAGGGGGAATAGAGCAAGAGGGAGTAGATAGAGTGAAGGGGAGAGAGAGTAGCGAGAGTGAAGGGGAGAGAGAGTAGAGAGAGTGAAGGGGAGAGAGAGTAGAGAGAGTAAAGTGGAGATAGTGAAGGGGAGAGAGAGTGAAGGGGAGAGAGAGTAGAGAGAGTAAAGTGGAGAGAGTGAAGGGGAGAGAGAGGGAGGAGAGAGAGTGATGGGGAGAGAGAGGGAATATAGAGTGAGGGAGTAGAGAGCGTGATTGGGAGAGAGAGGGATATAGAGACTAGAGTGAAGGGGAGAGAGAGAGGGAATAGAGAGAGTAAAGGGGAGAGAGGGAGTAGAGAGAGAGGGAATATAGAGAGTAAAGGGGAAAGAGGGAGTAGAGAGAGAGGGAGTAGAGAGAGTGATGGGGAGATAGAGTGAAGGGGAGAGAGAGGCAATACAGAGAGTAAAGGGGAGAGAGGGAGTAGATAGTAAAGGGGAGATAGTGACAGGGATAGAGAGGGAGTGAATGGGAGAGAGAGGGAGTAGAGATAGTGAAGGGGAGAGAGAGGGAGTAGATAGAGTGAAGGGGAGAGAGAGTAGAGAGAGTGAAGGGGAGAGAGAGTAGAGAGAGTAAAGTGGAGAGAGTGAAGGGGAGAGAGAGGGAGGAGAGAGAGTGAAGGGGAGAGAGAGTGAGTAGATATAGTGAAGGGGAGAGAGAGTAGAGAGAGTGAAGGGGAGATAGAGTAGAGAGAGTAAAGTGGAGAGAGTGGAGGGGAGAGAGAGTAGAGAGAGTAAAGTGGATAGAGTGAAGGGGAGAGAGAGTGAGGAGAGAGAGTGAAGGGGAGAGAGAGGGAGTAGAGAGAGAGGGAGTAGAGAGCGTGATTGGGAGAGAGAGGGATAGAGAGAGTGAAGGGGAGAGAGAGAGGGAATAGAGAGAGTAAAGGGGAGAGAGGGAGTAGAGAGAGAGGAAATATAGAGAGTAAAGGGGAGAGAGGGAGTAGAGAGAGAGGGAGTAGAGAGAGTGATGGGGAGAGAGAGTGAAGGGGAGAGAGAGACAATACAGAGAGTAAAGGGGAGAGAGGGAGTAGAATGGGAGAGAGATGGAGTAGAGAGAGTGAAGGGGAGAGAGAGGGAAACCGAGCTACACTTCTTAACAACCTGCCCACTATACCAAGACATCAGAGACATATACTTCCCACAAATTGCAAACACCCAAAGAGACTTTGAAAACATGGAAAATAACTCAAAACTCCCATACCTACTGGGTGAAATACAACAATGTGCAAACACAGCAGCAATATTTGTGAGCTGCTGTGACAAGAAAAGGACATCCAACGGAATGCAACCACCATAAAGACTGTACAAGAAATTCCGTCTGTAATGTACTGATTTCTTTTGTTTTCTCTGTTTGATTGTTTTGTTTTGTTTGGCTTTGGCAATGTAAACGTATGTTTCCCATGTCAATAAAGCCCATTTGAATTGAATTTAATTGAATTGAGTAAAGGGGAGAGAGAGGGAGTAGAGAGAGTGACAGGGAGAGCGAGGGAGTAGAGAGAGTGACAGGGAGAGAGAGGGAGTAGAGAGAGAGAGGGAGTAGAGAGAGTGAAGGGGAGAGAGAGGGAGTAGAGAGAGTGAAGGGGAGAGATAGGGAGTAGAGAGAGTGAAGGGGAGAGAGAGGGAGTAGAGAGAGTGAAGGAGAGAGAGTGAAGGGGAGAGAGAGGGAGTAGAGAGAGTGACGGGGAGAGTGAGGGAGTAGAGAGAGTGACAGGGAGAGAGAGGGAGTAGAGAGAGTGAAGGGGAGAGAGAGGGAGTAGAGAGAGAGGGATTAGAGAGAGTGAAGGGGAGAGAGAGGGAGTAGAGAGAGTGAAGGGGAGAGAGAGGGAGTAGAGAGGGTAAAGGGGAGAGAGAGTGAAGGGGAGAGATAGGGAGTAGAGAGAGTAAAGGGGAGAGAGAGGGAATAGAGAGTGACAGGGAGAGAGAGGGAGTAGAGAGAGTGAAGGGGAGAGAGAGGGAGTAGAGAGTGACGGGGAGAGAGATGGAGTAGAGAGAGTGAAGGTGAGAGAGGGAGTAGATAGAGAGAAGGGGAGATAGAGGGAGTAGAGAGAGTGACGGGAGAGAGAGTGAAGGGGAGAGAGAGGGAGTAGAGAGAGTGAAGGGGAGAGAGAGGGAGTAGAGAGAGTGAAGGGGAGAGAGAGGGAGTAGAGAGAGTAAAGGGGAGAGTGAAGGGGAGAGAGAGTGACAGGGAGAGAGAGGGAGTAGAGAGAGTGAAGGGGAGAGAGAGTAGAGCGAGAGGGAGTAAAGACAGTGAAGGGGAGAGAGAGTATAGAGAGGGAGTAGAGAGAGAGAGGGAGTAAAGAGAGTGATGGGGAGAGAGGGAGTAAAGAGAGTGAACGGGAGAGGGAGGAGAGAGAGAGGGAGTAAAAAGAGTGAAGGCGAGAGAGAGTAGAGAGAGAGGGAGTAGAGAGAGTGAATGGGAGAGAGGGAGTAGAGAGTGAGGGAGAAAGAAGAGAGGGAGATAGAGCTCATATGGTAAGTGATGAACCAGAGGAAGACGAGGAGTAGGAAGATGTGTTTAAGCCGGCGTGCTGCGTTGACTCTGAGAGGATTATAGAGTCACAGTATTTAAACCCTGCAGCTGAGAGACAGAGAGAGAGAGGGAGAGAGAGAGAGAGAGAGATAGAGAGAGAGAGAGAGAGAGAGAGAGTCAAATGGACAAAGAGTGAGGAAGAGTGAGTGTGTGTGTATGTGCCTGTGTGTGTGTGTGTGTGTGTGTGTGTGTGTGTGTGTGTGTGTGTGTGTGTGTGTGTGTGTGTGTGTGTGTGTGTGTGTGTGTGTGTGTGTGTGTGTGTGTGTGTGTGTGTGTGTGTGTGTGTGTGTGTGTGTGTGTGTGTGTGTGTGTGTGTGTGTGCTGATGCAGTTGTAAGCCCGAGGCCAGGGGTGGTCAACCTTTTTGGTCACGAGATCTACTTTGCCATTTTCCCAGGCTGGAGAGATCTACCATCTCCAAATGGCCGCTGCTTTTAGGTGTTATTATAGGCTGCTAATCAGAATAATGTAAATATATAATGAGTCAATCATGTAATATTAATCATAAACATTTTTAATACATTCTGACTATCTGGGATGAAGAGTATTATGCATTTTATTATCAAATAATAATAAAAAAAAATACTTATGGGACCTTTAAAATGATGATAGCACTTGCTTAAAATTTCAATAATGAGAAAGAAACTAACTAACACAATTGGCAGTGTTAGCGGGTGGGAAGCCGGCGGGGTATGTGTCCTCGTCGTTGTAAACTGTGGTTCGTACTGGTCGGTCGGGGCACCTGTTCAGCAGGGAGGGGATCGGGGGGAAATAGCGCGAACCTCCGCACGCGTTACATTCCCCCAGTGAGAGTCCTCGCTGTCAGGTGAAAAGAAGCGGCTGGCTGACTCCACATGTGTCGGAGGAGGCATCTGGTAGTCTTCTCCCTCCCTAGGCCGACAGTGGGGCAATGCGTGCAACGACCAGGAAGGGAATTGGCATAACGACAAAAATTGGGAAGGGAGAAAAATACAGAAAAAAGTGAGAACAAAAAATAGATACAAAATTTAAATAATGAGAAAGAAAGAAGACACATTTCTCAAGATGTTTATTTCAGAATTCAACTATTTCACAACACAAAATAATTAATATATTGGACTCATTCTCTCTTATTTCAGAGGCAAAACATTGTCAAAGTAATAAAAAAGCTATAATGTTCACTTCAATATAAAACACAAAATAATTAATATATTTCAGCAAAGTCGTCAAAGTCAAAGTAGCAGCTATATATAAAAATAGGCAATGAAATCCATTTTGATTGGATGCCTGCAGCACCACCACTGTCCACTAGTCTCTGTGTAGCTCTCCTTCAGGGTGGCCGCTGCACTGGGACCATGTACATTATGTCTGGGCTGTAGCTGCTGGTTGCAATTCGTAAAGCGGCCACTAGGTGGTCATCTGTCACTTTGGATCTGACCTTTGACTTGAAAGTGTTTTTCAGTGTTCATTTCGTCAGCTATTTTGAATTTTAGTTTTAGTCTAATGCTTTTTTTCGTTTTCATCATATTTAGTCACCGTTATCTATTTCTAGTTTAGTCAAGTTGTAGTCAACTATTGGTCTGAGCATTTTAGTCTCGATTTTGTCTTTTTAGTTTAGTCTCGCCACTCAGTCACAGCCTCATAAGTTGGCGTGAGCTTTTTCTAAACAAAAACAAGCTAACTTTAGTCCTAGTGGGTTAGACAAAAATTATTGCAATCTAACCTTTGGGCAAAAACCATAAGAGCAGACGCTCCTTGCCTACAACGGTGGTCAATCATTATCGCCATCAGCAGCGATTGGTCAGTTTGTTACCGTATGCAGTCAGATGTGGTCACTTGAGCGGCCTGTCAAATGACGCTCGCCGGATATATTGTCTTGTAACTCGAGACACGAAGCATGCAATTGGTTGAGTGTGGTGGCGATCGAAAGGCGGCAAATTCAACTTTCGAATGGTGTATTGGATGATCGGCGAAAAATGCAGCCCGGAGGCGGCAGACGAGCGCATAGTGCCGCGAGTGTGCGCGAGTGTGTGACGTCTTGTTTTAGTCAAGAGCGATTTCGGCAAGGTTTTATTTTGTAAACTACATTTTCTGTCGTTGTTTGTAGTCAACGACATTGCATGAATTATTTTGTCATGTTAGTGTCACATGATCTCCATTAACGTGACGTCTCGTCTCGTTGTCATCAGGGGAAAAAGCTTTGTTGACGACCATATATAGTCATAATTTTCGTTGACTAAATGTGTCGCTGTTCTCCTGGACGACTGAAGGCTGTGGACGGCTGCCATGATTTCATGTCATGTTTTTGAAACGCCTCCTTTAATATCTCACCTCCTGAAACTATTTAGTGTGTTTCGCCAGAACGTGGCTGATGCCATAGGAGGCTGAACAGTTGTTCCTTTCACAGCTGCTATGGTAGAACTGCTGTTCTATTTCATTCTGGTTTCCGCTCAGCGTCATTCTGCACTAACCTCACTTCGTGCCTAGCACTGAATAAAAAACTCCACAATGTACCTTTACATACCGACATCCGTCTGGCTACACCCCTATCCGCTTACCTTCATAAGCATGTGTGTGGTCACCTACTCGCCTCCTTCTTCACTTTCACCACAAGGAAGTGCCTTGGTATATACCCACACTTGACGAGGTTGTTTAGTCGAAGAAAGTTGATACGCGTTTAAATTTTTTCTTGCTTTCTTCTTCTCTCGTATATTTAAAAAGAAAAAAGCTAAGTCATAATGTTTACCTCAGAGGGTCGCGCTCGCAACGTCACCCTTCACCAGCGGTTCTCCATTGCCTCCTCTGTCGTACGTCTTGGAGCGGGGTTGAGGCCTCTCTCGTGGTCGGCAGCCACGCCCGGTAGGTGTCCGATGGATAGTTTGCCTCTCCAAGGAGCTGGTGCACCAGCGCCATCTCCTGTGCGATGGCCTGGTTCCGGCTCTGGTTTCTCTGCTTCCGGGGAGTAGTCCGCTGTTGGGCGGCCGGCTCCTCTGGTTGCGGGGGATTTGAGACACAAACTTTTTGCGTCAGCTCGCTCCCGTCGCATGATGGTGGCTTGTAGACACGAACGGCCTGGTTTTGGTGAGTTGCTGGAGCCGGATGAGGATGCGTCTGATTCTCCATGGCCGATGGAAACAGAGGACTACATGGTAGAAGCGGACGGGTTCTTGTTCGAAGCCCCGGTGGAGACATGTCCCTTGCCCGTCCAGGTAACACTGGAGGGGGGTGAGATGTCTCCTTGGGATTCCTCGTACGCAGATGTTGGGTTAGAACCTCCGACTCGGCGGCGGGATGCCCTGCTATCAGCCACATCAGAATGTGGCTCCTTAACCAGTAGTCTGCTGCATGTGAGGGACGCGAGCTCGGTGGGGGAAAGTATGCAGGGGGAACTGGGTGCTTTGTTCCCCGAGCTCATGGCGGCGGCGGCAGTCGCAAACGGCGTGCCGCTGCCGCAGCCACTGCCTGTTCCTATTCCTGACGATCTCATAGGTCATCTATGGCAACGCCGTCCGGTGAGAGGGGTGGACGTTAGGGATGGGTACCGAATTCGGTACTTTTGAGGTACCGAACCGAAACACGTCGGTACTACCGAGTATCAATTCAAGTGAGATACCGAATTTATTTTTTTTACTTTTTTATTTATTTTTTTTACTTTACTTTACTTTACCTTTTTTTTTTTTTGCTTTTTTCTTTTCATGTCAACGTTCACACGCACAATATATGCTTACCTAGGATTTGAATTGATTCAACAACAAAGCAGTCGGAGCAATGGCAAGCCGAAAACGGTCGAAATTGTAGTTATTTGAAGTTTGACATTTTTTTGAGACTAAAGTACCGAAAAAAGGTACCGTTGGGTACCGGTATCGATTCACACGGTTCAAATGTGAAAGGTACCCATCCCTAATGGACGTTGTCTGTCCATTTTTCCCCTCAATGGAGGCCTACGTCCGTCAGGGACAGGTGGTCTCCCACATCATGGGCCTTACCCCCGCCTACGTGCAATTCACAAGGGTGGTGGGTTTGGTAGAAGGCATGAAGGAGGGCATGCCTCGGCTTGATAGGCCGATGGCGGCGCTCCTTTGTCCTGAGGTGGTGTGGGAGCCGTTACGGAAGCCGGTTCCCCAAGGGAAATCGGCGAGGCGGTTGGTTTTTTGGAGTGACCAGTCATTTATCTCCGCAACGCAATCTCTGGCTGCCACTTCTAACATCGCGCAGCTGGCGAGATTCATGTCCGGGATACTGACGGGCGGTACGGAGCTGACTGATTTGCAACATGATCAGCTCGCCCAGTCGGCAGGGGCCATCCTGCATCTGATCCAGCCGCAGGCTATAGCCGCTGGGAAAGTATGTGCCCTGGCCATTCTAATCCAGCGCCACCTTTGGCTGGAGCAGGCGCGTGTGCCGGAGAAGAAGAGGACTCCACTTCTGACGGCACCCCTCTCCGATGCTGGACTATTCGGGTCGGCACTGCAGCTGATGACCTCAACCTGCAGGGAGATGCAGGAGGAGCGTTCCGTGCTCCAGCCTCATTTCCCCCCGCCCGATGTCGCCGGTGGAGTCAGACGGCAGGCTCGTCGTCGGGGTTCCGCCGCTGCTACCACTGCTGGACCTTCGGCGAAGAAGGCCAGGAGGAGAGAGGGCGCCTCCGCAACTGCAGCCGGCCCATCTACGCCCGGAGGTGACGGTAGGGATCGTCATGACCAGCCGCCGATCGTTTACCGTCCTTCCGGGGCTCCACGGGGTGGCAAGTCCCGAGCGGCTCGTGGCAGGCGTCGCTAAAAATAATTGACTTTTTCCCTCTGTGGTCCCCCCCTGTTCCCTTCCCGGCCCAAAATATGATTTGTGAAAGAAATAAAGAGTCCCTCCTTTTTTTTTTTTTTTTATTGGTCTTTTTCCCCCTCCATTTTCCTCAGATTTTTTCCCATCCCAATGTTAGTCGTATGCCAATTCCCAGTCCCTTCCTGGTCGCTGCGCACTTACCCCCCACAGTCAGATCATCTGGGAGAGTGGAGGCTACCACGTGCTTCCTCCGACACACGTCCAGCCAATCACCGCTTCTTTTCACCTGGCAGCGCGGATTCTCATCGAGAGGGCGTAGTGTGTGGGAGGACCACACTATCCCCCTCGAGTCCTATCCGCGCTTAGCAGGCGCCCCGACCGAACTGTAGGAGTCGCTGTTTACAACGACCCGGACCCACCCCGCCAGCTTCTCCCACCCTCTAATACAGCCAATTGTATTAGTGCAGACGGCCAGCCAAGCTGGTGACAACCCCGGAGCTGTGAAGAGTCCCTCCTTTGTTTCAAACTGTGTGTTTATTCACCAAACATATGATGGGGATGCGACGTGTGAATCTTTCGCTAGTATGGGTTTGGTAGGAGGGCTAGACGCTACATTCATGTTAGAGCTTAAGCAAGGCCTGCAGCCTACACTCGGTTGAAAAAGGTTTTTTCTGCCTCGACCTGAATCTTCACATAAAGGTAGAGGTTAGTTGTGTGCTCTGTTGCTTAAACAGTGATATTGAGCCGCAACACTATTGTGTTGGTCTGCAGTAATGCTCGTATGAAAAAGTACCGCGGCTCAGCCGCTCTCTCTCTCTATCAGATTTTCTGTGTCTTACAACATGCATACGGGTGTCGGGTTCACACATACATAATTTGGCCTTGTTATAAACCCTGTTCACAGATGTGTCTGTGGCTAGCGTGCATTGAATTAGCTTGCAATGTTCATTAGCATATTGGCTACTTAGGGTTCATATGGCTGTTTGTTGTTGTTGTATGCAAGGGTTGGCTTGCGAGGGGGTACCGGATAAACCCCTCCTTCCCTCTTCTGATTGGTCAGGGGGTTTATTGGACTCTCTTTTCATTCGGTCAGGGCCAAGCTGTTAGGCAGCTTGGCACGGGGGGGGGGGAGGGTTTCCCTGACTCCGCACCTATCACAGGCGGTTGAGTCCTGGGTTTCCCCCCGTCATAGCAAACGTCACTAGGCACGTTTCTATTGGACGACGGCTTCCGTGAGTTTTTTAGACCCGTATGTAGGGTCTGTTGTCAAATTGTTGGGGCAGAGCGTAGGAACTTACTGTTCTACTACGCTCGATATACGTGTAACTTGAGTCTGTTGGTCACATGACTCAATGCTACCGTGACTTTTCAATCTATGGCTCACGTGGGAAGTCTCTCTGAGGATTCCCGTCTCTCCTCTGTGGTGAGGGTGGCGGGATGTAAGAATGTAAACCATTTTTACCCTCGGCCGCGTCACGTGGGATTCATGTCAGTCGGTGTTTCTTTCTTTTTTAATAATAAAAAAGAGTGAAGAATATGAAGCACGACAAACTTCTTGTCGTTCTCCCAGGCGACTTGAAGGACCAATGTCTGGTGTCTGGTTAGACCAGTGCTTCTCAAACTTTTTCTGTCAGGCCCCCCTTTGGCGGACCAAAATATTTTGGCCTCCCCTCCTCGCCCCAACAAAATAGTCATGAAATGGGCCATGTTTAAATTTATTGAAATAACACCAATATCGTGACCTTTCAAATTGGCCCTATATTTTGTTTTCAGAGCTGTCATGGATGAAAAGCCAGCTTCACACAGATACTGTATCATGTATGTGGTGCTGAATGGTATCAACACCTTAACTGCTGCATCATGAGATACTTGGTGGGCCATGAGATGAGATACTTGGTACTCAGCACCACACTCTGAAACTAGCTCTCTAGGTGGTATCAGATGAGATTTCAAAGAGTTCTTCCAAGAGTTTGGATGGAGATGTGTCAGGAAGCTTTGTCTCAATGTTGTCTGTAACGTTTTTTTTAATCCAGAGTAACTTGGTGATCCTTTTCTGTGTTTTATTAAATAATGATTTTCAGATTTTGAGAAATGGTATTTTCATGGAGAACAGTGCAGCTGCAACAGATAGCACTTTAGTGATAATTTTCTGGAATCCAAAAAAAAAAAAAAAACTTTTTTTTTTTCATTTTTTTTTTTATCTCAAGGCCCCCCCCTGTCATGCTTCTGCGCCCCCCCTGGGGGGCGCGCCCCCCACTTTGAGAAACACTGGGTTAGACTATCTATTGATGTGTTTGGGTCTCGACGCGTACATAGTGCTGGCTCGGGGTGTTTCTGATAAGAATCATGCAGGAGACTAGTACGCCTTGGTTGCTCGTTATTAAAACAGCGATTTTATAGGGCAACTGGGATGGGGGATTTTTTCCTCTTCCGAGCGCCTGTTACTGGGTCTCGACGGATTCTCGTTCATATCTGGGGGATGTTAACGGAATAGATCAGGACATAGGTAGAGGGGTCTCACGCCCTTGGGGTGGGCCACTGAGCGCGGTACAAATGGGACCGTCTGGGTGGCGCCCTCTTTTCATGTTTTAGATCGACATGCATACCTACCCCCTCTCCTGGAGTGGGCATGTCGGCGTGGTTAGGGCATGGGACTGGTTCTGGTCGCGCTGGTCCTGGTCAGTTAACCCGTTCCCCTGCCGGGGACACAGATCTGCTGTTCTGGTACCCTGAGGGACTTGTGCTTTTTTCGGGGGGAAAAATGCCGGGTCGGCCCGGGTGTCACAGGGTTAGGCGTTATGGAGACCCTTTGTTGGGTACACGTTGTACCTGGCACTATCATGAAGGGGCTGGTTCTCCTTTCTTTCGCTCCTCTCTCACGCATGGCGAAGAGGGGGCTGTTAGGGTGGTCTTCTGGACCTCCTCTGGTAACCCTGTGTGCTTCCCGAGCCGCCGGGCCCGGTCCGAAGTAATGTTTCGTTGAAACCGTAGGCCTGGAATAACCCTTTTTGGAAACTGAAACACTTGTACTGCGGTATAGCTGGTGTATACCTGCAGGTGTGTTTTGGAGTTTTTTCTTGAGGGGTTATAGGAACAACCACCGTCTGTGGTACCAAGAGGGTGGTTGATTCCCTGGTGTGTTGGAGCAGAGTCAACTCCCGGGTTACCCAGTTGAGTGTGCCCCTGCACGTTCATGACGTCTGCCAATCGTGTCAGCCTTCTCTGCCTCGACCCCTCTGGGTGGGTTTTTTTTTATGGAGGCTTTGTCATGGTGCGCAGCCGGGGTGCTGTTTTCAGTTTACTCCTTTGGCGCCTGTCTCGTCCGCAGTGCTCCAGGCTCGGGTCTACAGCCTGCTGCCTGGTTTCCCCAGTGCGCTGCCTGCTTCCGTTATGGTTAACCTTTTGAGTGCTTCAAAGTTACGGCCATGCTGACTGCCTGTGTTGCAGGGTCAGTGTGCCAGGCGGCGTACTAGTGGGGGGAAGGGCCCGCTCTTGGAGGGGCCCTGTCCGAATACGCTGGCGATGTGGGGGGCGGTGTCACTAAGTGACCGCCTGGTGAGGTCTTGATGCTTGGCGTCATTGACCTCTCCGGGCCCCCTTTTTCCAGGGGATCCAGTCCCTTCAGGGGGTCTGGGTCTTCCTTCGCGCTCCGCTGCTACGGCCTTGCCACGGGGTTGAGTTTGCTCTTGACTCCGTCATTTTGGGGGCAGTAACGAGGGTTGTTCCTTCCGTTCGTTCCCTGGTGGCATGCGGGTTGTGCGTGTGCATAGTCATGGGGTCAAGCCACGGTCTGCTCACCCTGTGCGTTGAGTTGCTCGAGTTCCTGATCACACGGTCGGATCCGTCTCCCTCCCGTCCTCCAATAGGGAGGGTATCCCTCCATTATGGAGGGTCGGGGGGCTCGGTCCTCTCCGGTCTGATGGTTGTGGGGGGCCTCAGCGGGGTACATTTGTCGAGCTTCTGGCTTCCGCTCAGCTCCTGTTGTGCAGAATGACGCTGAGCGGAAACCAGAATGAAATAGAATGTAAGGTTATGTATATAACCAAGTTCTATGAATACTGGTGACGCTCAGCGTCAGGACGCCACTGCGGCCCTTGACCTCACCTTGTGGTGAAAGTTTGGGAAGGAGGCGAGTAGGTGACCACACACCTGCTTATGAAGGTAAGCGGATAGGGGTGTGGCCAGACGGATGTCGGTATGTAATGGTACATTGTGGAGTTTTTTATTCAGTGCTAGGCACGAAGTGAGGTTAGTGCAGAATGACGCTGAGCGTCACCAGTATTCATAGAACTTGGTTATATACATAACCTTACGGTCTTGTTGCTAGTTGATATTTCAGTTATTTCTCCTTTCCCTGTTGACTAGATACATGTTGTCAAACGATGTGTGAGTGAGGAAATTCCCTTACAGGTTTCCTTTTTCTGCCAGTGCCGTGCAGTAATTAGTAGATATAAGACAGGTGCATTTTCAACATGAAGAAGAAATAATCATCTTCCCATTCTGTGTGGAAATAGTGGTTCTTCTGTCTCCTGTTGTAAGCTCAGTTAACAGGTAACACACATGGCTGAAAGCAGTGTATTTATAATCCCAGCTGGGCTATTCATGATGTCGTCCCAGAGGGTGAAGCCCAGGGAAAGAGCCACAAAGGGCAGAGATTAGTTGGGACAATGAAAACAGAAAGCCTGAATGTGAGAGCTTGAAATCGACCGGTTGATCGAAAAGACATGGCTGTCCACCTCTGCCTTAGGGGATGCTGCAATGTATTATTTTGAATGTACTGTGATGACAGTTACAGTATAATTCACTTCTCACACACACAGTCGTCTTTTAGTGTTGACTCTAAAATTAACAAGTATAGTGTTACAATAGACCAACACTCGTATAAATGGACGTGTGGTATTCATTACGCTTATCAATGTAGGCTATTTCAAGACAACGCATCCCGTGCCATTTTCCAAAGCACTACGTATGTGTTAGATGTGCTAGTCGCTGTGCCGTAGTATTCACTCCCACACATCTGTTGACAAAGGGGACGTGTTGCTTTCAACACATCTATGGTGCAGTTGTGGAGAGAGAAGAAAGATAGAGAGAGAGACCACTGATGTTCCCTAATGATAAGCATACTAAAAACATACTTAAAAGTACATTGGAGATTAACTGCAAAACCTTCACAGTTCGTGTACAGACCCTCACATGCACCTTGTGTATACTATTTACTTTTACTCATAGTATTATATTCAGATTACTTTATTTTCAATTTTGTATTGCCTATATTTATAAGAGACCCTCATCTGCACCTTTGTTTACACTGTTTATTGGTCTCATAATTATTTATTTAGATTAAATGTTATTCTTTACACAATTGTTTATTTGACCTCATTTCTATATTCAGATTAAATTGTATTGCCTATATTTATGTATTCTATTACCCTGCCCATTAGTTATATTACCCTGCCCATTCCTTCTATTACCCTGCCCATATCTGTACCTCCCGTCCCCCTCCACATGCTGCTATGATGCCCACATTTCCCCAAGGCAGGGGTCGGCAACCTGCGGCCTCGAGGCCGCATGCGGCTCTTTAGCCAATCAGCTAAAGAGATCGATGTCATACTGTGACACTGAGATTTATTTATTTATAGATTTTCCACAAATAAGGGAAGGACTCAAATAGAGCTGCATAGTTCAGGGTTTTATTTCAAAGTAGGTCTACAGATGCCAGTGTTTTTTCTCCTTTTCTGTGTTTTATTTCAAAGTAGGTCTACACATGGTATTCTTTTTTCAAAGTGGACTACTTTCTATTTTATAAATGTTCCACAAATAAGGGAAGGACTCAAATATACCTGAATAGTTCAGGGTTTTATTTCAAAGTCGGTCTACAGACACCAGTGTTTTGTCTCCTCTTCTGTGTTTTATTAAAAAATTGGTCTACACAGCCAGTATTTTTTCTCCTCTTCATAAGAGTTTGAGGTTTTCCTTTGGTAAAAACAGGTAAAAACAGCAATTAAAAAGTAAAAAAAAATCTTTTTGTTGCTTTATAATCCCATTAATGCAACAAACTGTGTGCTATAAGTATAAAGTATAATAAATCGCAAATTACTTTGGGTATGCAATTGTCAGGCATTTTATGCTAAATGTGGGGTATGCTTGGGGATATATAAAACGTTATACACTGTGTTATCTTCATTTTAAGGGTAAATAGGTTGTGCGGCTCCCTGAGCATTTTATTTTGTGGGACGGGGGAAAAGTGGCTCTTTTGATAGTAAAGGTTGCTGACCCCTGCCCCAAGGGGATCAATAATCTTATCTTATCTTGTCTTATAAAACCACTGAAGCTCCTCAAAGAAAAACACCCCTGCTACATACGGTAGTGTGTGACAATGACAATTTATACCGATCGTAAGGCATGTTACTTCCTTCGAAGACATTTTTAACTAAAATTAATTTTGCCTACAGTAGCTGCCACTGCTGCCAAATTGCATATAAAACGTGCCCTAGAGCCTGTAAATGTCACCTGTAAAAGTTATAGCTGTAGCTGTATGTCACTGTCAATGGGAGTTGCAAAGTAGTATTAAGCACAACCCCATACTAAAACTGACAAATAAATCAGCTAAATCTGGAGTTTATGGAAGCTAACAGGCTAACGTGATGGCATATGGCTATGTCACACTGGTATATTGCTTTTAAAACAGCAACAGTTAGGAAGACACCGGAGTCTTAATTCAATTCAATAGACAGAGAGAGAGGAAGAGAGAGGGAGAGAGAGGGAGAACTATTCACAGTATTCTCATAATGTGTATATTTGCCATATGATATGATGTAATGCCACAGCTCATTGGCCACAGTTGTCATTTAATGATAATCACCTATTGGATTACAATAACCTGTTGTTTGTGACCAATGTGCAATTGAATGACATGAATACAGCCAATAGGATGACAGGGTTCTCCTTTTTGAGTTAAGGGTTATCTGATTAACCCCTCTTGAGCTAAAGGTTTTTTAAGGTCCTTTTTTGAAGTCCTTCTCAATTCTCAAAATCATAAGATCAGTCTTTAAATCTATGCATTTCAACATGTATGTATTTCTAATGCATCTCCCGTCCTGCAAATGTATTTAGTTTGTCTTGTGTGCTGTTTTTCTGCTGAATTGACTAAATTACATCTTTTGACAACAATGGCGAACACAATGGTTTTGTAACCCTGAAACCAGCACTAACTGAATCAATTGAAATGTAATCAAGAATCAAGAATCAAGAGGTTTATTTGTCACATACCAGGGCATACAGTGAAATGCGGGTGGTCATGCCCGCATTGATTGTGCAAAATACAATAATAAAAATAGGCATAGAAAAAAATTAAATAGGTAAGACACAGGATATGCATGGTAAAAAAAAAAAAAAAGACATGCTCCAGTCTGTGTGTGTGTGTCTGTGTGTGCTCATGTGTACGGAAGTTGTGAGTGGAGAGTTCAGTGTTCAGTGTTCTGATGGCCTGGGGGAAGAAGCTGAGCCGGAGTCTCTCTGTTCTTGCAGCGTGTGACCGTAGATGCTTGCCTGACCCCAGCAGCTTGAACAGGCTGTTGTTGGGGTGGTGGGGGTCTTTCATTATTCTGCAGGCTCTGGATTTGCACCTCCTGTTATATAAGTCCTGCAGGGGTGGTAGTGCAATACCCGTAGTACGCTCTGCTGAGCGCACCACTCTCTGGAGTGCCTTCCTGTCCTGTGCCGTGCTGTTTCCAAACCAGGCAGTGATGTTTCCAGTCAGAATGCTACAGCCCCGGAATAGAAGGAGTTCAAGTTTCAAGTTTCTTTAATAGTTGTCATACAGAAGTACAGAATACTTTTATACAAAATGCTTCTTACTGTTACGCTCCAGAGACTGTGCTAGACAAGATAAGTATGAAATAATAAAATAAAATAGAATATAATAAAATAGTATAGCATGTAAAATAGAAGTAAAAATAGAGGTCACAGTGTTCAGTATAGACATATGTACAATGTTCGATGCAGAATAGAAGTAACTGAGTTACCATACAATACAATATGCTATGCAATGTACTAATATACAATACTATATAGTGCACAGCAGAAATGGGATGAGGTACAATTTAGGTACAATTTACAGTAAGGTGTACGAGTTGTAGTGCAAATCCTTTACCAATAAATATAAAGTGTAAAGTGTGTTTAGGTGATCTAAAGTGTGGAGAGTGGGTGCTGCAGTGTGTTGTTTGTTTAAGTGAGTGTGTGCGTGTGGGTGTGTGTGCTGTGTGCATTTGATGGTTGTTGCATAGTGTTTATTGTTCGTTGAGCAGCCTGATGGCCTGGGGGTAGAAGCTTCTTCTGAGTCTTTCTGTGCTCGCCTTAAGACTCCGGTATCGCTTGCCTGACCGCAGCAGTTCAAAGAGGCAGTTGTTCGGGTGGCTGGAGTCATTGATGATTCTCTTAGCCTTCCCCCTGCACCGCTTGTTGTAAATGTTCTGGAGGGTGGGAAGCCCCCCTCCAATTGTGCGTTCGGCTGAACGTGTCACTCTTTGTAGTCTGCTACGGTCTTGTGCAGTGCTATTCCCAAACCAGGAGGTGATGTTGCCAGTCAGGATGCTCTCTATTGTACATGAGTAGAAGTTCTTAAGGATCTTCTGACTGACTTGGAACTTCCTTAGGCGCCTGAGGAAGTAGAGGTGTTGTCGTGCCTTCTTCACAACACTGTCAATGTGTGTGGTCCATGTCAAGTCCTCGGATATGTGGGCTCCGAGGTACTTGAAACTGTTCACTCTCTCAACCGGTGCCCCGTCGATGCTGAGGGGGCTGTAGTCCTTGACCCCCGACCACCTGAAGTCCACAATCATCTCTTTTGTTTTGCTGACGTTCAGGGAGAGGCAGTTCTTCTGACACCACTGTTACAGATTCTCTACCTCTTCCAGGTAGGCCCTCTCGTCGTTGGCAGAGATCAGGCCCACCACTACTGTGTCATCAGCAAATTTGATGATTGTGTTGTTGTTCCGCTGTGCCACGCAGTCATGTGTGTACAGGTAGTAGAGGAGGGGGCTCAGAACACAGCCCTGGGGGGCCCCTATGTTGAGCGTGATGGATGAGGAGGTGCAGTTGCCTGCTCTTACCACCTGGGGTCTGCCCGTCAGCAAGTCCAAGACCCACTGGCAGAGGTCATAGTTCAAGCCCAGGTCCCTGAGCTTGGCTATGAGTTTGGAGGGGACTATGGTATTGAATGCTGAGCTGTAGTCGATGAACAGCATTCTCACATAGTTCCCCTGCCTCTTGTCCAGGTGTGATGCTGCTGTGTGCAGCACATGGGCTATGGCGTCCTCCATGGACCTGTTAGGGCGGTATGCAAATTGCAGGGGGTCCAGTTTGATGGGGAGGGAGGAACAGATGTAGCCCTTCACTAGCTTCTCAAAGCACTTCATGGCTATGGAGGTGAGAGCTACAGGGCGGTAGTCGTTGAGGCAAGCAGGCGTAGATTTTTTGGGTACAGGGATGATGGTGGACTTCTTCAGACAGGTGGGGATGACAGCCTGTTCTAAGGACAGGTTAAAGATGTCAGTGAATACCGGGGCCAGTTGGTCGGCACAGACTTTTAGGACGCGGCCGGGGATGCCGTCCGGTCCTGCTGCCTTTCTGATATTCACTTTTTTAAAGATCCGCCTCACCTCATGCTCTGTTACCCTGAACACTGAGTCTCCATCAGCAGACCCCCCCCCCCCCCCCCCCCCCATTGCCGTGGCTTGTAGGCTGGTGTTGTTATTCACAGCCTCAAACCTCGCATAGAAGGTATTGAGATCATTTGCTAAGGAGATGTCACTGTTCAGTTTGAGGGAGGTGCCTTTGTAATCTGTCATTGTTCTGAGGCCCTGCCACATACCTCTAGAGTCAGCCTGAAGTTCAACTTTATCCCTGTATCGCCGTTTTTGCTTCTATTACTGCTCTCCTGACGTTGTATTCTGCCGTCTTGTGTTCTTCCATGTTGCCTGTCACAAGCCCGGTGTTGTAGGCTGAGGTGCGCACTTTCAGTGCCTCACGGACGGATTTATCTACCCAGGGCTTTTGATTTGGGTAGATTCTAATTGTGGTAGAGGGGATTGTTTCTTCTACCAGAGTACAGACAAAGTCAAGCACTGTTTCAGTGTATTATTTAATATTGGCTGTGTTATCACGGAATACACTCCAGTCTGTGCATTCAAGTGCAGCCTGGAGTGTCTCCTCTGACGTGGAGTATCTTCCCCGATACTCTGAACTTCCTTAGCTGTCTCAGGTAATAGAGGCACTGTTTCGCCTTTTTTATCACAGAATCTATGTGTGTTGACCATGTCAGGTCCTCTGTGATGTGGACTCCCAGGTACTTGAAACTGCTCACCCTGTCCACGATAGCCCCGTTTATCCACAGTGGCGTGTGTGTCCCCTGCTGTATTCTCCTCAAATCCACGATCAGCTCTTTGGTTTTACCAATGTTCAGGAGTAGGCTGTTATCCCGGCACCAGCGTGCCAGTTCATCAACCTCCTCCCGATAGGCCTTCTCGTCATTGTTAGAGATCAGCCCCACCACCACTGTGTCATCCACAAACTTCACTATGGAGTTGGAGCTGAACCTGGCCACACAGTCATGTGTGTACAGTGAATACAGCAGGGGGCTCAGAACACAGCCCTGGGGGGACCCGATACTCAGGGTGATTTTGCTTGAGGTATGACCCCCCACCCTGACCACCTGGGGCCTGTCACTTAGCCGGTGAGCTAACGTCGCCACTGCTCGCCCCAAACCTGGCGTAAAAGGAGTTGAGTTCATCCGCGAGAGAGGCATCGGCACTCACTATTGAGGGGGGGCTGACTTTATAATCAGTTATCGTTCGTACTCCCAGCCATAATCCTCTCATGTCGTTCTGTGCCATCTGTGTCTCCATCTTGTTCGCATATCGCCGTTTTGCAGCCTGAATCGAATCGAATCAAGTCAGGACCTTGCGAATCGAAATTGAATAGAATCGGGGTAATCAGTGCCGATACCCAACCCTTATGTCCAAAGGATGTCTCTCTCTCTCTCTCTCTCTCTCTCTCTCTCTCTCTCTCTCTCTCTCTCTCTCTCTCTCTCTCTCTCTCTCTCTCTCTCTCTCTCTCTCTCTCTGGATTAGAATGATAAGTGCATCTGAGAGCACTGAGCCTTGCAGACCTCCTGTCACAGAGAGAGATTGTTATGCTGTCTAATGTGTTTGTGTGTGTGTTTGCATTTGTGCGTCTAAATATGTGTGGGTATACGTCAATGTCCTTTTATTTGTGTGTGTGTGTGTGTGTGTGTGTGTGTGTGTGTGTGTGTGTGTGTGTGTGTGTGTGTGTGTGTGTGTCTGTGTGTGTGTGTGTGTGTGTGTGTGTGTGTGCGTGTGTGTGTGTTGACAGGTGCCTCTGGGGTTGGTTAGTCGTGACAGAGCCCTCAGCAGGAGGCCATCCAGCCAGCTAACTGATGAAGCCAGTTTATGGGGAAATTGAAAGCATGGGATATGAATTATTAAAGCCATTACACCTCTCTAAAGCTGCCTAACAGAGGCTATAAAATAGACCAACTCCTCTTTCCCCAGACACACAGAAAATATGCCTTCATTTTCACTGTCCTATCTTGGAACTGACTTTTCTTTTTAAGAGACTGGGCTGGAAAAATACTTCAAAACTCACAGTCTCATCTCAGAACTATCTAGAAATTCATGTTGGCAGTTATGGTTGAGGAAACATTTCTGATATCACTGTCGTACAATAGTTTCAGAGTGTACCTTTGTTGAAGAGTCTGGTAGTTTAACTTCTTTTTTCTTTCTTTTTTTTTATTATCTTTTTCCCCCTCCTTCTTTTTCCGATTTTTCTCCCATCCCACTGTTAGTCGTTATGCCAATTCCCAACCCCCTTCCTGGTTGTTGCGCACTTTCCCCTACTGTTGGTCCGAGAGGCCGGAGACTGTCACATGCTTTCCTCCGACGCATGTGCAGCCAGCCGGCAGCCAGCCTGGCCGCGCAGATTCTCACCGGGAGAGTGTAACGTCGCACTACCTCTCTCCAGATCCTACCCTTGCTGAGCAGGCGCCCCGACCGAACTGTAGGGGTCGCTGTCCACAACGCCCAGGACCCACCCACGGCTCCCCTCCCCCTAACTCAGCCAAACGAGTTAGTATAGCGATCAGCCCGAGCCAAGGCAATGCTGACTCTCCGGGAGTCGAGACCGCAGCCTCTTGCATTGGTGACGAGCACAATCTCCGCTACGCCACCTGACCGCCTCGTAGTTTAACTTCTTAACATGCACCAGGTCTTATACGACCCGTTTTGCACTCGCAGCACTTTGGCCAATCCAATGCTTTCATGCCAATGAAGCCATGTATTTCAAATGCTTTGTTCTGAGATTATTCTTCATACAGTAAATATTTATTTTGTTAGTTTGGGGCTCGAAGGGGGAGGGGCCTGTGCTATGTTTGTCAATGGGATGCATTTATGCTTCACTTACTCTGTTTCAGTATTATTGAGAGTGAATCTGATAGAATCTGAAGATAGCTCTATGTGTAACCTTTCATTAGAGCCCAAGATTTTTACTGTACGTTGAAGCGTTCAAGAGGTATAGCGTTTGGAGACATAGGGAGACTCAAAGTGGCCATTTTGGAAAAACACATAGACATACAATTAGAAAAAGTTGTGTAAAACACTAATTTTCTGTGGTATTGTTATCAACTTTAGACCTGTACTAGATAAGGCTTTAGGCTATGGACCCATTGTGTTTTCCAAGTCATACCTATCATCTGGAACCTGTAAGAGGCCTCTGTTTGCAAGATAATTCAAATGAAAGTAAATTTTTTTTTAAACTTTGTGGATGCAAATTCTGAATGTTTCCTTTCAAAAGAGATCAGACTCATGCATGTGCTATAAGTATGACATATACTAAATTGCAGATTACTTTGGGTATGCAATTTTCAGGCGTTTTCAAAAAAAAATGGCCGCTGGTTAATGTGGTACTTAAAGGGACAGAGTCAGGTAGTTTAATGTGGTTACGGTACTTAAAGGGAAAGAGTCAGGTAGTTTAATGTGGTACTTAAAGGGAAAGAGTCAGGTAGTTTAATGTGGTACTTAAAGGGAAAGAGTCAGGTAGTTGAATGTGGTACTTAAAGAGAAAGAGTTTTGTACTGTAGATACAATACAGAATTTTGCCATCCGGACACATGCAATTTGAAATCTGAATATAGAATATCAGGCCTATAATTGACCTTATTATGGCCAAGTCACACATATATGGATCAGGCCAAATCTCCCCTTTCCAATGGCAGAGTTAAATTTGGATTTAGTACCACCAGGCGCCCCTGACAGTGCAGCAAAAACCGTGAATGAAATCTACTGTAAGTACAGCTAAACAAACGTTGTGTTGAAAATATACACTTTGACTGCTGTTTTGATAGAGTTAGGGTCTTTACTCTTGGCTACATTTGAAAAATAAATGCAACATTAATTAATACGTTCTGTATTGATCGATTTATGGTGTGATATCAATCTCGTACCGGTATCAGACCGCTCGGGCTTAAGGGGTTATTAATATGGTACTTAAAGGGAAAGCCAACAGTCCTCCACACTTCACATGATATATGTATGACACATGTATGACTTGTTTGTTCTCACTCACTGATTTAGTAGAAACCCTCTAGGTTCACCCACACTGTACCATAACTGTACCATACCATACCAGCAAACCATATCACACTACACCATATCATACCATACCATACAGTATCATACCATACCATATTGTACTGCACTGTACCGTACGGTACCATACCACCAAACCATATCATACCACACAATATCATACCATACTGTACCACTATACTATACCATAGCATAGCGTGGCATACCATACCACATCACACCAAACCAAACCATAGCATACCATACCACAACACACCATACCATACCACACTATACCATACCATACCATACCATACCATACCATACCATACCATGCCATGCCATACCATACCATATAGGGGTGTAAAGGTACACATATCCGTACCGAACCGAACCGTTTCAGTGTGTACCGTACCGTACCAAACGGCTGTGTAGTGTACCGAACAAATACAATGGTATGTTAACCACTAACGACCGCCCCCACCGGGGGCTGTTTTTTTCACAATCTAATATAATTATTATTATTTAAAAAAAAAATTACAAGTTGATTATTAATTTCAATATAGAATATTCGTTGACAGCCCTACAAGGACAATTAGTTACTGCACACTACATCATCCCTGAGTGGAACATGGAAAGCCAAACTTTCCCCCACTGTACCGAAAACCCGTACCGAACCTTGACTTCAAAACCGAGGTACGTACCGTACCGTGGTTTATGAGTACCGTTACACCCCTAATACCATACCATATCATACCACACCACACCATACCACCCCATACCATATCATACCATACCACACCATGCCACGCCACGTCATACCATACCACACCATACCATACCATACTTTACTGGATCACAATAACCATACTGTACCATACCATACAATACAACCATACCATACCAGAACAGACTGGACCATCCCATAACCATAACCATAACCATAACCATACCATACTATATCATATCATACCATAACCATACTGTACCGTACCATACCACCAAACCATATCACACTACACCATATCATACAGTATCATATCATACCATATTGTACTGTACCGTACCGCACCATACCACCAAACCATATCATACCACACAATAGCATACCATACTGGACCTTAGCATAGCATAGCGTGTCATACCATACCACATCACACCAAACAATACCACATCACAGCACACCATACCACACCATATCATATAATACCATAACACACCACACCATGCCATACCATACCACACCATACCACACCACACCACACCACACCACACCACCCCACACCACACCACACCATACCACACCACATCACACCACACCACACCACACCATACCATACCATACCATACCACACCACACCACACCACACCATACCATGCCATACCATACCATACCATACTGTACCATACCATACTGTACTGGATCACAATAACCATACAGTACCATACCATACAATACCATCATACCATACCAGCACAGACTGGACCATCCCGTAACCATAACAATAACCATAACCATATTATATCATATCATACCATACTGTACCGTACCATCATACTAGACAAGACCATCACACAACTGTACTGTACTGTACCACCATACCATACTGTACCATCATACCATACCATACCATACCATATCATACAATATCATACCATACCATACCATACCATACCATACCATACCATACCATACCATACCATACCATACCATACCATACCATACCATACCATACCAGAATCCAGAGACTTCTTGTTGAGACTTCCAGACTCAACATCAGTCTCCCTGGCTGCTGGAGTGTCTGATAAATGGATTCAGATCAGGCTAATGTACTGAGGATTGGTTCCTGTCACATTTGAACAGCTAAACTAATCATGCATGAGTGTTGACAGCTTGCCTGATTAACGTCCTGAGCACTTTCTCTTTCCCCCTTGGATTAGGGTGAAAGCGTGTGTGTGTGCGTGTGTGTGTTTGTGTGTGTGCATGTGCATGTGTGTGTTTGTGTGTGTAACAAGAAGATTGTGTACTATCGTAGCAAGGTTTTGATAGTACTAATGTGAGCCACTTTCTGCACATTTAATTATACAGATAAAATACAGCAGTAGCTCAGCCTCTCAGCCAGAAACCTCTGAGCCAGAACTCACAGATAGTGTTTCTCCTGGCATGCAATCAGCAGCAGCCCCCCACAGCTGCAAAATTGCCTGCACTGTTAGAAAATGATGTAAAGACAATGAAGATTCTTCATCTGTCATTACTTACAATGTTTGGGCAGTTGCAGTACAGTTACTGCATATACCATGTTAGACTGTATAGATACAGGAAATAACCAAGTAAGGATTGTTTATAAACTGGAATATAGACACAGAAACTGGGACCAACTCACCCCCACACCACCACAAAACACTAAAGGTAAACACCTGTGTTACTCCAACAATAACATAACGCCAGCTCAGTTCAGCTCAGCAGCATGTCTCAGCTTCATGTTTGGTTTGAGCAAAGAGATCCCAGCTTTGTTAGGGTGGTCAGGAAATGCCCAGGCCCATTATATCCTCAGGCCATGCTTTAAATGGAAAAGCCCAGAATGTTACCTGTGCCAGCCGTAAGAGACTTAGTCTGTCTTTAGTCCAGTGGCGGCCGGCCGATAGTGGGCGCTAGAGCGCCGTCCTCCCTGGTTAAAAGAGAGAAGAAGAAGATTTTATATATTTTTTTTAGCCCCAGAAATAAAATAAACATGTTTAAAATGAATAATATTTACTCATTTTAAGTATGTTTGTGTTTCCAATGCACAATATAACGTTAATATATCAAATATAAATAATTGTTTTCATTAACAGGAAGTGACTCTGATAGAGAATAATACCGCCTCTATACTTTCCGTAGCCGTATTTCTCTCGGGCTAGACGCAATAGCGCTTACAGTGGGCGTGCACTGGTTTCATCGCTGTATCCTCGCAGCCAATCAAATAGGTCAACGCACGTAACGCACTGTGCGTTGAAATATGATGTAATATGATGGAAGCCGGGCGCGTTCTCAAGCGATCTATATCATCTAAACAAGCAGCGTCTATACTTTCCGTAGCCGCATTTCTCTGAGACGCTCTAGCCGCATTTCTTGGAGACGCTCTCTGATTGGCCGACGACAGTTTCTACACTGGTTAGGTAGTTACTCTTCGAAGTAGGTTAAGGTTAGAGTTTGTCTTAGAGCGTGACGGCAAGTTATTTCGACGGTTAAGCTTAGGCACTCTTTCAAAGTTGGTTAAGGTTAGAGTTTGTCTTAGAGCAGGGCGATAGAACACCAGGTAGTTTGGAGGCTGTTCGATGCTGTTGTGTTGTGGTGCCTAACAAGAAGCTATTTGGATGCAGTCTATTCTGGACAGTGGATATACATCAACAACAGTCTGGGACTATGGGACAGTGGACATATACACTTTATCGACCACGTTTCAACTAAACAAAGTGAGTTAATGCGGTCTCTCTCTCTCTCGCTCTCTCGCTCTCGCTCTCTCGCTCTCTCTCTCTCTCTCTCTCTCTCTCTCTCTCTCTCTCTCTCTCTCTCTCTCTCTCTCTCTCTCTCTTGCTCTCTCTCTCGCTCTCTCAACACAGCGTGTTAATTTCGCCGCGGGTATTGCATAATGGATGAATGAATGAATGGTAACTTGTTTAAAATGACAAGATATATATATGTGTTCATTATTGGATTGGTCATACGTGTACTAGTGTAGTATGAATAAACTCGACTTAACGTTGGTAACGTTATGAGTCAGTATTCGCTTGGTCAGCTGTCCGCTTGCCCCCCCCCCCCCCCCTTCACCCCCCCGCACCCACCCAAATGTAGTTCACACCAGCCGCCACTAATGACAAGATATATATGTGTTCATTATTGGATTGGTCATACGTGTACTAGTGTAGTATGAATAAACTCGACTTAACGTTGGTAACGTTATGAGTCAGTATTCGCTTGGTCAGCTGTCCGCTTGCCCCACACCCCCTTCACCCCCCGCGCCCATCCAAATGTAGTTCACACCGGCCACCACTGCTTTAGTCTATTGTGGTCTGTGCATGTTGAGTTGAATGCCTTGTGCTTCTACTTACACCTTCACCATGTCTCTATTTTCTCTAGATGATGGGCCATATGGGAAGACTAAGGACCTGTCTGGACCTGAGCAAAACATGTCTGCTAGGAGGCACAGTATCCCAGGTATACACCACTCATCTGTCTGTCTATCCATCTGGCAATCCAATTGGTTGTCTTTCTGTCTCTCTCTCTTCTTTACTATGATGGAAAACAAGTGAATGCATTTTTGTCTGAACAAGATATTGGCCTATTTATGGCCAGATTGCCATTAAATTTGCTGTGCATATTCATGACCCCAATAGGAATAAACCTATTTATATTTATATTGGTGAACCCAATTCCTCTAGAAGAGCATGGTTTCTCATGGTTTCTCAATGAGGGCGGTATCGAGCTTTGAGCTTTTTGCGAAACGTGAAGATATATTATGACATTGTATTGTTTATGAGCAATTAATACTAGGGATGTCCGATATTATCGGCCTACCGATATTATCGGCCTACCGATATTATCGGCCGATATCGGCATTAAAATGTGAAAATGTGATCGGTTTCCAATTTCTTTAAATTTTTTAATTTTTTTTTTACATTTTTATAACCTTTATTTATCCAGGCAAGCAAGTAAGAACAAATTCTGATTTTATTTATTGTCAAAAGTATGCATAATGTTGTGTTAATTCCACAACAAGAGATATATAATGTTAATTACCTGAAATTATTCCGTTTTTTTGGGGGGGAAACCCTGCATATATCGGTATTGGTTGATATCGGTATCGGAAATTAAGAGTTGGACAATATCGGTATATCGGTATCGGTAAAAAAGCCAACATCGAGCATCCCTAATTAATACCATGATTAGACATAATTCCACACCAGGCCAATATGAATTTGAACTGAACTTATTGGGATGCTGTTTGTGTATTTAGTGTGTGTGTGCATTCTTGCCTTCCACAAGGCTTGTCCATCAATAATCCAATGAGATGATGAAGACAAAATGTTGGAGGGAAAAATGAAATGTTTAAGAGTGCAGCAAGTTTGAACAGATGACAGCAGTCCCCAAGTGATGCTCTCTCCTTGGAATTCTGAAAGTTTAGAGGCGGTTTGAATGCATGCAAAGTCAAGGGATGGAGGCGAACAGAGTGAGACAGACACATCTTCTGTGTGGCGCGAACTGAGGGGAACAGACACTCACTTAATTAGCTCCAGGATCCTACTTGTAACACATTTCTACACATCAGAGAAACAACTTGACTGGACTCAGAAAATCGAAGAATCTCACTTCAGAAACAGGGAATGTGTCACTTTGTAATTTCATTTAATTAATACACACTTTGGTGGTACAAACTAAAATGTAAAAAAAATCTGAATCCAATGTAATTTGAGAAAAGATTATGCATATTTTATTATACCCTACCCATTGCCAGGACTGGCTAACCGTAAGCTAAGCAGCTATCACCTGAACATGTATACAATGACATAACACTCACATTTACATTTAGTCATTTAGCTGACGCTTTTATCCAAAGCGACTTACAAGTTCTGTACGACAAGCCATCAGGAAGGGCACAACTCTATCAGCTGAGCAACAATGTTCATCAAAGTGTTGAGTGCTACAGTGTAGGTTAGTTTATTAGGACAAGTGCATGACAGTACGGTTAGTTAGGGTTAGATTTTTTTATTGTTTTTTTTTTTTTTTTTTATTCAGATAATGGTTGAAGAAGTGCGTCTTTAGTCGACGGCGAAAGATTGGACGTGATTCGGCTGTCCTAACTGGGGTGGGTAGTTCATTCCACCATTGTGGGGCAAGGACTGAGAATAGGCGACTTCTCTTTGATGACCCTCCCGGAGCTTGGATAGGAGTAGGTCTGAGGCGGCCAGAAGATGCAGAGCGTAGGGGTCTTGAGGGTGTGTAGTTAGAGACCATTGACCGGAGGTAGGCGGGAGCGGTTCCCTTTGCCGCACGGTATGCTAGGTCGAGGGCCTTGAAGCGGATTCGTGCAGCAATGGGGAGCCAGTGCAGGTCCCTAAGAAGTGGGGTGACATGGGCCGACTTCGGTAGGTTTGAGATCAGGCGGGCCGCTGCGTTCTGAATGAGTTGAAGAGGCTTAGTGGCAGTGGCCGGGAGGCCAGCGAGCAGTGCATTGCAGTAGTCGAGGCGGGAGATGACTGTTGATTGGACGAGGAGTTGGGTGGCTTCTTTTGTCAGGAAGGGGCGTATCCTTCTGACGTTGCTCAGGAGGAATCGGCAGGTTCTGGTCGTCGCTGCGATGTGAGCAGAGAAGTTCAACTGGTCGTCGAGGACAACACCAAGGGGTCCTAAAACCGAGCCCTGGGGGACACCCGTCCGCAGGGGGCGGGTGGCCGACAGGGTCCCTCTCCATGACACTTGGTAGACAGACAGGCCGCCGTTCTGAACCTCTCCTCACTTTTTAAGAGAAAAGAGAAACAAGATGTCAACACTGCTTTACAACGGTGATTTTACCAACACCCGACGGAATCAGCACAATACCAAACTGGCCTGTGTAGCTGACTTGAACATGGATCTGCCGCTATCGCACATCCATGCACATATCTCCTTGTGAAGGAATACTCTCATTTTGATATGAAAGAAGGGGCTTAACACGGGACAGAGAGATAACCACTCGTCCAGAACACACAGGGATCACCAGTGTTAATGGTCGCGGCCCACTAGTTAAACTAAAATGGCTTCAGACCAAGGTCTTCTGTCGTCTAGGAGACTGAACAAAGGACCCTAGCCTGGGGCCGGTTTTCATAAACATTGTCAAGTAGCCCCCATAGCACTAACAGACAAGTGAAGCCTGCCAGCAAACATAACTCACCAGAACCAGGAACCCACCGCGTCTCACAACCGCGGCGCGTCCTACAGCCCAGCTGTGCCTTTACCGCAACCAGCACCAGCAAGGACTGCAGTTGGAAAAGCATGTAGCGGCACGAACTCCCAATACGAAAACCGGTGGAGGATTTTTAGAATGATCATCATCTTCCAGACACTCCAGTACGAAGACAATATCGCCGTATTTTCTCGAAAATAGTGAGAGAGAAAATAAAGATATGATGTCAACGTATCCTTGTTTCCCAAAGCTGCTCCTAATCCTTTCTTCCAGCATGGTGTCAAGTGTGGGGATCTACCGAGGCACTTCTTCCTTGTGGTGAAAGCGAGAAGGAGGCGAGTGGGTGGCCCCACCCCTGCTTATATGGGTAAACTGATAGGGGTGTGGTCAGACGAATATTGGGATTAAAGGTACATTTGTGGTCTTTATTCAGTGTGCGTGCACATATGCGAGATAGTGCAGAGAGCGATGCCGAGCGAGAGCGAATACGAAACAGAACTGGCTTCACAGGAGCCAGTCAATAGTTATTTTCCTTGATGCAGTGCATTACAGTCATTATTCTGAGGTTATTTTTACACATTAGCCACCAGAAACTGAAATTATACATCATTATGGGTTTATGATGAATTTAGGAGCATGTGAAGTTAACCTCTTAAGCCCGACGAGACCTGTACCGGTCCCAAAATGACATCGTCATAAATCAATCTCTCCAGACTGTTTGACAAAAGTATCGTTTTATTTTTCAAACGTATTCAAGTATAAACATCATAACCATGTCACAACAGCAGTTATAATGTATATTATCATCAATACGTTAGTTTACCAAAGTGTTATTAAAGTTATTAGATAGATTTTCGTTTTCGTTTTACTATAGTTTTGTTCGCGAAAGCCGACCATTTTGGAAAAATGTAACGTCGGGAATTGTAGTTTCTAGCTGCCATTTTGAAGAGGACACCGAGAGCTTTTGATGAGCATCGGAATTTTTCCGAACGATAATAAACCACAAAACTTAACGTTATTGGCATATGTGACCAGGTATAGACCTTGGGTCCTCTTAAAAAATGATTTTACATGAAAGTACAGATTCATACCTTCAAAATAAGCCATCACTTGAACATTTTGGGGGGATACTTTTCAAGCTATGTCCTATGAATCATGGTGATATCACAAAACGTATTCAGAGATAAAGGGCCTTAGAGAGAGAAGGGGGGCAATTTGCTTACAATGTAAGACAACTACAACTACCCAGAATTCATTGTAATCCATGGCACCCCTCCTCTCTAGAGCAATTAAAATCTGGCAGCTTTCCAGTCTGGTGCCTTTGTTATTACAATGACTTTGTCTTGTGACCATGCAAACTGCAACCACTACCTTCTGTAGTGGGGTAGTGAAATGTTAACCTTCTGTAATGTGGTAGTGAAAGGTTAACCTTCTGTAGTGTGGTAGTGAAAGGTTAACCTTCTGTAGTGGGGTAGTGAAATGTTAACCTTCTGTAATGTGGTAGTGAAAGGTTAACCTTCTGTAGTGTGGTAGTGAAAGGTTAACCTTCTGTAGTGTGGTAGTGAAAGTGTTAACCGTATGTAGTGTGGTAGTGAAAGGTTAACAAAGGGTTATGTATATAACCCAGTTCTATGAGTTATGGTGCGCTCAGCACCTGTCTGCACTGTACTTCACTTCGTGCACAAGCACTGAATAAAAAATTCCACCATGTACCTTTACATCCCAACATCCGTCTGACCACACCCCCTTCCGCTTACTTTCATAAGCAGGTGTGTGGTCACCTACTCGCCTCCTTCCCAAACTTTCACCACAAGGCGAGATCAAGGGCTGCAGCGGCGTCCAGGTGCTGAGCGCACCATAACTCATAGAACTGGGTTATATACATAACCCTTCGTTCTATGTCGTTATGGCTTGCTCAGCACCTGTCTGCAACAGGGGCTGAGCGGGAGCCATAGCCCGACAAATGTACCCCGCTGAGGCCCCCCACAACCATCAGACCAGGGAGGACCGAGCCCCCCCGACCCTCCCCAGACTGTTTGACAAAAGTATCGTTTTATTTTTCAAACGTATTCAAGTATAAACATCATAACCATGTCACAACAGCAGTTATAATGTATATTATCATCAATACGTTAGTTTACCAAAGTGTTATTAAAGTTATTAGATAGATTTTCGTTTTCGTTTTACTATAGTTTTGTTCGCGAAAGCTGACCATTTTGGAAAAATGTAACGTCGGGAATTGTAGTTTCTTGCTGCCATTTTGAAGAGGACACCGAGAGCTTTTGATGAGCATCGGAATTTTTCCGAACGATAATAAACCACAAAACTTAACGTTATTGGCATATGTGACCAGGTATAGACCTTGGGTCCTCTTAAAAAATGATTTTACATGAAAGTACAGATTCATACCTTCAAAATAAGCCATCACTTGAACATTTTGGGGGGATACTTTTCAAGCTATGTCCTATGAATCATGGTGATATCACAAAACGTATTCAGAGATAAAGGGCCTTAGAGAGAGAAGGGGGGCAATTTGCTTACAATGTAAGACAACTACAACTACCCAGAATTCATTGTAATCCATGGCACCCCTCCTCTCTAGAGCAATTAAAACCTGGCAGCTTTCCAGTCTGGAGCCTTTGTTATTACAATGACTTTGTCTTGTGACCATGCAAACTGCAACCACTACCTTCTGTAGTGGGGTAGTGAAATGTTAACCTTCTGTAGTGTGGTAGTGAAAAGTGAACCTTCTGTAGTGTGGTAGTGAAAGGTTAACCTTCTGTAGTGTGGTAGTGAAAGTGTTAACCGTATGTAGTGTGGTAGTGAAAGGTTAACGAAGGGTTATGTATATAACCCAGTTCTATGAGTTATGGTGCGCTCAGCACCTGTCTGCACTGTACTTCACTTCGTGCACGAGCACTGAATAAAAAATTCCACCATGTACCTTTACATCCCAACATCCGTCTGACCACACCCCCTTCCGCTTACTTTCATAAGCAGGTGTGTGGTCACCTACTCGCCTCCTTCCCAAACTTTCACCACAAGGCGAGATCAAGGGCTGCAGCGGCGTCCAGGTGCTGAGCGCACCATAACTCATAGAACTGGGTTATATACATAACCCTTCGTTCTATGTCGTTATGGCTTGCTCAGCACCTGTCTGCAACAGGGGCTGAGCGGGAGCCATAGCCCGACAAATGTACCCCGCTGAGGCCCCCCACAACCATCAGACCAGGGAGGACCGAGCCCACCCGACCCTCCCTAATGGAGGATACCCCCCCTATTGGAGGTTCACGGGAGGGCGACGGATCCGACCGTGCGAAGAGGCACTCAAGCAACCCAACGCACAGGGTGAGCAGACCATGGCTTGACCCCACGACTACACACATGCACAACCCGCATGCCACCCGGGAACGAACGAAGGAACAACCTTGTTACTGCCCCCAAAATCACGGGGTCAAGAGCAAACCCAACCCCGTGGCAAGGCCGTAGCAGCGGAGCGCGAAGGAAGACCCAGACCCACTGAAGGGACTGGATCTCCTGAAAAAAGGGGGCCCGGAGAGGTCAATGACGCCAGGCATAAAAAAAACCACCCAGAGGGGTCAAGGCAGAGAAGGCTGACATGATTGGCAGACGTCATGAACGTGCAGGGGCACACTCAACCGGACAACCCGGGAGTTGACACTGCTCCAACACACCAGGGAATCAACCACCCTGTCGTTACCATATGCGGTGGTTGTTCCTATAACCCCTCAAGAAAAAGGGGGTTATCCCAGGTCTACGGTATCAACGAAACTTTACTTCGGACCGTGCGCGGCAGCTCGGGAAGCACACAGGGTTACCAGAGGAGGTCCAGAAGACCACCCCAACAGCCCTCTCTCCGCCATGCGTGAGAGAGGTGCGGAGAAGAGAACCAGCCCCTTATGATAGTGCCAGGTACAAAAGAGTACCCAACAAGGGTCTCCATAACGCCTAACCTTGCGACGCCCCGGGCCGACCCGGCCTTTTTCCCCCTGAAAAAAGCCCAAGTCCCTCAGGGTACCAGAACAGCAGATCTGCATCCCCCGCGGACAAACGGGTTAACTGAACTGGACCAGCATGACCAGAACCAGTCCCGTGCCCTAACCACGCCGACATGCCTACTCCAGGAGAAGGGGCAGATATGCGTGTTGATCTAAAACATGAAAAGAGGGCGCCACCCAGACGGGCCGGTGTGAACCGCGCTCGGTGGCCCACCCCAAGGGCGTGAGACCCCTCTACCTATGTTCAGATCCATTCCGTTATCATCCCCCAGATATGAACGAGAATCCGTCGAGAACCAGTAACAGGTTCTCGGAAGAGGACAAAAACCTCCATCCCAGTTGCTTTATAAAAACGCCGTTTTAACAACGAGCAACCAAGGCGTACTAGCTACCCGCATGATTCTTAACAGAAACACCCCGAGCTAGCACCATGCATGCGTCGGGACACAACCACATCAATGAATAGGCTATTTAGACCCTTCATTGAATCCCCAAGGCGCCTGGGAGAAACGACAAGAAGGGTGTGGTGCTTCCTATACTCTATACACACTCTTTTATTTAAAAAGAAGGAAGCACCAACTGACATGAATCCCATTTGACACAGCTGAGGGTAAAAACTGTTCACATTTTTACATCCAGTCACCCCTACCACAGAGGATTTTAGACTGAAATTCCCCAGAGAGCCTTCCCACGGGAGTCATAGAATGAAAAAGCCATGGTAACTTCGAGTCATGTGACCAACCGACTCAAGTTACACATAAATCGAGCGTAGTGGATCCGTAAGTCCTACGCTCTATCCCGACACTTTGACAACAATAGCTCGTACGTACAGATCTAACTCACAGAAGCCATCATCAACAGCAACGTGCGTAGTGACATGTGCTATGACGGGGGGAAACCCAACACTCAACGCCTGTTAATAGGAGCAGAGTCAGGGCAACCCTTCCCCCCCCCCCCCCCCCCCCCCCCCCCCCCCCCTGTCAAGTCGCCTAACGGCTTGGCCCTGACTGGCCTGACAGGAGATGAGTAAAAAAAAACTGACCCCCCTCACAAGCCCTTCCCCTCTGCACACAACAACAACTTTAGCATATGATACCTTTGGTAGAATGCTAATGAAATAGCGTAAGCTAATACAATGCACGCTACCCACAGACAGGGAACAAACTTAACTTTTTGACTTACCAGCCATTTGGCTGGTAGATTTTTAAAAGTACCAGCCGGGCAGATTTTTTACTAGCCAAAAATTATAAATAGCTTTTTAGTATATCGCCATGTGTTATTATTACATATAATACTCTCATATGCTATTTTCAATTAATATCATAAACAACATAAGGAATATTAGCATAATTTTGAGTGGACTGAAGGAATAAGTCAGCGTTAATAGTTTTAAATGCAAATAATTTATTGAAACATAGAAGTGGGGTCGAGACACACACACACACACACTGTGTTTCAACTCACCACCCCCCGCATCATATTGTAGGCTGTCTTCAAACTTCCACTCCTCTCAAAACATTTTATATTTGAATATCAACATTATCTGTCCATCCTCAGTAATCCTCAGTTTACTATAATATACTCCTGTCCTGAGTCCTGACTAGTGACTCCGTCGTCTTTCCAAACGCACGCACACAGGAAAGGGGAGAGTGCCCCCCCCCCATTTCCCTTTCCTCAGTGCTGTTTACTGTGGCTCTGCCTCGTCTGATCATCAGGATTAGCTTGTTAGCTGACGTTAACGTTGTAGTGATTGGTACATAAACGTTAATTTCGGGCGATGTGGGCATAAAGGAATGGCGACGTTGCAAAGCATGTAGCTGCATTGGACTCGTTGTGAGAAGAAAAAAAACATCACAGACTTATTTCGAGTCTGTAGGCGCACTGCTGTGTTAACGCTGCTCTGTTTACAACGCTGCTCTGTTTTCAAGAAACAACACGGACTGGGCGGATATCATATGACTCGTTAGAGTTGCTAGAGGGTTTTCAAAATAAGAGTATCATATTAACCTGAACGTTGCTAGCTGCCGGAGCCCAGATATTATGACTGGAGCTGCGCTTGGGGCGACAATGAGACCCGCACAGGATTTTCAAAATAAGAGTATCGATATGAATTACACGCCAGCTGGCGGGCAGACTATTATTTTTAGACGCCAGACGGTAAATCTACACGCATTTGGCGATGGGCGCCCAGTTATTTTGTTCCCTGCCCACAGATAACTGTGAACAGGGTTTACAACAAAACCAAGTCGCGTGTGTGTGTGAATCCTACACCCGCATCCATGTTGTACATAGAAAAACACTGATAGAGAGAGCGAAACGGCTGGGCTGTGGTACGTGTCCATACGAGCATTACTGCAACTAACACAACAGTGTTGTAGCTCAACATTACTTGTGTAAGCAACAGACCATACAACTAGCCTCTGCCTGCTTGTGGAGTCTCAGGCCGAGGTAGAAAACCTTTCTATAACCGAGTGTAGGCTGCAGACCTTGCTTAAGCTCATAACACGAACGTAACCCTCCTATCAATGCATACTAGTGAAGATTCACACTTTGCAACCTCATCATATGTTTGGTGAAGAAACACACAGTTTGTTAACAAAAAATACAGTCCCCCTTTAGAGGGCACTTTTTATTTCTGAACAAAAGTATATGAGAGGGCCAGGGAGGGGTAAACAGAGGGGACCAAAGGGGAAAAAAGTCACTGGGTCTAGCAGCGCCTGCCGCCTCGAGCCGCTCGGGATTTGCCACCCCGGGAAGCCCCGGAGGGACGGTAGACAATCGGCGCCTGGTCACGACGATCCCTACCGTCTCCTCCAGGCGCAGATGGGCCGGCTGCAGCGGCGGCGCCCTCTCCTCCTGGCCTTCTTCGAAGGGCCAGCAGTGGCGGTGGTAGCAGCAGCAGCCACGGCGGAGGAAGCTCGATGACGTGGCAGCCGTCTGACTCCACCGGCGATGTCGGGAGGGGGAAAAGGAGGTTGGAGCACGGAACGCTCCTCCTGCATTTCTCTGCACGTCGAGGTCATCAACTGCAGGGCCTTCCCGAACAGTCCAGCATCGGAGAGGGGTGCCGTCAGAAGCGGAATCCTCTTCTTCTCCGGCACACGGGCCTGCTCCAGCCAAAGGTGGCGCTGGGTTAGAGTTGCCAGGGCGCGCACTTTCCCAGCGGCTATGGCCTGCGGCTGAGTCAGATGCAGGATAGCTTCTGCTGACTGGGTGAGCTGGTCATGTTGTACATCACTCAGCTCCATGCCGCCTGTCAATATCCCGGACATGAATCTTGCCAGCTGCGTGATGTTTGACGCGGCAGCCAGAGATTGTGTTCCGGCGATAAATGACTGGTCGCTCCAGTAAGCCAACCGCCTCGCCGATTTCCCTTGAGGAACCGGCTTGCGTAACGGCTCCCACACCACCTCCGGACAGAGGAGCGCGGCCATCGGCCTATCAAGCCGTGGCACGCCCTCTCTCATACCTTTGACCAAACCCGCCACCGCGCGTAACTTGTACGTAGGCGGGGGTGAGGCCAATGATGTGGGACACCACCTGGCCCCGACGAACATAGGCCCCCATTGAGGGGAAACATGGGTAGACAACGTCCACCCCTCTCACCGGGCGACGTTGCCAGAGATGACCTATTAGATCATCAGGGACAGGAACAGGCAGTGGCTGCGGCAGCGGCACGCCGTTTGCGACTGCCGCCACCGCCATAAGCTCGGAAACAAAGCCTGCAGTTCCCCCTGCAGACTTTCCTCCACCGAGCCCGCATCCCTCACATACAGCAGGCTTCTACTGGTCAAGGAGCCACACTCCGATGTGGCTGATAGTAGGGCATCCTGCCGACGAGTCAGAGGTTCTTCTCCAACATCTTCAAACAAGGCGCCCCAAGGAGACATTTCACCCCCCTCCAGTGTTACCTGGACGGGCGGGATACATGTCTCCACCAGGCCTTCAAATAAGAACCTGTCTGCCTCTACCATGTAATCCTCTGTTTCCATCGGGCAGGTAGAGACCGACGCATCCTCACTGGGCTCCAGCAACTCACCAAACCCAGGCCGTTCGCGTCTGCAAGCCACCATCTTGCGACGGGAGCGAGCAGACGCAAAAAGTTTGCGTCTCAAATCCTCGGGAACCAAAGGAACCGGCCGCTCAACAGCGGACAATTCCCCGGAAGCAGAGGAATCAGAGCCAGGACCAGGCCATTGCAGAGGCGACGGCACCGGTGCACCAGCTCCTTGGAGAGGCAAACTACCCATCGGACGCCTACCGGGCGTGGCTGCCAACCACGAGAGAGGCAACAGCCCTGCACCAGGACGCACGACGGAGGCGGAAATGGAGAACCGCTGGTGGAGAGTGGCTCTGCGACTCTCCGAAGTAGACATTATGACTTAGATTTTTCTATCGAATATTTATGAGAGAAGAAAAAAATAAGCACAATGTAAACACGTCTGAACTTTCTTCAGCTAACAACCTCGTCAAGTGGGGATCTACCGAAGGCACTTCCTTGTGGTGAAAGTGAAGAAGGAGGCGAGTAGGTGACCACACACCTGCTTATGAAGGTAAGCGGAAGGGGGTGTGGTCAGACGGATGTTGGGATGTAAAGGTACATGGTGGATTTTTTTATTCAGTGCTCGTGCACGAAGTGAAGTACAGTGCAGACAGGTGCTCAGCAAGCCATAACGACATAGAACATTCTGTAGTGTGGTAGTGAAAGGTTAACCTTCTGTAATGTGGTAGTGAAAGGTTAACCTTCTGTAGTGGGAGGGGGGTATGTGGGTATACTTGTGTACACTTGTGGAGAAAAGGAACTAAAAATTATTGATGGCAATGAAAGCCTGACTTGTGTACTGTAAAACCAAATAAAAATATTGTTTAAAGAAAAAAACTTGATGATAAACAAGAGAACAGAGCATCTCATGAACTTATGTCGTGGACTTTATGGAAGAGTTGAGCTGTTGGTAATTGTTAGTTTTACCTAGGATAGCAAGCATCTCAAAATAGTCAAGATATTAATCAAATTTCTGTTAACAATGGCGGCCAACCACGTATATACGTGATTGGGAGCCAGCGCTTGACGGCCAACCACGTATACATACGTGTTAAACTCGGTTTTGCTTTTATTCCATTTTAATATCCTACTCAATGTCACGGAGCTGTATTTTGGCTGGAAAAGGCATATTGGGACTCCGAAAGTGCGGTACCGGCCAGATCCTGGTATTGGCGCTGTCTCGAGAATGCAGTTTCCCCTGTTCCAGACCAGGTGTCACTTTTATTTCGCTCCGGGTGGACTTTTCTGTTAGCCTGAAACTATGGCTTCACCAGATCGCCTGGAATACTTTTTGCGACGCCGAATTCAGTATGCAGTAAAGAAATATAGCATTAGCCAATGGACATATCGATCTACCAGATGGCGATCAAATAACTGGGGAATTCTTTTTGGAATCCAACCGGCCACAGGTAAGAGCGATTTGACGTACATTTCAGCCTGATCGGGCATTGTTCTCATAGCCATCCACCCGGTCAGCGTATCTTGTTGCAATAACGAATGCCGTTATTGGTAATCAATAATCAGAAACGACTTCCCCCCCCCCCCCCCCCCCCCCCCTTGCATGCATTCATGGTGGAACATGATGCCGATCATATGCATTTAGATTTTTTACTCTAGCTTGTGTAGGGCCGAAACGCGAATCGATTTAACGTTATTAGCTTAGCGCCCTATAACTAGCTTTGCAGGAATTACCCCAGACCATTCCGATATAATGTTCATATTCACAACGCTATAAAACGGGAACGTATTGATGAACAAATTATTTCTTTATGGCATATTGAAGGGAAGGTTTATACTGTCAATTGACAATGACAATGGACACATAGCAATAATATAAAATATAGATTTAGCTCTACAAACAACCTCACGCACAGTGAAAACTTGTAATGAAAAGCTGGCCTCATAGAGTGGGGCCCGTCTAATCCCAATGGACCCGAATGTGTTTTAATGCAGCTATCTCGTATCGCTTTTGATAGATTTCATCACGGTCCAATTTCGTGATACACGAGCGGTGAACAAACTTGTTATTTTCTTTATCACTCTGGCCGCATTTACAAGTGAATCGTACAAGCTTGTCCATCTCTTTTTCGTGGTTTGTGTCATCAACTCCAACAAAGCTCATTATTTCTTCGACTTCGTCTGCAAATCTGCTCTCAATGTTCTCAAGTGGTCACTCTCCTCACACACAGCCTCTGGCACAAGTTCACCTGTAGCGTAGCCGCTTTCGTGACTGATGCACGCTAACAAGGTTTGAGTGAGTGAATCCACAGTCACTTGCTCCTCAATAGGAAACCACCCTATTTTAACTCTGAAGAACTGGTCTGACACGAAACGTTCGTTATACAAGTATCGCAGAGAATTTTCAAAGGTACTCACAGTTGCACGAGGGTCTTGGACAGAGAACGGCAATGGTTTGGAAAGCTCGGCGTTGCTAATAAACATTTTAAATATTTTTTATAAAAACTGGTCAACACTGGTCAACACTGGTCAACACCGTTCTCTGTCCAAGACCCTCGTGCAACTGTGAGTACCTTTGAAATTTCTCTGCGATACTTGTATAACGAATGTTTTGCGTCAGACCAGTTCTTCAGAGTTAAAATAGGGTGGTTTCCTATTGAGGAGCAAGTTGGCTTTGTTGGCGTGCATCACAGTCACGAAAAGGGCTACCAGGTTGCTGTCAGTGAAAACTGTGGGCCAGCCAGCCAATAACAAAAAAAGTCACCTCCCCCCTCAACTGTAGTTGATTAAATTAATTTATATGACATTAGGTAGCATTAAATCCAATCTAACGAAATTCGTTGGCTCATAAAATTCTTAACATATTAAATGTGATTTAATTATAACAGACTGCTGTTTAATGTCGGCCGGGCGACAGAACGGGCTGCCAGAATAGACTTGCGTAAATTATATAGAGAGAGGTGCTTGTCTCTGCTTAGCTTGCTAACGTTAAGATAGAAGTGTAACTAGTTACACTATGCATGCTTTTTTCTAACGTTTTCGTTCTCTCCTATGATGAAAGCAGAGCTCTGTGTCTGCTTTAGCACCTCTCAAGTACCGTGTAATGAATGAGCTGTAATGAACAGGCGCTTGCACACACCAGACCACACCCTTCAGAGGCTCCGCTCCCCGCAAATTGTAGTCCTTTCCCAAGCTTTGGGAACACATACTGTCGGACAATCTAACAATAATTAACTCATTTACAAGTTTTGACATATTTCTGAAATGCGAGACATATTCGCGATTTCTGAGAAATGTAACTCGCCGTCACAAGTCGTCTTTGGTCATGCCGAGTCACATATTACTCGGATTTCAGAAATAGGTCAAAATAGAAATATTGCATTTTTTACTGCTTTGAAATGTTCTTTCTCTGTTCCCTTATTTGCAAAACTTAATATAACTTGTAAATGAGTTAATTATTGTTAGATTGTCCGACAGTATGTGTTCCTGAAGCTTGGGAAAAGAGTACAATTTGTGGGGAGCGGAGCCTCTGAAGGGTGTGGTCTGGTGTGTGCGAGCGCCTGTTCATTACAGCTCATTCATTACACGGTACTTGAGAGGTGCTAAAGCAGACACAGAGCTCTGCTTTCATCATAGGAGAGAACGAAAATTTTAGAAAAAAGCATGCATAGTGTAACATTAAGTTACACTTCTATCTTAACGTTAGCAAGCTAAGCATGCGCATAGCGCGACCATGTGTAACGTTAAACAAATATCCCCCCAAAAACAAATATATGTGTTAAAACATAAAATCAGTATACACAATACCTTTAGATTTAACTTTGTGAGTATGTCAATCATTATGAATTTATTTATTTTTTATATAAATTAGACTTTTCTATGTAGGACATGTTTTGTCCCGACTCTCAAGAATCAGTGATATATATAGTCGAGAACTGACAAATGTTTTATTACAAAGACAGAGAGAGGCAGACAAGACACATACAAACATAAAGAAGTGTTTTCATGAAGAGTGTTTGAATAAGACGCAGACAGATGGAGCACTGAGATGCAGGGATGCAAAGCGGGGGACTTTACGTATGAGTGTGTGAACCGGAGGATATAGAGAGACTGACAGGGGTGAAGATGGAGTGACTTTGTGGAGGCTGTGAAAGAAATAAAGAAGGTGAGGGGATACAAGAAAGAGTGGTATTTCATGAAAAGATTTGTGAAAAGAGAGAGAGAGAGTACAGACAGAGACAGACAAAGCGAGGAGACGCCTGGTGAGGGATTTGACGAGGAGTGTGCAAGAGGTGCAAGAGAGGCAGATAGATGAAGACAAAGGATGGAGAAAACGAGGCGACATGAAGATCTGAGAAAACGTATCAAAACACTTACAAAGAAACGGGAAAATGCAAGTGATATTAACCTCTTCCACCCGACGGGACCGGTACCGGTCCCAAAATTACATCCCGTCATAAATCAATCTCTTCAGACTGTTTGACAAAAGTATCGCTTTTCTTGTCAAACGTATTCAAGTATAAACATCATAACCATGTCACAACAGCAGTTATAATGTATATTATCATCAATACGTTAGTTTACCAATAGGTTAAAGTGTTATTAGATAGATTTTCATTTTCGTTTTGGTCTTGTTTAGTTCACGAAAGTCTACCATTTTTGAAAATTTGAATGTCGGGAATTGTAGTTTTTGTGCTGCCATTTTGTAGAGGACAACGAGAGCTTTCTATGAGTGTTGCAATTTTTCCGAACGACACTTCCCAAAAACCTCTATGGAGTTTCAAGCACATTACTTCGGTATGAATTTGTTTAATATCTCTTATTATTCGGGATAATAAACCACAACACTTAACGTTATTGACATATATATATTTTTTTTGATCTACTTTTTCTCCATTTTAAATTTTTTTTCTCCCATCCCAATTTCGTATTGTCCAATTCTACCCTCCCCTGTCTCGAACGCTGTTAGGCCATGCCTCCCACTGGCCGGCTGCAATGTGGACGAAGCCTTGCATCACGTGTCCCCTCCGGTACACGAGGAGGCAGCCGTCGCATCTTTTCACCTGCACAGCGCGATCTCTCAGCGGCGAGGGTCTGCGTGGGAGGGACACGCCGCCCCCGTTGCTTCCTGATTCTGCTGCGCAGGCGCACCAACCGACCTGTAGGAGTCGCTGTCCACAACGTCCGATCCCACCCACCAGCTTCCCACCCTCTAACACTGCCAATTACGTTAGTATGAACGACCAGCCAAGCTGGTAGCAATGCAGAGAGCTGGGCTCAAACCCAGCATCTCCTGCATTAGTGGCGAGCGCCTTGCCCACTGCGCCACTTAGCCGCCACGTTATTGACATATATTGAAGCGCAGTTCGTTTATCTTCCCTATTTTTAGCATGTAGCAACAATTAGATTTGAAATTTGTTTCAAAACGGTTGCACCCTGATAAAAATAAATAAGCTACAGTACATACAGTAGATTTCATTATCTGTTCTTATGCACGCCTGGTGATACTAAATCCAAATTGAACTCGGGCTTGAACTTGAAATATAATATTTGGCACAATTCATAAATGTGCGAATTGGCTATAATACGGTAATTTATAAGCCTGCTATTCTATATTCTATAATAATATTTCAAATTGCATTGGTCCGGATGGCAGAATTCAGTACTGTATCTACAAAACCTTCTGTTTAATCATCTTCCCTTTATTAATTTGCTTAGATTTTTTTTTACACATGATCTCAAGAAGGTACTGAACGAGATCCGTGGTAGTTTTTCATGTCTGGTCATTATTAGCATGGTGTTATTCACTGTCAAAGATGCTAAGAACAATCATAATTCATATTCTCCTTTGTTTCATCACAATTATAGAATAGAAGTGGAGCAATATTCCATTTACTTAGGTATGTATTTTAGGCGGATTTTCGAAAATAGGGCTCCAGGCTTAAGAGGTTAAGAGTAGTGTGAGAGAGAGAGAGAGAGAGAGAGAGAGAGAGAGAGAGAGAGAGAGAGAGAGAGAGAGATAGAGAGAGAGAGAGAGAGAGAGAGAGAGAGACTGCACAGAAATGGAGACAAAGAGACAGAGAAAGTGAAGCAAGTCAGAAGATCAAAGAATTCTACGGGTGCCCCTGTGCACAGCCGGGGTGCAGCCAGAGCAGGAACAATACGACGTTCGAGATCAAAGTAATCCAGCAGCACCAGGACTGTTCAAATCAACTTATCTAGTTTCGTTCATAGTCGTATTATAACATTGCAGCTGGATCAAAGAAAACATATCGAAACACAAAAGAAGAGAAAAGCTACGTGTGTGTGTGTGAGAGAGAGAGAGAGAGAGAGAGAGAGAGAGAGAGAGAGAGAGAGAGAGAGAGAGAGAGAGAGAGAGAGAGAGAGAGAGAGAGAGAGAGAGAGAAAGAGAGAGACACACACAGAAAGAGACAGAGAAAGCGAGTAAGCACAGGAATGCAGGTGATTTTCTGGGGTGAAAAGCGTCTTATCATAGAGACAGAGTGTAGGTATTATACTCTGCTCTCCCGTCCCTCAATATCTACTGTCCGTGCAAAGTGTGAAACGTCCCTGTGGTCTGTGTGGTCCACGCAGCATCTAGGCAACGTTGCCCAGTTGATACCTGCCGTGCGGTAGGGCACCTCCAAGATTATGTAGCGAGGAGGCCACACAGACTGCATCGCAGTGATTGGCGTTGCTATGGTGACATAATGTGACCTCTGTTCCTTGAGCCGCTCTGACCACAATGACTATGTAATGACCTGTAGCCAGGCCATGAACAAAGTGACAGCTACAGTATGTAAATTGTAAAGCTATTTTTTTTTTTTATTCCAGTCGATCATAATGATCATGATCATACTACGGAGAGCTCACTGCGTTGGAGAGAGAGAGAGGTAGAGAGAGGAGATCGATGATCTCTCTCTCTCTCTCTCTCTCTCTCTCTCTCTCTCTCTCTCTCTCTCTCTCTCTCTCTCTCTCGCTCTCACACAGCATTAAGTATGTCACGTGGAATCCCAAGCAGATCAGACCTAGTATACAGTATATGAATAACTTCAGTATAAGTACAGCTTTTTTAGCATATTGTTAAAAGAGCCAAGGCTGGCTTGTGTAAATTAAACATATGACTTACCATCAGAAGAGTTGACATTCAGCTGTCCACAACAAAAAAAATAAGTGTTTCATATCCTTTACTTCATTGTAACTGTTACAATGTTATTACTAAACACAAACACACCATCACCACCACTAATATCTTTAAGAAAAAAAATATTTGTATTATAACTGAATGTATCGAATTAAATAACACATTTTAAATTGCAATTATTATATATAACAAGATAATCAGTAATAAGGGGGCGGATAGGTGGTGCAGTGGGCAAGGCGCTCACCACCAATGCAGGATACGCTGGGTTCGAGCCCAGCTCTCCGCATTGCATTCAGCTTTGCTGGTCGTTCATACTAATACATTTGGCAGTATTAGGCGGTGGGAAGCTGATGGGTGGGGATCGGACGTTGTGGACAGCGACTCCTACAGGTCGGTTGGTGCGCCTGCGCAGTAGAATCAGGAAGCGACGGGAGCGGCGTCCCTCCAAAGAGCAGACCCCCGACGCTGAAAGATCGCGCTGTGCAGGTGAAAAGATGCGACGGCTGCTACCTCGAGTACCGGAGGGGACTCGTGCTATGTATGACTTAGTCCACATTACAGCCGGCTTGTGGGAGGCATGGCCAAACAGCGTTCGAGACAGGGGAGGGTAGAATTGGACGATACAAAATTGGGATGGGAGAAAAATAGAAAATGGGAGAAAAAGTAGATAAAAAAAAATATATATAATCAGTAATAGAATTAAAGCAAATTATAAAATAAAACAAACTGAACTGTACATTAAATGATAAAACTATAAACAATATAATTAACATTAACAAAATAATGTGTGCATTTTGTGTCAGGTGCATTTATTATAGATCAGTTATGCATTTGTCTTCCAAATTTAACCCGGCAAGTATTTGCATGTTAAGTGCAGTACATTTTAATCGAGGAGGACTGTGGAGAGAGAATCCCTGACTCAATATCTTTGGGAACTATAAGAAAAAAATATTACTGAGATGGTAAACAAATGCATGAACAAAACTTCAACAGATGGAGACAACATTGATATGACCCTGGTAAAGAATATAATTGAGGGAATTGTGGATCCATTAACTCACATATTTAATCTTCCATTCCCAGAAAAAAATTTAATTGCAAAAGTTATCCCAAAGCTGGAGATAAACACCTCTTCACCAACTACAGACCGGTATCATTATTATCACAGTTCTCAAAAATACTTGAGAAACTATATGATGAAAGACTGGCCAAATTCATTGAAAAACGTCAACTATTAATGGATAGTCAGTATGGTTTCAGAACAGCTAGATCTACTTCCATGGCATTAATGGAGCTAGTAGAACAAATAACCACATGTATAGAGAGAAAGAAATACGCACTCCATATATTCATTGACCTTAAAAAAGATTTGATACAATAGATCATGAGATTCTACTTAAAAAGATGGACAGGTATGGTGTCAGAGGGGTCGTATTTTAATGGCTTAAAAGCTATATTAGTAATAGACAGCAATTTGTTCAAATAGGCCAGAACAAGTCAAGGTGCTTAAATATTACCTGTGGTGTCCCAGTGGTGGGACCCAAATTGCTGCTGGAAACCACACATAAAATATCTACGCTCAAAAATTGCAAAACTGTATAAAACGTATATCCTAACAGGATAAGCTAACCCAACGCACGCTAGCCACAGACGACAACGTCTGCGAACAGGGTTTATAACAAGGCCAATGTTTATGTGTGAACACGACACCTGTGTTTTATGTTTCAAGAACACAGAAGATCGATAGAGAGAGAGAGGTATATAAGACCGTGGCACAACTACACACACACGAGTACTTCTGTAGGCAACACTACAATGTTGTGGCTCAATACCACTGTTTCAAGTAACAGAACACAAAACTAAACCTCTACCTTCATAGGAAGAACATAAGTCTTCAGGACGAGGAAAGAAAAACACTTTTCGACCAAGTGTTAGCTACAGGCCTTGCTAAGCACACATATACATGTAGCGACCAGCCAAGACTAAAAGTCTAGCTCTGCTATCAACCCCACACTAGGTGAAGGATCTACACATCGTATCCCCAACATATGTAGTGAATAAACACACATTTTGTAACAAAAATACAGTCCCTCCTAGGAGGGACTTTTTATTGTTTTGCAAAATCATATGTGGGCCGGGGAAGGGAGCAGGGGTAACATGAGGGGAAGTCACATCAGCGGCGCCTGCCATGAGCCGCTTGTGGCTTGCTACCCCGGGGAGCTGTCGCCCCGGAGGGACGGTACTGGGGTGCCTGGACTCGACGATCCCTACCGTCACCTCCGGGCGTGGGATGGCCGGCTGCAGTAGTCGAGGCGCCCTCTCTCCTCCTGGCCTTCTTTGCCGAAGGGCCAGCAGTGGCGGTGGCGACAGTCGCGGGTCCACGGCGACGAGGCCTCCTTCGAACTCCACCAGCGACATCGGGCAGGGGGAAATGGGGCTGGAGCACTGAACGCTCCTCCTCCATATCCCTGCAGGCTGCTGTCATGAGCTGCATCGCCGACCCGAAGAGCCCAGCATCGGAGAGGGGTGCCGTAAGCAGGGGAAGCCTCTTCCTGTCCGGTACTCTCGCCTGCTCCAGCCAAAGATGGCGCTGGGACAGAGTGGCCAGGGCGCGTATCTTCCCGGCGGCTATGGCCTGCAGCTGGATCAGATGCAGGATGGCTCCGGCCGCCTGGGCGTGCTGAACATGTTGATGGTCGGTCAGCATCGTACCGCCCGTCATCATCCCGGACATAAACCGCGCTAGCTGTGCGATGTTAGATGTCGCAGCTAGGGTTTGGGTTCCGGCGATGAACGACTGGTCACTCCAGTTGGCCAACTGCCTAGCCGATTTCCCTTGGGGAACCGGCTTCCGCAACGGCTCCCACACCACCTCAGGACAAAGGAGAGACGCCATCGGTCTATCAAGCCGAGGCACCCCTTCCTTCATTCCCTCGACCAAACCCGCCACCCGCGTGACTTGCACGTAGGCGGGGGTGAGGCCAGTGATGTGGGAGACCACCTGTCTCTGACGCACGTAGGCCTCCATTGAGGGGAAAAATGGGCAGACAACGCCTGTCTCCCTCACAGGACGACATTGCCATAGATGACCTATCAAGTCATCGGGGACAGGGGCAGGCAGTGGCTGCGGCAGCGGCACGTCGTTTGCGACGGCTGCTGCCGCAATGAGCTCCGGGAACAAGGCACGTAATTCCCCATGCGCGCCTTCCTCCACTAAGCTCGTGTCCCTCACATACGAGAGGCTACCACTCATTGCAGAGCCACCATCCGATGTGGCTGATAGCAGGGCATCTCGTCGCTGAGTCGGAGGTTCTAACTCAACACCAGAATATGAGGGACCCCAAGGAGACATATCACCCTCTGCCACATCCTGAGGGGGAGAGTGATGCGTCCCCACCGGGGCGTCAAATAAGAGCACATCTGCTTCCACCATGTAATCCTCTGTGTCCATCGGCCACGGAGAAGCAGAAGCACCCTCATCTGGCTCCAGCAGCTCACCAAAACCAGGCCGTTCGCCCCTGCAAGCCACCCTCCTATGACGGGAGCGAGCAGAAGTGAAAAGTTTGCGTCTCAAATCCTCTGCCACGAGAGGAGCCGTCTGCCCATCGGCCAACGGCCCCCCGGCGGCGGAGGAACCAGAGCAGGAACCACGCCATCTCATTTCCCGTATGCCAAACGCCAAGTTCTTCTCAGTGTTAGACGCTAAACAGGGTTTTTGGCAAATAAAGCTTGACGAAGAAAGTTCAAAGCTATGCACCTTTAACACTCCCATAGGTAGTTACAGATTCTTACGTCTACCGTTTGGTATTTCATCTGCGCCAGAGGTGTTTCAAAGGGCAATAGCGGAGATGATTGAAGGTCTAGAAGGTGTCGTAAACATCATAGATGACATGCTTGTATGGGGAGACACCAAGGAAGAGCACGACCATAGGGTGCAGAAACTGTTAGACAGAGCAATGGAATACAACTTGAAACTGAACAGGAACAAGTGCGCTGTGAGGACAAGTGAAATAAGATACATAGGACACATACTCAGCGCCAGTGGGCTAAAACCAGATGGGGAGAAGGTGAGAGCAGTGACACAAATACCCACACCACAGAACAAACAGGACCTGCTCAGGTTCAATGGTATGGTTCAATATCTCGCCAAGTTCATACCAAATCTGTCAGATGTCAGTGCACCGTTAAGGAAGCTGCTTGAAAATGACATAGAGTGGCACTGGGAGGAACCACAAAAGAGGAGTTTTGAACAAATCAAACAGCTGGTCACTAATGCTCCAACCCTGAAGTTGTATGACGTCAACAAACCAGTGACTATGTCAGTAGATGCCAGCTCAGAAGGCCTTGGAGCGGTCCTACTACAAGATGAGCAACATGTAGCTTTTGGGTCTAGGTCTCTCACTGACTGTCAGCGCAGGTATGCCCAGATAGAAAAAGAGCTACTTGCTATAGTCTATGGATGTGAAAAATTCCATCAGTATGTTTATGGAAACAGCATACATGTTGAGAGCGACCACAAGCCTTTGGAGAGCATCTTTAAAAAGCCTTTACACCAAGCTCCTATGAGGCTACAGTCAATGCTGCTTAGGTTGCAAAGGTACAGCCTAAAAGTTACCTACAGGCCAGGCAAGGAACTTCATATTGCAGATGCTCTAAGTCGAGCGTTCTTGAAAGAGCAGAAAGAAGATCTATTGGAGAAAGACTTGGAAGTGAATATGATCACTCTGCAGCTGCCGATATCAGAAGAGAAACTGCACACATTCAGAACAGCAACGGCAGAAGACCCCGAAATGCAGCTACTAAAAGAAACCACACTCAAGGGATGGCCGAAAGACAGAAGTGCTGTACAAAATGAAATTCAACCCTATTGGACATTTAAAGAAGAAATCTCACACACAGATGGTCTGATGTTCAAGGGAGCGAAGCTCATTGTTCCGCAGCAGTTGAAACAAGAAATGATTAACAAAATCCATGAGTCACACTTAGGAATTGTTAAGTGCAAGGAAAGAGCCAGAGAAATTTTATATTGGCCATGCATGTCTTCACAAATTGAGGAGATGGTATCTCAGTGTGCCATATGTAATGAGAACAGGAACAACAATCAGAGAAAACCGTTGCTCCCACACCCAGTACCAGACAGACCGTGGTAAAAAGTAGGGATCTCTTTCATTATAAGGGATCTGAGTTCCTGCTGTGTGTGGACTATTTCTCAAAGTTCCCCGAAATCACAAAACTGAGAGACACTACCAGTGGCAGTGTCATTGTCGGACTGAAATCAATATTTGCCAGACATGGCATTCCTGATGTTGTCTTCACGGATAACGGTCCTCAGTATTCCAGTGCTGAGTTCAAGGACTTTGCAGAAAGCTGGGAATTCATCCACACCACGTCGAGTCCCGGTCACGCCCAGTCAAATGGGCAAGCAGAAAGAACAGTACAGACTATCAAAAATATGCTGAAGAAATCAGAAGGAAGTAATGGCGACCCCTACATATTGCTATTGGAGTATCGCAACACACCGCTGGAAGGTGTAAGACTACCACCGGCACAGTTGCTCATGGGACGGCGGCTGAAAGGGAAACTGCCCGCCTCGACATCACTGCTCACTCAAGAAGGAACTACATATGTGCGTAGGCAGTTGAGTGACAAACAGGAGAAACAAAAACTCTACTTCGACAGGCAAACAAAAAGACTGCCTGACCTACAAGCAGGAGAAAACGTCAGGGTTCAAGCAGAGAACACAGGTGTTGCAGACCAAACAGAGACACATGATGGACAATCTGAAACGCAGCCGTATCAGACTAGGTCAGGTAGACCAGTTAAACTACCTCCTAGATACAGAGAGTAACTGGAGTGTTTTCATATGCATGTTGTTGGAGTATTTTCATATTCAAGTTTTCGCATTAAGTGCTTTGCATTATGTCATGGTTCAAGTGGGTTTAAGTTACAGGATCCTTTAAAGTGAAAGTTGTCTGTGACTAACATTGTTATTTAATTTACAGCAGGTTGATGCTCTGAGTAAACATTTAAGTTGGGAAATGTTTGTTGAGTTTGTTTTTGGGAAATAGGACGTGTTAGCAAGAGTTCAAGCTAAACAAAGGTAGAATACTAAGTTCTGTTTGAGAAAAAAATATATGTTAAAGAGAAGGATGTGATGTATTAGGTTCGAGTTTGAACCTCTTTGATTGTCGTTGTTATTGTCACCAGGAAGGCGACACACACGAGTTGAACGTGAGAGACACATAAGCGACATGAATGGATGCAGATATACGAACGAGTCAATAAAGGAATCTTATTGAACCTCGGGTTAAGCCTCGTCAATATAACATAATCTAAGAGGGGAATTTAATTTAAAACAATCTATTGTCCGTACTACTCTCAAAAGCAAGTGCATCTCAGTTTGTGGGGTATCCCTTTGGAATGGCCTTGATGTAGCAATAAAAACAAGTACTATATGCTACACTTCCTTAACAGATCGGCTTGGGAACATTCACTTCTGTTTCAACAATGAAATGGGACCCTACTTTGAGCAGCCTTAAAATCGGACACGCCTTGACTTCCTTGCTGCAAAATCATCAATAATGTCATCATATGAAAGCTTGCTAGACACATCTCTGTTAATACTCATCATAGCCAGGCCATTGAGACGGTCCTGTGACATTGTAGACCTCAAGTATGTTTTAATGAGCTTCAATTTTGAGAAGCTCCTCTCTGCAGAAGCTACAGTCACTGGAGAAGTGGCAGCAATTCTGAGGGCCACCCACATATTTGGGTACATTTATTTCATTTTCTTCTCCTGTAGAAAGGATACAAGTTCCAGGGTGGTCATGTTGGCCTTGGGAAAATCTGGGAAATTTTGCATTTCCAATGCAAGTTCTTCTCCATCCAGGTCTGACTGGCCATTGCAGGTGAGGGAGTTACTTAGTGCTGCACACTGCTGTTTCTGCTCCTCAGTGGAAAGCTTAGGGAAGTTGATAAGCACCCCAAACTTGCTCTCAACTTCACTTAAGGTCTGAAACCGCTCACGCAGTGATTCAATGGAGACATCCACAACCTGGTTGAAGAAGGAAACTTCCATTTGTTTCAGTGCATCACTGAAGGGCTCATCAGGAGACTTGTAGGAGAATTGCTGTTTTGTTTGTCTCAGCCTCTTCTGCTTCAGCACAGCCTCCACATTCATCTCCTCACAGAGGTATCTGGCAGCAGGGACGCAGGAAGGGGGGGGTGCGGGGGGGGGGCTGCAGCACCCCCTCTCAATTATTGCAAAAAAAAAATTAAAATAAAAAAAAATGTTATGACAGTATTTATATATTTGTATATACTGTAACTGTATAACTGTAACACTGTATATTATAAGTTTATCCTGCTCAAAGCACGTCACCATTTTAATATTGTGTGTATTGAGCCGTACTGTATTGTAGCCATTCTCCAATCTGTTAAATAAAGTTTTCATTCATTCATTACACTACTGTATGTACACAATCATACGTGTAAAACCGAGTAGATTTTCGAGTGATGACAGACTGTCACAGACTGATTTAATGACAGGTGAAACAACTAATTGTATTCACCTCCCGTCTCCCGCCCTTCCCACGCGCCACGAACCACTGAGCTACTGTGATACAGTGCTTGCGCAGTCAGTCGATTTGAGCTAGTAGTCAGACTTTGCTAGCACAGAATGTCTCACTCGCAGAAAAGAAAAATAACAGATTTATTTTCGAAACGTCCCGCCGGTCCCAGTGACAGTCCCACTAAATCTGATAAAGGTCAGAGAGAGACAGAGACGACAGGTTCAGCCTCAGCATCAGGTATTGAAGAGTTAACTGAGTCTGTTCCCCTATACCCCCCCTCGGGCGCCAGGGGCTTCCACTGAGGGGTGATGCAAATAGGGATGGGGTGTTATGGCAGCTCATGATGGAAAGAGTGCGCACCGAGTCTGATCCCGAGTTGAAGAATTGGCTCCAAAAGAGAGACTGAGTCCAACAACATCCAAAACGAAATCTTACAGCTGCTTGCCCATGATATTCAGCGACAAATTAGAGGCAAAGCATCCAAAAGCCCAATCTTTGGCTTGAACGCTGACGGAACCACTGATGTCACTCACTGGAAAAGAACAATTCTCGTGTAATATACAGTTCGCCGATGACAACTTGGAAGCTCAGAACTTCTTTTGGGGTTTTTACAATGCCCGGCCCAGACACAACAGCCGAGACGCTGTTTTTGTGTATAAAATACTTTTACGCCTCGACCTGCCCATGGAGAGGCTGATAGGATACTGTTTTGATGGGGCCAGCAACATGTCTGGGGGGTACAGGCTAGACCAGGGGTTCCCAAACTTTTCAGGCCGTGACCCAAAAAAAACGGTGTCAGAGAGCCGCGACCCCCACTATTATAGGAGGTAAAAAAAAAAATTAAATGGAAATGTATGGTTGAAACATGCAAACGTTCAAACGCACACACACTAATAAGCATTGGAGGCTTTTAACCAGGGCCGGACTGGGAAAATCATTCAGGCCAGGAAATATAGCCCCAGTCAGGCCACTTTTTAAGCAGGGGGTCTGGGGGTCCCCCACCAGGAATTTTTTTGTTACAAAGACTTAATTTCCTGCATTCTGGTGCAGGCATTTTTTTTATTTGTACCCTTTAAATGCCAGTGTTTGTGATGGCATCACAACTTATTGTTAAAAAACAGGCTAGCATATGTATGATTAGCAACAACACAGATTTTTATGGATTTTCAGTTTTTTGTAATTGATAAATACAATATTTTATTCAACTTCAGCCCTGATCATAACACCACATATTCATTTTATAATTCTAACCCTTTAAATGCCAGTGTGTGTGATGGCATATATTTGCAATATATCAAATGCAAAGTACATTTTTCTGGGGGGGATTATTACAGGCTAGCATGTGTCAATGATTAGCAGTTTTTCGTAAGGATCCCGCCTCCACCAATCACATGCGGCTCCCTTTGTGTGTGTGTGAGAGCAAGAGAGAGAGAGAGAGAGAGAGAGAGAGAGAGAGAGAGAGAGAGAGAGATAGTTCTCCAACTTGTGTGAGTTGCAGTGATCTCCTGGTTGTTCCCCACCTAGGTTATCTAACTATTGCGCTGGTGCAAATAGAAACACTGGCCTGGCCTGCTTCTAAGTTCAGTGGCCTGACCAAAAAAATTAAAAATAAAAAAAAATCATCTGGCGACCCCCCAGCACCCCCTGCCGTTTTATAGTTCCCGCGTGCCTGTCTGGCAGTGGCTTGAGCAGAAGCAAATCCAGTGCTTCTGTAGCTGATCTAGACGCTTCATATCTGATACCAGCCTGATATCTGATACTAGCCTCTACGCCTGTACGTCACACAGCCTGAAACACACTGCTACACAGAGCTGCCTGTACATCACACAGCCTGAGCTGCCTCTACGCCTGTACGTCACACAGCCTGAAACACACTCCTACACAGAGCTGCCTGTACGTCACACAGACTGAAACACACTCCTATACAGAGCTGCCTCTACGCCTGTACATCACACAGCCTGAAACACTCTCCTACACAGAGCTGCCTGTACGTCACACAGCCTCAAACACACTCCTACACAGAGCTGCCTCTACGCCTGTACGTCACACAGCCTGAAACACACTCCTACACAGAGCTGCCTGTACGTCACACAGCCTGAAACACACTCCTACACAGAGCTGCCTCTACGCCTGTACATCACACAGCCTGAAACACACTCCTACACAGAGCTGCCTGTACGTCACACAGCCTGAAACACACTCCTACACAGAGCTGCCTCTACGCCTGTACATCACACAGCCTGAAACACACTCCTACACAGAGCTGCCTGTACATCACACAGCCTGAAACACACCGCCACCTCTACGCCTGTATGCGTTTACTATTCTGGAAATTATAGATATTTTAGTTGATGAGATATTTTTTTCATTTCAGTGTCACAGTATGACCTCGATCTCCAAAATAAGAGATGTGGCATATATATATTTTTTTTATAAAAAATATAATAAAGTAAAATGTCAAATGTTTTTTTGCGCCCTCTCCAGCCATTGGCGCCCTAGGCGATCGCCTAGCTCGCCTATGCATAGAAACGGCCCTGCCTGTAGCGTTCACTGAGGCCTAGCCGCAAGGAGAATGAAACGCGGTTAAACTAGCAACCTGAATCTGACACCATTCTAGAGGTCAACCAAATCCACGACATTCAAAAAGGACAAATTATGAGTGAGGTAGCGAGAAGACACTCATTGACATACTTTAAATTTAATAATACTACAGTATGGCATGATCCAATTTAAACCATGATAACAATGTAATTTCCATCATCATGATACTGACCACATTTCTTTGGAAATACCATGATACATTTTTGTAAGGGATAGCTGCCGGGAAGGGGAGGGTTACACACACACACACACACACACACACACACACACGCACGCACGCACGCACGCACGCACGCACGCACGCACGCACGCACGCACACACACTCACACTCACACACACAGACACACACACACACACACACACACGCACACTGTGACAGAATGGGGTCTCTGTCACAAGGAAATGTAAAGAAATAGACTACAGTACAACCCCCAGCTTTCCACTGCCAGTCGGCCATCTTGTTTTTGCTCTCAAAACGGTCTTGTGACATCCTTTTATCCATGGGGTGCCACAACACACACACACACACACACACACACACACACACACACACACACACACACACACACACACACACACACACACACACACACACACACACACACACACACACACACATACACACACAGAGGAAATCATCAGTGTCATGCTGTTTTCTTGTGAGCGTGTTATGATGCGAAGGCAGTATCTCTAGCTTACCCACCTCTGAGGTGCTAGCCAACAGCTTTGTAAGCTTCCAGCACTGTACAGTGCTCCGTCGACGTACCGCCAATACTCAGCAGGAGGTTTTAGCTGTGAACTGCAGCTTTAATTCTGCTTACCATTTAAAAAATAAATTCTACCAGGTTTTAGTCTCTTACACAGTACAGAGTCTACCTTTCTTGAAGGGATCAACAAAGTGTCAGTTCTGCTTTTGTCACAGTGGGACACACCATTTTAATCAGTTGCCTCCAGCAATGGGCTGGCGTCACAGGTAGAGCTCTGAATAGTTTTTCATCCTATCTCTCTAATTAATAATAATAATAATAATAATAATAATAATAATAATAATAATAATAATAATAATAATAATAATAATAATAATAATAATAATAATAATAATAATAAACTTTATTTGCATAGCACCTTTCATACAGAAACTGCAGCTAAAAGTGCTTCACAACAGAAAAAAGACAGGCATAAAATGAGCACTTAAAGTGCAGACATATAAAATCACAGTTTTTCACATTAGGATCTAACATCCCAACAGGCCACCTTGTTCATGGTTTGATTCCGTTTTAAATAGACAATAATAAAAAGAGTAAGATAGAATAGTAAAATAGTGGACATAAAGTGCAGACATATATTTTTTACAGTGCAATAAAATAGTTCTGGATTACTGTTTAGTCATCTTTACCTTCTGTTTGGTATCCACAGTTTAAAAATGTTAAATAAAAATTTAAGTTTAAACAAATAAAAGAATATAGTAGTAAAATTATGCAACATTGCAGTGCAATAAAAAGTTAAGTAAAATGATGCAAAGTGCAGTGCAATAAAATAGAATGGACAGAGTAAAATAGTCCTACAGTACAATCAACAGCGGAGTGTAAGGCTATCGTGAAGAGGTACGTTTTTAGCTTATTTAATATTAAGAGATCTAACTTTCCTAATGTCCATATGTAGTGATGCACCGATGTGAAAATTGTGGCCGATACCGATAACCGATATTAATATTGCTGTTCTGGCCGATACCGATATTTACCGATGTCGATATCTCTGTATAGAAAACACTTTTTTATGATAATCAAATAAAGAGCTATTTTCCAAAACGCATAATTTTTTTACTTTTGTAACTTATTTTCAGAAATGACTGATATTTTGAAACTATTTAAGGCCAAAACATGTAAAAAGAAAAAAAAAACATTAATTTTTTTTTTTTTTTTTTTTTTTTTTTTTTTTAATATTGGCCCTATCTTGATATCGGTCCGATACCGATGTGTAAAAAAACGGCCATATCGGCCGATATTATATCGGCGGCCGATATATCGTGCATCACTATCCATATGTAGTGTATTCCATAACTTTGGTGCATAGTTTGCATCCCCGATTATCTTTAGGCTGTGGTTTGGAACCTTCAATAGACCAGTAGTAGATGATCGCAATGTTCTAGAAGGCACATAGTTGACTAGAGAATTTGCGATGTAGCATGGTTGTTACGTGTGGGGTCTGTGTGTGCCTTGATCAGGCGTTCCCAGTGTGATGTGTTATGTCTAGCTGTAGTTCCCTGTCCTGGTTTTGTAGTCCTTATCGTTTTCCTTTCCAGGTGTACCCATTTGTAATCAACCCAGGTGTGTCTCATCTCGTCATTCCCTCATGTATAAGTATTCTGTCTTCCCCTTTGTCTGGTGCTGATCCTGTCTGTGTAGTATGTGTTCTTGTCTGTCGTTACTTTAGTTTATTCTTCATTTCATTCACGGTAATTATTTCATTAAATATTTATTATAAAACTACTTTTACTGCCGTCTCCTTTGTTGTGTTGCATTGACTCGACATCGAGCTTAAAGAATGTCAATGACAACGTAACATGGGGGCTCGTGCCAAACTGGTTTGAGCAAACAAATTGGTGGTGGCCGCTAGGCTTGACCCACACTGTGAAGTATGGTTGGCAGTGTCGTGTGTGTGGCCCATGTTTTAGACCCCCTTGGCAAATGATTCTCCAACAGGGAGCGTTCTCAACCAGCTAGGGCAGTTGGACCATTTTTTATGGTGCCTTCCGTCGCCTGGGCAGTGGGGACACACCATATGCGGTCGGGATTTTAGAAAAATCCTGTCAGGCTCCTCCTAGGCCGGCGTGTGTCTAGCTTTTAGTTACATAGGGGGCATTATAGTGAGGGATGAGAACGTTTGGGGATGGGCTTAGGTTTTCTTTTGACACATGACAGTTGTTAATTTGCAAATACATTTAGGTGTGGAGGCGTTAGGCGGCCATACCAGTGCTCTTCTATATTTTTTATGTATAGTGACAGTGTTTTGTGGTTGGTGGTTGGGACTGCCCTAAGCACAGACCGGGGTGGAGCTCCGGTGGCAAACCGGTAGCCTCTGGCAGTAGCGAGCAGTTAAAACATGCGGACGCAGGTGGAGTTAGTGAGCGAGGAATGGGGGGAGACACAAGTGTGTGTTTTCACTGTGGGAAGAAAGGGCACATCAAGGACAATTGTTATGCTCTCCTTCACAGGGTTAACAGTCCTACCACGCAGATGCCACAAATATCGTTGGTTGCGACGCCCACTGCTATGAGTAAAGGCATGGCAACCTATTTACCTTTTATTAGCAGAGGGTTGGTATCATTTTGCAAAGGTGGTAGGAAAGTTCCTGTAACTATCTTACAAGACACTGCTGCGTCTCAATCGGTTATCCATAGGAATGTGTTACCCTTTGATAACAGATCAAGGGCACATGCTGGGATAAGGGTCAGAGCTTTTGGTAGACAGGTTATGAGAATGCCGCTACACAATATTCATTTAGAGTCGGATCTGGTGTCGGGACCGGTCGTAATTGGGGTGGATAGCCGTTTTGCGGTCGAGGGAGTGTTATTGATCCTCGGTAATGACCTGGCAGGGGGTAAGATGTTAATAAAATCAGATGTCATTTGCGTTTCAGCTGGGCCTGTTGTGGCGGACGTTCTGGCGAATGTGCATACAGGAGTTGTTCCATCAGATGCACTTACGACGCCCATGGCGGGTAGTGCTGGGGGGAATTTATTTGACATAGGTGTATCTGTCAGTGATGCGGTGCCTGATGGTACTGGCCCTGCTTTGCCCATGGATGACGTGGGATGTGTACCTATGCCCAATATGCCGGTGTCAGCCTTGGTGGTGGCTCCACCTGGAGTTGACAATGATAATGACAGTCTTTGTGTTTGAGAAGAGGAGGAGCTGGAGAATGAGGTCATTGTTCCATCTGGGGCAGACTGGGGAGCTTTGAGTGGTTGGTTGGCCTTGACCATCGTCTTGGCAGTTTTTCACACCCGGGCCAGCTGGGACTGTCCTCGTGGTTTGGGTTGGGTGCCACAGTCAGACCCGGCTAGACCATCTCTGACCCCGGTCGACTGGACATTCCTCGCGATGTGCTGATCTCTTTCAGAGCTGTCTTGTTGCCTATTGCATATTTTTTCTTGTGTATGGGTTTGTACATGCTGTCGCTTTGCCATCTCGCCCATGCATAGAGGTTAGCAGTGGTAGGTAACCCACTACAATAAGCAGGTTTGCTCCACTTGGTCCAGAGTTCGTTTTGTTCTGATTATTGGTGCCAGTTGTTCTGATGGGCATGCATTGGAAATGAGCAGGTGAACAACATGCAGTGTTGTTGCTGTAGTCAGGGGGGGGGGGGGGGTTGTGCTATTGTCCATAGGGTTTTGTGGGTATATGCTTTGTTGCTTTGTTGATCCTGCGGGATAAGAATTTTGCTCTGTTTTCCAGGGGTCGGGAGTGACTAGAAATGATCTGGGAACCTCCGGATTTTGGATTGGTGCTGCCCATTTCTCCACCACTGATTCCCTTATTTATATTTGTATTGCAGTAGTTATTGTGGGCTCTAATGTCATACGGAACGTGTTGGGGGTGTGTGAGCTTACCGCACAAATTTGCGAAATATTTCCTACCGCTGCGGTTATTACCGCACACACACACACACAGAAAAAAAAGAAAAAAAAGTTTGAATGCATATTTATTTTTTGTAGTCTACTCTTTATAGCATATAGCCTGCCTCTAGTCTAAATGTCTATCTTTAGAGCATGACTTTGCAGCATGAATATTGTTTGGGATTCGGCAAGCACGCATTCGTTATTAAAAGTGAAACACGGATTCGAAGTCTCCCCTCTGGTCGTGCGCCGTTCACTCTGTGTCGCGGGCAGGGGTGGTAGCGGCGCGCCCGGCGGTTACCCCCCCGACCCTTTCTTCTTCTTCTTCTTATTATAACGTTACTACTTATTTACCGGACCATAGCAAGGCAAGCGTTACTCAATTCACATCTCAGTTCCTTTCTTTGCTCAGAGCGTGCCAAGTTGTACCCATTCTGCGGTCTGTTAATAAAGTTTTCAATCAGACAAGTGTATAGAACGAAGGGCTTTTATTATAACATTCGTTGCAGTAAAATCATTATGCCTCGTTCCCCCTGAGGAGCGACGGTAATCCACTCCGGTCTCCGGCGGGAGATAACGTATTAGCCGTGTTGTGAGCTCTGATCAATGGCTGACATTCAGGAAGTAAAAACCTAATACGCGCTTGCCGATTGGTGGTAACACACTGCAGGACGCTCCAACATGTGACGCGTCTCTCTTCTGACCAATCAGTGGTCTGCAGTGTTTCATGTGACTTTTCTGGTACCCAATAGGGTCGCTTGGAACCTCGACAGAGGAGTAGGGTATATCTGCAGAGCCGCAAGCCCAACGAGAGCAGGGTACTTTATTATTATTATAAAAAACAGCGGTGATGCGGTATTCAGCCTAACTCTGCGGTGGGCGTGAGGTAACAGCTCTAGTGTGCGCCTTCAGCGTGTGGGGGTGGGGGGACGACTGCCCACGGGCACGATAGTCCGATAGCGACATGGACTGTTGCATTACTGGGTAGATAACTCAGTATATACTGTGAGGTTTGAAATTGGGAGAGTGTGGGTTAAGATTGTTGTCGATATGGCTGGTATTTATTTATATTGATGATAATACTGTTTTTCATATATATAAGTTAGAGAATTTTTTTTTATGTTCATTCCCCCATTTCGCCTTGGGGTTATGTACATACATTTGAGGGTGGGGGTGTTACGTGTGGGGTCTGTGTGTGCCTTGATCAGGCGTTCCCAGTGTGATGTGTTATGTCTAGCTGTAGTTCCCTGTCCTGGTTTTGTATTCTTTATCGTTTTCCCTTCCAGGTGTACCCATTTGTAATCAACCCAGGTGTGTCTCATCCCGTCAGTCCCTCATGTATAAGTATTCTGTCTTCCCCTTTGTCTGGTGCTGATCCTGTCTGTGTAGTATATGTTCTTGTCTGTCATTACTTTAGTTTATTCTTCATTTCATTCACGGTAATTATTTCATTAAATATTTATTATAAAACTACTTTGACTGCCGTCTCGTTTGTTGTGTTGCATTGACTCGACATTGAGCTTACATTTACATTTACATTTAGTCATTTAGCTGACGCTTTTATCCAAAGCGACTTACAAGTTCTGTACGACAAGTCATCAGGAAGGGTACAACTCTATCAGCCGAGTAACAATGTTCATCAAAGTGTTGCGTGTTACAGTGTAGGTTAGTTTATTAGGACAAGTGCATGACAGTAAGGTTAGTTAGGGTTAGATTTTTAAATTTGTTTCATTATTTCAGATAATGACGCAACAAGGAAGTGAGGGCAGAGCCCACTTAAATACACAGACTGATTACAACGAGCAACACCTGGCAAAATCTGATAAACACAATGGGAAACACCAAACTAGACACAAACGGCATAACCAAAATACAACAACCAGGCAGGAGAACGACATCACACAAGGGAAGGGAGAGCCCAAGACAACATGAACGAGGAAATCATATCAACCATCTTTAACCATAAATATATAACAGATTGCATTATCTGACGGTGTCCGCCAGAGGGCATCAGAAGACCACTGTTCATATTGTTCCAACTGTCCAGTGTTAATTTTGTCAACGAATTTGATGACGAAAATATCTTCGCCAACAAAGCTTTTTCCCGCGACGACAACGAGACTTGACGTCACGTTATTGAAGACCATGTGACGCCAACATCACTAAATTATTAATTAAATCTCGTTGACCACAACTGAGGACACAAAAATGTAGTTTACAAAAACCATGACGAATTCTCTCTTAATTTATGTTGACTAAAACAAGATGAGACAAAATAATTATAACTTTTAGAATAAGTCACGTTATTATTTCAGCATTTCCCATTTCCGTTTCCGGGTTAAGCTCAGCAGCGTTTATGGCTAAAAGCCAAGCTACATAACATACGTGAGGCTTAAAACCGGGTCCCAGGTCTCTCGTGACTACAGCTTATACCAGGGGTGGGCAATTATTTTTCCCGGGGGGCCGAATGAGCAACTGAAAATATGTTGGAGGGCCGGGCCAAAATTCCAAACTCAATTATGCATAATATACATTTAATTTCTATATAAAAAGCAGTAAATGGCATTGTTTTGACCCCTGGTAAGAGTGTATGTTATTATTTGGCAATTAAAAGGTGAGGTTAGCTTTAAAAAATATCATTTATTCAAATAGAATTTATTTCCAAAATGATAAACAAAATGTGAAACATTAATAACAAAGGGCATGTATGAAAAAGTGCTATACAAATAAAGTTATTATTTTGAGTTTCATATACTATTGAAACAAGGATTTTCTTTCTAAAGACATCACATCATCTTATAGCCAAAATAAACAAGACATGTCACTGAACTGTGTAAAGAAAAGTGTCCCAGTTTTGTAGAATTTTTTACTTTACATGCCTATATTAAACATTTAATGTTTTCAGAACTGTGCAAAAAAAAGAAAAAAAAAGATCAAGTGTCCAATTTCACTTGTTATATTTCCACATCTTAGTGTTCTTCAGTTCTTTTTTTTCATTCAGTGTGATCAATCCAGTCTCTGTTGAGCTTTAACAAGTCCATCAAAGTCAGGTTGCATGTCTGAGGTGGAGATGCGAAGCACAGCTGCCAGATGTTCATCAGTGAGAGAGGATCTGCACCTGGATTTGGTAAACGTCATGACTGAGAATGTCTGTTCACATATGTAGGTGGATCCAAAGAGAACCAACATCTTCTGAGCATGTCTCCTCATGTCTGGAAAGTTCTCCTCCTTGAGAGCAGAGTAGAACTCTAGCAGTGATGCTGACTTAAAGTGCTCTTTCAGTAGTGAATCAGACTGCAGGTCAATGAGTTCAAGCTGAACATCAGTGGGTGCACTATCAACACTGCAGGTAAAGGGAGAGGAAACCAGGCTTGCCATTGCCCCGACTGCTTTGTTGTTGAATCAAGTCAAATCCTAGGTAAGCATATATTGTGCGTGTGAACGTTGACAAAAAATATATATATAAAAAATGTAAAATGATTATTATTATTTTTTAATTATCATGTAATCTTTCGCGGGCCGGTCAGAATCATCCCAACATCATCAGTTTTCTGCGACTAAATCTAAACAAAAACAAAAAAGACAAAATCGAGACTAACACTGACTAAGACTAAAATGCTCAGACATTTAGTTGACTAAAACTGACTAAACGAAAAATAAATGCAGATGACTAAATATGATGAAAACGAAAAAGGAGCACTTGACACATGACTAAGACTAAAACTAAAATGAAAATAGCTGCCAAAATTCTGGGATTGTGACAGATATGGCTCCGCCATTTTGAATCGGTTTGCAATGCGGATTCTTGCTAAATGTTCACAGAAGGTAGACACACTAACTGCGCTCCAATCTATGCCAATAACATTCAGTTTTGTGGTAAATAATCCAGAGAAATAAGAAAAAGAAAAAATATTCATACAGGAAGTCATTTGCTGTACAGTAGCTGGCTTGGGCTGGGTAGGGTAGTTTTTCGAAATTCCGACGCTCATTGAAAGCCCTGTCTTTCCTTCATCATAATGACTAAAGCAAAATGTCAGTTTCGTCAAAATTTCGCTAGTTTATGAACACAATTCCTATACTGATATTTTATTAATAACACTTTAATCTATTGGTAAACGCATTGTTGAAAATATACACTATGACTGCTGTTTTGATAGGATTAGGGTCTTTACTTTTGGCTACATTTGAAAAAAAACGCAACATTATATCATACAGTCTAGAGCAGTGTTTCTCAACTGGTGGGTCGCGGGGGGGGGTGTGTGTAAAAAAAAAAAAGTAAATTTTTTATTTTTATATAATATTTTTTTTGCACTACCTTTCTTTGTGAAAGTGGCTTCTCAGATCTGGTCCAGCTGAAGACAAAGCAGAGGAACATATTGGACATTGAGCATGACCTCAGAGTTGCTTTGTCTACCATCACCCCAGACTTTGAGACTCTTGTCAGGAGCAGACAACATCCTCAGTTATCCCATTAGTTCCCTGGGATGTTAAGCTAAGAAGTCTGCTAAGAAGGATATATTATTTATTATTATTATTTTATTTCATTGTGTTTTTAGCCCTAGTTGCACTTTTTTTGCAACCCCAGTTATCCCATTAGTTCCCCCAAACTTACTGTAGGTCTGTTATGTTAAGCTAAGAAGTCTGCTAAGAAGCATAATTATTTATTATTATTTTATTTCATTGGGTTTTTATCCCAGTTGCACTTTTGTTGCAACCCCAGTTATCCCATTAGTTCTCCCAAACTTGACCCGTCTGTTATGTTAAGCTAAGAAATCTGCTAAGAAGATTATTATTTATAATTATTTTATTTCATTGTGTTTTTAGCCCTAGTTGCACTTTTGTTGCACTTTTTTGTGTTTATTTCATGTTATTAACAGTGCATGAAAGATTGCGTATTACTGCAAAAAAAATATATTGGAAATAAATCATAGTGGTTAAAAAATTTGGGTCGCGACTTAATGACTAAGGAACATTTTGGGTCCCGAGGCTAGACCAGTTGAGAACCACTGGTCTAGAGAGATTGATTTCATCTGCGGTCTGCCGGCGGACCGCTCGGGCTAAAGAGGTTAAGAACACATTTTCACACGTTCATGAATCTGGCGGGAATCTTTCTTAAGTTTGTTCTTACAAAGGTTGTAAGAAGATATTTAAGAAGACACTTGTGAAAAAAAAAAAGAGAATGCGGTCCATTGTCTCTAAACATTGATTATATAGGTGGTTCCAACTTGACACCAATAACAGACATTGCGTTCATGAGCTGACTACAGTTGATTTCTGATTAGCTACAGTGTGGAAGTCTTATGTTGATGACATTTGTTGATGGAAAAACGTGAAGCCAAAGCCTAAGCTCATCTCATCTCTGTCTGACTTTTTTAACATGTTTGTGTCTCAGGTTTAGTCTAAAGGCCTCTACATGCTACAGCAACTTCAAAGCAACTGCACCACAACATCGACAAAGCAACGGTGTTGTAGACACTCTGCCTTTATGCTTCTGCAACATCGACGCGCAAAGTTAGTTTAACTAAAGTTAGTTTAGGTTTGTGTTAACGTTAGATAATGTACAAAATAAACGTATTTCCGGTTCTTTTAGACGTCGCTCTTTTATTTTGAAATCCCCCGACCGGAAGTGTTATAGTGTCTGTTGCTAGCAGCTTAACTTCTGTCGCCCGTTTCTGTGCTTTTCGAGCTAACGTTACCGTAACGTCATTTGTTTCCAATGGAGAGGAGAGAAAGACCTCGGCTCATGCAGCTCAAACTACCTGTTGGAATAAATTAATTGATTGATGTTTAACTTGTCCCTGTGTGTGTCCAGTCATTTCGACTAGCAAACGTTGTATTTAACGTTACCTCAGGATACCATTGTATTTAGTTGGTTAGCTATGTAGCTAATGTGGATAGCATTTTGTATAGCATCAATGCTAGCTGGCTGGCTACAGCTTTATTTACTAAATTATGGAGGCTTTTTAATCGTCAAGGTAAGAGAGGATTTGTCATGATCAACTGAAGGCGTATGCTATGGAACAATATGTGCTTGGGTTTTCAGAAAAAGGCCAGCTATGACGCTAATTATTTAGCTAATATTGATAGCATAGCTTGCTGGCTACAACAATGGCGGATGGTATTCCTCGCTGCGGGACCAATATTATTCTATGACAGCCCCGCCCCCATTCACTACCAACCAATCACTGCTACGCAATATCAACGCAACGGCTGTTTAGGTTAGATTTGGGGGACATGTACGCAACGTCCTCACAACACAGTCTACAAGACCCTCTAAAACAACCGCGTTGAAATCGCGCCGATGTTGTGTTGCAGTTGCTTTGAAGTTGCTATAGCATGTAGAGGCCTTAATCCTGGAGTCACAGTGTGTGGCTACTAACAGTCTCTCTCTGTGGTCTCTCCTCCTCTTTTTATCCTTGCTGTGTGTGTGTGTGTGTGTGTATGTGTGTGTGTGTGTGTGTGTGTGTGTGTGTGTGTGTGTGTGTGTGTGTGTGTGTGTGTGTGGTGTGTGTGTGTGTGTGTGTGTGTGTGTGTGTGTGTGTGTGTGTGTGTGTGTGTGTGTGTGTGTGTGTGTGTGTGTGTGTGTGTGTGTGTGTGTGTGTGTGTGTGTGTGTGTGTGTGTGTGTGTGTGTGTGTGTGTGTGTGTGTGTGTGTGTGTGTGCGTGCGTGCGTGTGCGTGCGTGTGTGCGTATGTGTTCTGGTTAGAAGCGCTGCGCGGTGTGACCATGGTGGAGCTGGTGAAGAAAGAGGGTAGCACTCTGGGCCTCACCATCTCAGGAGGGACAGACAAGGATGGCAAACCACGGGTATCGAACCTGCGGCCTGGAGGACTGGCTGCCAGGTACAGTTGACACTCACATGCATAGTATCGGGACTGACCAGAAAACATGAAAATCACCACAGTTTGATTTGAAATGGCAATGCCATTCAATTTCTAATAGAATGCAAGATACTTGTGCCCTAATGATAAGGATAAGCACTCAATGAAGAAACCCACTCCTGTTGCCAAAAGTAAGTCTAACATGCCTATAAATACGGAATTATATACTACAACAGTATCATGTGGCCCATAATGGTCCCCAAACGACATTGCCAACTTCAACAGACCTCTAATTGTTTCTCCACCGCACACTACAGCCTTTGATGGACAGCAACCCATCTTATTCTTCAGACACTATTATGGTCAAAAATATATCTTGTGTTGTGAACAGATAATGGCTGCTATCATGGAGTGGCTGCTGCTGACATTTTCAGTGCAAGGCTCGTTAAATCCTACACTTCCAAAGTAATTTAAGACATTTTGCATTTCATTTGAACGTGCCCTCAAATTGGCTTCTTAGCATTCGTCACTGAAACCAAGGGAGGCCATAATCTAGAAGTTAGTTTAACCAACTCACATTCAGATCTACTAGAAGTTTGTTTAACCAACTAATGTTCAAAATGTCATGGAATTATTTGAGCCATATTCTTACTTCGTCCTACAGGAGTGACCAGCTAAATGTTGGTGACTACATCAAGTCAGTGAATGGCATCAATCTCACCAAGCTACGACACGAGGAGATCATTAGCTTACTGAAGAACGTAGGAGAAAGAGTCCTACTGGAGGTGGAATATGAACTGCCACCTACAGGTAAATAATGGTACTACAGAAGAAATACATTTGTAATTAGTAATAGCAGTAATAACAGTTGATAGTACTAGTAGTAGTAGTAGTAGTAGTAGTAGTAGTAGTAGTAGTAGTAGTAGTAGTAGTAGTAGTAGTAGTAGTAGTAGATAATTAGATAAAGTAAATAAGTAGACTAGATAATTCAAGTCAAGATAATTCTGATACAGCTGGAGCATGAATTGAAATCTCTCTCTCTCTCTCTCTCTCTCTCTCTCTCTCTCTCTCTCTCTCTCTCTCTCTCTCTCTCTCTCTCTCTCTCTCTCTCTCTCTCTCTCTCTCTAGCACCAGACAGCACCTCAGGGGTTATATCTAAGACAATCGATATTTGTTTGCACAAAGAGGGAACCAGCTTTGGCTTCGTCATGCGAGGTAAGTATTCACAGTACAGTACGGTGTTACTGTTACAAAAGGAAAATAAGCCATGAATCAATAGCATAAAGGGAAACTTTTATTCATATTTTGTATTATAGTTATATTTCTTCACCAGGTAGGCCTACTTGTTACAGTGGGATATTTTTTCCACAGGTGTGCATGCACTCCCTCCTATGTACCTACTACATAATGTAAAGCAAGGAAAAGCAAGGATGCATAGTGGCATAGATGAGAAGATGAGCAGGCTTTCACCCTCTGAGACCCATTACTGTCTTTCAGACAGTCAATCTTTAACCTCTTAAGCCTGGAGCCCTATTTTCTGAAAATCCGCCTAAAATACATACCTAAGTAAATGGAATATTGCTCCACTTCCACAAGGTCCTTTTGCATGTTCTTGGTATCTAGGGACATCTATGGACCTCATTGAATGTATTCCCAGTAGGGGTGTAACGGTACACAGAATCCACGGTTCGGTACGTACCTCGGTATTGGGGTCACGGTTCGGTATGAGTTCGGTACAACAGAAAAAAATATTTATAATATTAATTATTAATATAATATTTTTTTTAATTTCTTTTAATTTATATATTATATTTATGATAATTATTATAATTATTATTATTAAATAGAATAATTTTCTATAGGCTTGCTGTGGTAATCAGTGATACTGGTGTCATTCTGTGTTCAGGCATCCACTTGCCTACTGCCCCTTTAACAACTTATCCTAAGTTTCAGTTTCGATTCTAGAGAGAATTTTACTTCACGACGAGACTGAATACTAGAGAACAGATGACATATTACAACAATGGCAGAGTATTATTTGGATTTAAACACAGTGGAGCTCAGATGATCTGTCCGGAAAAGTATGTTTATTTTTTTTATTTGATGAGCTGTGCCTGTGAGTCCGGCGGGGGAGGATGTTGATGTGTTTGTTGGCACGCGTGTGTGTGTCGGCGACGCGTGTGTGTTTCTTTCCATTGGTTTCATTTGGTTAACGTTATTGGGCGAACAAGAAAACGAAAGAAAACTACTGAAGTACTGTACTGAATTCTGCCATCCGGCCCATGTAATTTGAAATATTATTATTAGTGCTGTCAATCGATTCAAATATTTAATCTGATTAACCCCTTCCCCCCGCGCAGCCCGTCGGCGGACCGCAAATGACATCTGGTCATAAATCAATATTTTCCAGACTGTTCTATAAAAGTAGCGATTTTTATTTCAAACGTATTCAAGTATAAACATCATAACCATGTCACAACAGCATTTAGAATGTATATTATCATCAATACGTTAGTGTAGGAATAGGTTAAAGTGTGTATTAGATAGATTTTCCTCTTCGAAATGTCTGTATAATCCATGAGAGGCGACCATTTTGTAAAACCTTGAATTATGGGAATTGTAGTTTTTTTTGCTGCCATTTTGTAGGGGAGATCCAGAGCTATGGATCTGCGTTGGAATTTTCAAAACTACACTTCCTGTAAAGTTATATGGGGTTCAAGGTTCAGAGTTCTGTATGAATTATTCCAATAACACTTATTATTCGGGATAATTCTACCACAAAAGGTAAAGTTTTTTGACAAATATTGAAACACAGTTAGTTTCTCTTCCCTATTGTTAGCATGCAGCAACAATTAGATCTGAAATTTGTTTCAAAACGGTTGCACCCTGATCAAAATAAAAAAAGTACAGTAGATTACAGTAGATTTCAATATCTGTTCTTATGCACGCCTGGTGATACTAAATCCAAATTGAACTCAGCCATTTGAAAGATAATATATGTATATATATAAATGTGCGAATTGGCTATAATAAGGTAATTTATAAGCCTGCTATTCTATATTCTATAATAATATTTCAAAATGCATTGGTCCGGATGGGATAATTCAGTACTGTATTTACAGAACCTTCTGTTTAATCATCTTCCCTTTATTCATTTCCTTAGATTTTTTGTACACATGATCTCAAGAAGGTACTCAACGAGATCAGTGGCAGTTCTTCATGTCTGGTCATTATTAGCATGGTGTTATTCACTGTCAAAAATGCAAATAAAAATCATAATTCATATTCTCCTTTGTTTCATCACAATTTAAGCAAGCCTAGTAATAGACACAATATTTCTGACACTGGGAATACATTAAATGAGGTCCATAGATGTCCCTAGATACCAAGAATATGCTAATACTAAATCACAGCATGAGTTTTTATATGGTGTTCCTCAAGGTATTGGTGTCTTAACTCTTTAATTGCCAGACCCGAGATATCTCGGGTTAACCCGCCATGCGTTGGACGCCAGACGCAAGATATCTCGGGTGTAACTGAGGGGTACAATTCCCTGACTGTATTGATAAGTATGGTATTATTAAACCACTACCTCTTGTACTTTAACTTCTGGCCATCCAGTACATGATATAGATATGATGAACACTTTCCCACCTGATGAAACGAAGTCCACACAAATGTATAAATCGAATATTTTATATAGCAAAGGGTATATACAACGTTCACTTAATGACATTTATGATTTGAAATGCACTTGTATGGCAAATGAGTATTCGTAGGTAAATCAACATTGAATGTCCAATCTCTGGTTACGCAGGGAGTAAGTATACAACTTAGGGAACTATAGCGATGGTACTTAAATGATTATAGCTGGATACACTAAGGGGAGGGGGGGGTCCCGCTGGTTGTAAGACAGTAGGGGGGGGTTAGAAGAGCCGCTGGCGGTATCCCATCTGGCCGACGATTTCTTGGGAGAATTCAGAGTCCTGAACACGATGCCCACAGAACCTCGGTCCGCAGATGAATACAGCTGGACCCTCTGGTGGACGGTAGCTGCCGGTCCACAGATGAAGAGACGTGAGGCGACCTCACTCGGGGTAGAGCGCCGTCTCACCTGGACTCCTCTCCGGGGGGTAGTTCCAACACTCAGCAGTGTTGGCCGTTATCCATGGAATAATCAAAGCACCCAAAGCATGTAGATAATCCAAGCCGTGGAAGGCTCGCCGTCGTCCGGGTAAAGTAATCCAATGTACAGGTCCACTCGTCCTGGCCCGGAGCTCCTCGGATGCAAGCACCACACGTGGTCTGCCCAGCCTGGTTAAGACTCCAGATAACGTCAGGAACGATGGGGGTACTGCTCACTTTATAACTCTAACCGAACGATGCACCATACATAATAGACTATTATTAGCTTAATAGAAATACGTCCAACTCGACGGTATAGTGCCAAACTATGACAATTCAACTATTAATCCACACGATATCTCAATGTCTATTCTGAGGCCAAGTAGGCCTTACTACACCACACGTGCGTCGTGGGTGAGGCTTCGCGTCTGTTACTAGGTTGGAGGGTAAAGAACTAATGGACTAAAGGGAAAGTTCTACTTTACTTGCGCCATATATATATGCGCTGTGAACAAATAGTACCATTCGTATTTCGCCAGACGTATTCCTACGCGGAACCGGGCTTGCCACGACATGTTGGTCGGCACGATTGAACTTGAACCTAGGGGGTATGGCTGCTGGCGCCAGGTTCTCGTCCAATGGTAGAATGAAACTATTATGGGCTGTTAGTAGACTAAAGGGATATTCAGTGCATATTGTACAAGGAATATACAGGGGATATCAAACGATATACAAATACTATTAAATATATATCCATAAATAAATATATATATTCGGTTTAATCTGATCCTTCACAACAGCCGCCCCCTCCTTAGTCCCACCTAATTAGCTAAGCAGAGACAGATTAACCGCACTGTCTACCACTCAAGGTCCGCTGTAAGGGTCAGTCAACTCACAAAGTCATGGGGTCATGGTCATCATCGATAGTGTCTGGGAGTCTGGGCAGTTCTATTAGCCTCGCCACGGGTCGTGTGTAAGTTCGCCCTTGGACGAGTACTTCAGCTGCTCGGACCTTGCCATCGGCACCGGTGATCACTTTGCTTACGCGGCCAGCCGGCCACATAGCTCTGGGTAGTGACTGGTCGATAATCATGACGACTGTTCCTTCTGTCAAATTGTCTCTCTCTTTTACCCACTTCTGGCGGGTCTGTAGAGACGGTAGGTAGTGGAGTAGGAAGCTGCTCCAAAACTTGTCAGCTAGTACTTGACTGTACCTCCACATTCTTCGGCCGTTCGCTTCTTCAGGCCTGTACATTGTCTGGGGTAGCGCGGGGTCCAGCCGCCCCATTAAGAGTGTGTTGGGGGTGACTGGGTCGACATCTGCTACATCACTTGAGACGTAACCGAGAGGCTTGGAGTTCAATACTCCCTCGATCTCCGTGAGGACTGTCATTAGGACTTCTTCCGCCACAGTCTGGGCCCCAAGCACGGCGTACAGGGCTGTCTTTATGGAACGTACTTCTCGTTCCCAGGTTCCACCGAAGTGGGGTGCGTTCGGGGGATTAAACTGGAAGTCAATCTGGGATGGAGCGAGGTGGGTCTTAAGTTCTGGGCCCATAGCTTGGAAGCTCTCTCTCAGCTCTCTTTCTCCGCCTTTGAAGTTTGTCCCGTGATCAGACAACAATGTAGACGGTTTTCCTTTCCGTGATGTGAATCTTTGGAAGGCCATAAGGAATGAGTCTGTGCTCATGGTCGGAAGGAGTTCGATATGGATCGCTCTGGTGGTCATGCATTTGAATACAATACCCCACCGCTTCTCGGTTCCTCTTCCTCTCTTTATATACAACGGGCCAAAACAGTCCATGCCTGTGGAGTGGAATGGCTTGTCGCCGAGTCGGAGGCGACAGGGGGGTAGGTCAGCCATCCGTGGTATGCTGGGCTGCGCGCGCCACTTTCGGCAGTCTAGACAGGTTCGCTGGAAGCGTCGCACCGCTTCTCTTCCTTGAAGTATCCAATAGCGACGTCTGATCTCCGCGAAGACTCTCTCTGCTCCTGCGTGGTGTACATCCTCGTCGTATTTCTTTATGATCAGCTCTGTGACCTTGTGTCGGCTGTTCAAGACTATCGGGTACTTAATGTCATCCGGTAGATCGGGGGCTCTCCGCAGGCGACCACCCACTCTGATGAGATTATGGGCGTCACTCTCGGGTGCCAGGTGGAGCAGTCTGCTGTCTGATGGGACGGGCTTTCCTCCCTGTAGACAGTCTAGCTCATCGGGGAACGAGTCTCTCTGGGCTCGTTGTAGTAGAAGAAGTTCTGCTTCTTCGTAGTCAGCTGCTGAAATGTCAGTGGTGGACTGACTCTCTGGGTGGTGCCACAGGAATGTCTTTAGTTGCGCACTCTGTAGGGTAATGCAGTCATCTATGTTGGGGTCTGTGGAGGCGACTGTGCTCAGTCCACAGAACATAGGTTTCTTGTTCTCAGCCTCCTCTTTACTTGCTTCCCGTGGGGTGGGCGTAGGCCACTCTTCTTCCGGGAGCTTGAGGAATTCTGGTCCGTCACTGTAGATGTTGCGACGGGTGAGGTCATCCAGGGACATTCCCCGGGTGATGACGTCAGCTGGGTTGTGTTTGGTGTCCACATACCGCCAGCTCGCTGCTTCTGTTAGCTCTTGAATCTCGGTGACTCTGACTCCCACGAAGACTTTGTATCTGCATGAATCAGACTTGATCCATGTGAGTACTGTCGTGGAATCTGACCACAAGATTGTTCTGTGCACCGGAATGGTGAGTTCACGTTGGATTAACGTGGCTAGATGCGCTCCTGCTAGGGCTGCGCAGAGCTCTAGACGCGGGATAGATTGTTGCTTTCGTGGGGCTATTCTTGAGCGAGCCAGGATGAAAGCAGTGTGTATCTTTCCTTCCTTCTCTTGGGCACGCAAGTAGGCCACCGATCCATAGGCTACTTCGGAGGCGTCGCTGAAGACGTGTAGATCAATCTTGCATGTCTCTGGCCTCACTGTGGATGGGAAGTAGCTGCGGCGTATATTGACGCCTGGGAGTGAGCGGAGTTCCGTCTCCCACTCTCTCCATGTGGAGGCAAGGTGTGCGGGTATTGGGTCGTCCCAGCCCTGGTCCTTGTCCCATAGTGCTCGTACAATCATCTTTGCCCTGGTGGTGTAAGGTAGAATACATCCCAACGGGTCATATTGTCTGGCGAGTGTTCTGTACACACTCCGTCTGGTGGTCGGTGTCGCCGTCGACCTTCCCTGCTCTGGAGTCAGGGGTTTGTGTCTATAGTGGAGCGAGTCTGTTTTAAAGCGCCAGACTAGTCCTAGTGTCATTTCTTGGGCTTCTCCTGGGATGGTCGCCATCCAGGTCTCGCTGCTGGCAGCCTTGTCCGCGGGGGAGAGGCTGCGCAATACGTGCGGGTCACTGCTGGCCCACTGCCTGAGATCAAAGCCGCCTTTGATCAGGGAGGCGCGTAGCTTGATTAGGAGAGCCTCGGCCTCTTCTTGAGTCGAAACGCTTTGTAAACAGTTGTCCACGTAGAAACTGTTCTTCACACTGTGTCGGACCTCTTCATCTGCTGCTGGGTCCTCTGCGACGTGTTTCTGTAGTGCAAATGTAGCACAGCACGGGCTGCATGTGGTTCCGAAGGGGAGTACTTCCCACTGGTAGATGGCTGGGTTCTCATCTCCGATCCTCTCTCTCCATAGGAACCGCAGCAGGGGCTTGTCCTCCTCCACTAGTCTCACCTGCAGGAACATCCCTTTGATATCCCCGCTGATAGCCACCTTGTCCTGGCGGAAGCGCAGTAGCACGCCTAGTAGGGAGGGGCCGAGTGTGGGGCCGGGCAAGAGCTCTTTATTCAGATTTTGGGATCCGATCTGGTAGCTGCAGTTAAACACAATGCGATCCTTGCCGTTGTGGTGGACCTTGTGATGCGGCACGTACCATGATTCGGTCGTCTGATCGGCCTCTTTAATGTCAATCTTTGTCACGTGTCCCGCTGTGATTAGCTTCTCAATCTCAGCGCGGTACACACTCTCTTGAGCGGGGTCTTTGGCTAGGCGCCGCTCTGTGTTCAATAGATAGCACTCCGTGGCGTCTTTCTTTGCGTGAAAGGTGGGCATTCCCTCTCGCCTCAGGAGTGGAGTTGCGTATCTCATCACTCCGCCGACTGTGACTCTCTTTGTCCCTTGCTCGAGTAGGTTGATGGCGTAAATGTCTTCTTTAGAACGAATATCTTTCTTTTCGTTCTTAAAGGGTATTGTCTCTAGTGTCCATAGCCTCTCGACATGCTGCAGGAGAGTGGTGTCTTCTTCTGTCGTTCTGGAGTGGAGGCAGCTAGTGGCTGCTGTTCGGTTGAGAGATTTAGCGAGGGGGCCTTGTAGTGTCCACCCTAGGCGGGTCTCGACTGCTGCAGGACAGCCTCGGGGTCCTGTATGGACCCGGTCAATCGGGACTATGAGTTCTGCATGGTCGGAGCCTATCAGCAGGGTCGGGGTGGCGCCGTCTATGAGCGGGATAGGTAGTTGACGCAGGTGCACATATTTATCCATCAGCTTGGCGATGGGGTAGGTGTACTGCGATAGTCCTATTTCTTGGCTGGTGAAAGCATTTGTAATCCTATACCGTCGCTCTGGCTGCCCGCTTGCTGCGATAGTGAAGGAGACATTCTCGCCCTTTATCGTCTTTAAATCTCTTCTTATTGTCCGAATCGTCATTTGGTTCTCGCTCCCCCGCAGTCCCAGCTGGGCCGCAGCAGACGCGGGCAGAAGGGTCTTCTCTGACCCGTCATCAAGGACGGCGTAAGTGTCCATGACTTTATCTTGGTAGCTCAATGTCACACGGACTACCTTTAAGAGCACTTGGGCGCCGCTGCTGCTGGCGGGGTCAATGTACATGACACTTGCCTTGGTGCCGCTCGATGGTGCAGGTGTAGGCCTTCTTCTGTTACTGTCGTGTAGTATATCTAGATGGGCTCCGTCACACCGACTGCACCTTTTCTTTAGGGGGCATTCGGCTGCCATGTGACTGCGCGCACATCGGTAACAGCGCCTGTTGGACTTTATCCATTGACTCACTTCTTCTGCATTCATCTTTGTGAACAGGTCACATTGTGACAGCCAGTGTTCTTTCTCACAGTAGGGGCACACCATCTTCCACTTCTCTTTTCTCGAGGGGGTGCTGTGGCTCTTACTGCTCGGTACTGACTCTGATTGGTGCATGACAGTCACCGATCTTCTTCCATCATTTATTCTCCTGGGTCCCTCTCTGGAGCTTGGCGTGCTCCGCCCGAACGTATCCAGTCGTAAGCTGCTGACTTCTCTCGCCAGGAAGTCGGCTAGATCAAGGAGGGATGGTTCGGGGCCGTTAGGATCCCGGTAGTCTCTCTGCCGCCTAAAACGCTCTTGTCTTGCGGGTGGCAGCTTCTCCAAAATCCTCTCGACGTTAGAGTTGGCGTATAGCTCATGCATGCCCTTTTCCCGTTGCGCTCCCAGCATCCCTACCAGGGACTGCACTTTGATTGACAGGTCGTCTAATGAGCGATTGTCTGTTGCTGGGGGTAGGCGATCAATATGCCTTATCTCTTGGATTACGTAATCCCATATACGTCCATATCTCTGGTCCAGCGCTGCTAGGGCCGCGGTGTATGGGGTCGTAGAGGTGGCATAGGCTAGCGCTATATTGTGCGCTCGCGGTACTTTCAGGTGCTTCAGTAATATTGCATACTTGTGACGTTCATCAGCGACATCCACCATCATTGTCTCTAAGCACATCCGGAGCTCCGTGTACTGTGCTCGATTCTCATAGGTGAAGTCTGGAAACGACGGTGTGGCAATGTATGACGCCGTGGATGGCTGATACATCGGCGAGCGTTGGGGGAGAGACCTCCTAGGCGAGTCTCCTCTTGCGCCTCTCGGTGGGCTGGTACCGACAGGGTACCATGGCCCGCTGGTCCAGGTGCTATTCCTCGGGGCTGGTCGTGCGTCGTGCTCACCCGTGAATAGAGTCGGGGGTCTGTAGCGCAGCGCCGCGGGGGTATAGCCTGGGCTGTACTGGACCTCCTGGTCCGGTGGAGTACTGTGCTGTCGTCGGGCTTGGTTCTCCTCCTCTCCCTCTTCCTCTTCTATCAGGTCCTCTAGATCCTGTAGTCGTTTATTTAGCTTCTCCGCAGTGTATGCCGCTCCTTCCTTGTAGCTGGGTCTCGCTTGGACCGGTCTGGGAAGGGGGTCTGCGGGGGGTATAGGCTTGGTCTGTTGGTCAAGTTCAGGGTCGCTTGCTCGGTTAGGAGACGCTGCCCTTGACTGTTGTCTCGACGAGTTCCTTGAACCCCTGGCGGAGGGAGAGGGTGTTGCCTTGAGGATCAGCTGCTCCATTAGCTGCGCTTGTAACTTGTCGCGCTCGACTTCGCGCTTGGTGAGATCTGCTTCTCTTTGGGCACCGGCAGCGGCGCGCTGGGCGTCGGCCCGATCTCTTGCCATATTCTCTTCCGTCTGAAGGCGTCTCATCTCCAGGCGTATGCGCTCTTCTTCGCTCCGTTGCTGTGTCTGGAGTCGATCGCGTTCACCCTGAAGTCGATCGCGTTCACCCTGAAGTCGATCGCGTTCGGTAGAGGCTGTCAGGCTGACGAGGAACGCCTGTTGTAGCATCCTCTCCGCTTCGCTGGGGGAAGACGGTTGTGGAGGTGAGCCGCTCCTGTGTGAGCCGCTCCTGGGTGTACTCGTTGGGGAGTCCTGGAGCTCTATTTCCTCGGCGCTCTCCTCCTCTTCTTCCGTGCAGAGTTCTCTCTCTGTAGGGTTGTCTTCCTCCCGGGGCTGGTCGGGGACTACTTCTTCGGTATTGGCGGGGGGTAAAGGCATGTCAGCTCCCTCCTGGTCCCCACCGTGAGCTTGGTCAGTTACATTAGAACCTACTAGGGCCTCTGTGGTCGGGGAAACCTGGTCGTTAAGGTCAGACATAATTTTACTTTCTACTTTTACCGCGTTTACCGTTTGTCGAAGGCTAGGTAGTTGACTGACAGCGTAATCCTCTAAGTACTGAGGTGGCTGTCGTCTGCGCTGCGGGCGTTCTACGTTAGGAGGACCGTTTCGTGGAGTGTTCATCATAGGCCATTTCAATATTAATAACACTATATTAATATTACACTAGTTACCCTCCGGCTCGAAGGACCAATTGTAACTGAGGGGTACAATTCCCTGACTGTATTGATAAGTATGGTATTATTAAACCACTACCTCTTGTACTTTAACTTCTGGCCATCCAGTACATGATATAGATATGATGAACACTTTCCCACCTGATGAAACGAAGTCCACACAAATGTATAAATCGAATATTTTATATAGCAAAGGGTATATACAACGTTCACTTAATGACATTTATGATTTGAAATGCACTTGTATGGCAAATGAGTATTCGTAGGTAAATCAACATTGAATGTCCAATCTCTGGTTACGCAGGGAGTAAGTATACAACCTGGTTCGTTAGGGAACTATAGCGATGGTACTTAAATGATTATAGCTGGATACACTAAGGGGGGGGGGGGGGGGGTCCCGCTGGTTGTAAGACAGTAGGGGGGGGTTAGAAGAGCCGCTGGCGGTATCCCATCTGGCCGACGATTTCTTGGGAGAATTCAGAGTCCTGAACACGATGCCCACAGAACCTCGGTCCGCAGATGAATACAGCTGGACCCTCTGGTGGACGGTAGCTGCCGGTCCACAGATGAAGAGACGTGAGGCGACCTCACTCGGGGTAGAGCGCCGTCTCACCTGGACTCCTCTCCGGGGGGTAGTTCCAACACTCAGCAGTGTTGGCCGTTATCCATGGAATAATCAAAGCACCCAAAGCATGTAGATAATCCAAGCCGTGGAAGGCTCGCCGTCGTCCGGGTAAAGTAATCCAATGTACAGGTCCACTCGTCCTGGCCCGGAGCTCCTCGGATGCAAGCACCACACGTGGTCTGCCCAGCCTGGTTAAGACTCCAGATAACGTCAGGAACGATGGGGGTACTGCTCACTTTATAACTCTAACCGAACGATGCACCATACATAATATACTATTATTAGCTTAATAGAAATACGTCCAACTCGACGGTATAGTGCCAAACTATGACAATTCAACTATTAATCCACACGATATCTCAATGCCTATTCTGAGGCCAAGTAGGCCTTACTACACCACACGTGCGTCGTGGGTGAGGCTTCGCGTCTGTTACTAGGTTGGAGGGTAAAGAACTAATGGACTAAAGGGAAAGTTCTACTTTACTTGCGCCATATATATATATGCGCTGTGAACAAATAGTACCAGCCAGGTTCTCGTCCAATGGTAGAATGAAACTATTATGGGCTGTTAGTAGACTAAAGGGATATTCAGTGCATATTGTACAAGGAATATACAGGGGATATCAAACGATATACAAATACTATTAAATATATATCCATAAATAAATATATATATTCGGTTTAATCTGATCCTTCACAACATCGGGTGTTGGTCATTTTTTCTTTTCTTTTATATTTTTATTCATTATTCATCCACTGACCTCGGTGTTGCCATAGGAAAAGATATTGAGATCGCCAAAGTGCAATACCGGCCGCATCCTGCCAGATGGCGGTGTCGCCCACCCTTTGAAGCCTTATATCTAACTCTGTGTTACACTTAAATGTCTCCAGGTGCTATATTTAGACAGAGCCTAATTATGTCCAGGACCAGATGGACACCAATACTGGAAATCGCGATCAGACAATTGGAATATTCTTTTTGGAATACCCCCGACCACAGGTAAGGACTATCTGACATCAATTTCAGCTTGATCCAACAATGTTTTGATGTTGATCCAGCTGATCGGCTTCTGTAGTGTTCAACACGAATGCCGTTACTGGCCATCAAAGCATACAAAAATTACCCCCCCCCCCCCCCCCCGCCTTTCATGCATTCATGAGGAAACATAATACCTATTATATACATTTGATTTGGAAATATAACTCGCTTCCCAGGAATTATCCCGGATTACTCTGAAATTATGCTTATATTCACCACAGGATAACGCGCAAACGTATTCATGAAAAAATTTGCTATTTTTTGCATCTGGGACGGAAGAAAGTCACTGTCAAATGACCATAGTATTGTCCCCATAGCTATAATATAGAATATAGATATAGCTCTCCAAACATAGTGTTTATAATTTTAGAGGGACATTAGCTTTAAAGCAACCTACGGTATGTACAAGTTTGTGGGGTATCACTCGGACAACGACGAGAAGGCCTACCGGGAGGAGGTTGAGGTACTGGAACGCTGGTGCCAGGACAACAGCCTGCTCCTGAACATTGGTAAAACCAAGGAGCTGATCGTGGATTATAGGAGAGGACAGCAGGAGACGCACACACCACTGATGATTAACGGGGCTACCGTGGACAGGGTGAGCAGCTTTAAGTACCTGGGGGTCCACATCTCAGAGGACCTGACATGGTCAACACACATAGACACAGTAGTAAAGAAGGCGAAACAGTGCCTCTACCACCTGAGACAGTTAAGGAAGTTCAGAGTATCGGGGAAGATACTCCAGTCCTTCTACTCAGGAGCTGTAGAGAGCATCCTGACCGGAAACATCACTGCCTGGTATGGAAACAGCACGGCACAGGACAAAAAGGCCCTACAGAGAGTGGTGCGCTCAGCCGAGCGTACCACGGGTATTGCACTACCCCCCCTGCAGGTTCTATACAACAAGAGGTGCAAATCCAGAGCCTGCAGGATAATGAAAGTCCCTCACCACCCCAACAACAGCCTGTTCCAGCTGCTGAGGTCAGGCAGACGCCTGCGAACCCCAGCTACTAGGACAGAGCGGCTTAGGCTCAGCTTCTTCCCCCAGGCCATCAGAGCCCTGAACAATGAACATTGAGTGCTCAGAACATTGAACTATCCACACACAAGCACACATGAACACACACAGGACATGCACGCTGTGCACGCTCACACACGAGCAGCCACTTAACACTTTAACATGAGCGGGCACACACTCATGTCGCACACACGCACACGTATGGCCAAAAGGAAAGGACACTTTAAATTAGAATAACAGGAACAGTGTATTGCACTACCAAAGCTAACTAGCATGTCCCATATGCTCTGTAAATAACTATGTACAGATACCGAGATGTCACTCCATGTTACCTGTTACCTGTTTACTGCACAATGTTGTTTTTTCTTTTTTTGATTCTATTATATGTTGTACCACTGTATTGCACATCGTTGCGGGCAAGACCACCCGCATTTCATTGTATACCTGTATGCCGTGACAATTAAAACTCTTGACTTGACTTGACTTGACTCTGGAATGGTCTGGATGCGAGTATAAAATTAAGCAAAAATATCAATACATATAAAGGTAGCTTTAAACAAGCACTTATGGACACATATAAGAGAGAGGAGCTTGAGCAGTAATGTGACTGCCTATTATTATTTCTCATTTGGATATATAAAAAACTGTACTTTTATTTTATTTTTTATTATTTGTTATATTATTATTTTTTTTTAATTATAATGTCAAACATTGTAAGGAAGGGGCAGGGCTTGATAAGTTGTTTTACTTCCCCCTGTTCCTTCTCGAACACTTATTGTATGGAAATAGTCTTTGACTATTTACCTTTTTGTTCTTTAAACTTGTTTTATGTTTCTATGTTCGAGACAAATAAAAATCAATTCAAATCAAATATGTAATGGAAACCTGGCACGTTAGCTACAAGGCCAAGGCTAATAGCTGGCACTGAATGAGTTAATGTGGTATTTTGATTTTCTTTTTTCGCCCAAATCTGTGCAACCAAAATGGTATCAATACAAAACTTGCTGCAACAACATATGAGACATAATTGACCATAATAGGAATGAATGGCTATCATACATTTATCATAATGTTCTAAGCCCTTTTACACTCTAAACACTTCAAAGATATCACTGGTTTTCATATGGTTATAACAACATGTATGTAAAGTAAATATCTATATAGATATTAGTTTAACGGATCTGGCTATGTGTGTATTAGACTTTAGAGACAAACATGTCTCCGTAGCCGGGCCTGTGCAGCAAAGAGTGGTGGCTAGATGGAGAGATATGAGCCAACCTCAGAGAGCCAGGAGGGCAGTAGTATCTAGGGGGGGAACGTCAACATTTAGTAAGAGATAGAGCAGCATTGCTAGGGGCTAACAGCCGTTGCTAGGACATAGACCTTATAGCTGTGAGTTCTTCCGGTTTGAGGCAGACAAGTTTTTGACAGCGAGACAGCCTGACATCGAGCAGAGAGATCCAGCCTCCTTTGAGGCTGGAGGGGGAGGGGGAAGCCATGCAGAGATAGGCCGCAAGCGTGAACCTAGAAGAGATCGCTTAGGCTAACCACCAAAGACAGAGATATCATCTATCAATCTAGTTTCTTATACCACCAAAGACTCATTTTGTACGAGAGGCTATGTTTATGGAAATGATAAAGAGACCACATTTCCAGTACATTATTTTGTCTGGGTGCATTAACGGGGTGAAACAGTGTGACAGCCAGTGCGTGGGATGACTGAATCCAGCCAAATGATTGCTTCATCAACAACTAATGACACATAATTACTTTCACCTCTAAAGGACCTAAAGTCGGTGCCTATCACATATATGTGGCATCTACTGTTGACCTGCTATCTCTCCGTAAAGATCCCCTGTCTCCCCCTGAAAAAATTTGAGTCTAGGGAGCCGCAGCCAGTGTTGTACTGCGCATAGGCTTTCATAGCGTGGTGTTGAGATGATTGGCGCTGGGGACCCTGATTTTCCAGCATGACATGTGCACACACACGCACAACATTGTGCATCGTTCATAATATGGGGCCAAATGGAAAAACACTCTCAATGCAGTGAGCGAAAGGCTGAGCTCTCTCTCTCTTTCTCCTCCTCTCAAATCACCAAATAAGCAATAGTTAAACATTTATCTAACATAACTGTATGAGCATGAATGCAAGTCAAATATAAAATGTGTTTTACCAAATGTAATGGTTTTCTACCAGGAGCTTTCATACCATGGTCTTGAGATGGGTAGCTCTAGGTGCCCTGTGTCGGCGTGGTCTGCAAGTGTTAGTGTTGCACATGGAAGTATGATTGTTGTTGATGGGCAGAGTGCCTAAGTGTGAGTGATTTGATTTGATTTGATTTTTATTTGGATCATAAAAACAATATTATCATGACCAATTTGTATTCCTGAAGATATCACCTAAAAGCATTAATTAAAACACTTATTTCCAAGGTGATCCTCGATGGAAAACATAAAAACATAAAAACACAGCCTACTAAGAAGAAATAGAATTTTAGTACCCTGTCTAGATGGTAATGGCTGCTTTTTTATATAGCGCTTTTATCCAAAGCGCTTTACAATTTGTTACTCACATTTTTACCCTTTCATTCACACATTCACTCACACATTGACACACCGACGGCAGAGGCAACCATGCAAGGTGCCAAACTGCTCATCGGGAACAATTAACTCAAAACTGTGATCGTGTTTGCCGAGCATGTTTTACATCCGGTGAAACACAGAACTGTGATCGTTAGAAAAACACGTTCCAGGTTCGGTAAAATAGACATAGAATATACCTTACCTTAGCCAGAAGGTATTCCAAAAAGAATAATTCCAAGTAATCGCATCGCCATCGCGATTACCAGTGTATATGTCTATACACGTTTTGATGGTAAAATACGCTTAGGCAACGGAATTTCAAGGCGATCAATGGGAATCTCTGTTCAAGCAGGAGGAGGAGCCCCTACCAAAAAAAAGAAAAAGGTAACTGTGTATCCACGCCAATGCAATTCCAGTTCAGACACAGATGAGACTGCCACCTGGTGATATTCGATCAGCATTGAACAACCCAGGGACGGCTAGAATGACCCGGATGATGATTTAGAACGGGGATCAGAGGAAAAAGATCAAAGGATCTAAAAACATAATATTACGTGTTTGGCGCCCAACGGTTGGCGAGCAAACACGTAATATTACGTGATTGGCCGGGAATGAGTTAATCGAAACCAATTTGCACTGCTAGCCACGAGCGTGCTTGCTTGCTTTATCAGAGTTACCTGTGTCCCCTTTGAGGTCTTGCCAAACTCAAAATATATGCAATAATGACGACTTCCAGCTTTGTACTTTAACCAACAAGATTTGTCCTGTTTTTATTCCAGGTGGTTCCCATGACGACTGGCACAAATCACGCCCTCTAGTCGTGACCTATGTCAGACCAGGAGGCCCTGCTGACAGGTAAGACAAATAAATACATGTATACATGTTAACAATGTGCAAAAAATATCATAAAAAAATATCATTTTTTATACATTTTCTTTATTATCACAGTTTGAATGTTTAAGACCATAATAATTTACTATAAAAGCGAACAGTTATAGTATCTCTAATAGTAACAATTGTTTGTTTAAAAAAGGCTGTTTCCATGTGACTTTGTCTATTGCATGGGGAAGGAATAAAATTTGCATGCGCATCAAGATGAGTGTTTTCATTGGCAAGTTTGAGTTGTGAAAGTGGGAGAGCGACACCCATAAACACACACATGGCCTTTGTTGATAAACTTTCCATCGGATTTAATGAACGTGTCAATGACTGTGCCTCGGAGTGTCTGTCTTCATGCGTCTTTATGGGTAAGGTGTTGACTAGTTGTTTATTTAGAATGTTTGTGTTTGGTACAGCTCTGTTGGACTGTGAAACGTAGAGTTCAGAAAGAAAACTGTTTTACAAGATTCAAATGAGCACACCTTCTCAGATTTCAACTTATGACATATCATTTGAAAGCTTACATTATGTACTTTCACAATCTGGAAAAATCTGGAAAATGGAGACATGTGGCACAAATCGCTGCGCAGGGTCACATATTGCATTCATGTTTGCAGATATTGTGAATTCAAAGTGCAATATATATATTATATATAATTTGTTTTAGGTCTAGTCTGATAATTAGAATCTGCATTTAATTCTAATGGAGTTAAAAACTCTCCCTGTAGAAACAGGGTTTAGGGTTCAGGGAACAGGGAAATAGGGTTCAGCTAGGGTTACTTTGGCCGTATCTCTCCGTCGCCCACAGGCTGAGTGGCATAGAATCTTGAAATATCTAGATTGGTAGTTTTCTCTCAGAATGCATCTGCATATAATCGGCTGTATCTACCTATCTATCATATATCTATGTTTGTCACTATAGCCAATGTAAATGCTAGAAATGGTCATGTGGGCTGGGAGAACCAATGGAAAATGTGTTTCTCAATAGTCCAGTGCACTCCGCAGATCGGGCCGTCAGACAGACACGTGATGGTTGCGCATAACAGAGAATATAGAGAGGTGTAAAATAAAAGAAACTTGAACTTGAACTTGTGCTTGTCCCTGGTTTTATAATAAAATGGCAAAAAGACAGGTATAATGTTCAACAAGCATTAGAACTTGGTTGTTGATGTTTTTCTTGAATTTCCCCAAGGGGATCAATAAAGGAATATTGCATCTTATCTTATCTTATCTTATGTTGAGGATGATCCAGATAATATAAATTAAAAGGACTCTGAGCCAGAATGCTGGGGCAGTGATTATGACAATCATCATAGTGACGGATTTAATGCCTTTAAAGCTATGGTTTGAAGTGGTCTGACAACTATATAATTTATTGTGCAGCTTGAATGAAAATCGCCTGTTAATGATTCATGTGTGTAACTATGCTATTTGGATAAGATGCGATGAGAGGGTCATTGATAGGAGCCCACAAAAGAAAAGGAGAAGAGCTATATGATGGAGGGGCATTTGTGTGTGTGTGTGTGTGTGTGTGTGTGTGTGTGTGTGTGTGTGTGTGTGTGTGTGTGTGTGTGTGTGTGTGTGTGTGTGTGTGTGTGTGTGTGTGTGTGTGTGTGTGTGTGTGTGTGTGTGTGTGTGTGTGTGTGTGTGTGTGTGTGTGTGTGTGTGTGTGTGTGTGTGTGTGGAGGGGGGGGGGGTAAATTGCAAGGAGATATTGGTCCAAATATGAAGGCAACACCAACATTTATGTATTTTCACATTGTCTACTAAAAGATGTCACTCACTGAGGAAAAGGTGTATTTGCACCATATTTCACATGGAGGTTCATAACACTTCATAACTTACCATGTTGAAAAAAACAATAATTCCCTAGTAAACAATGTGTTTATTCATCAAAACACCAGGGCCCTCATTCATCAACGTGGCGTAGAAAATGTTCTATTTCCACACGTAAGCACAGAATTTAGAATCAGTGCACGCAAAAAAAAAACTGGATTTACCACACGTGCGTACGCAGGTTCTACGCACACCTGTCATGATAAATATCACCTTGGCCCTGCGCCGAGGCTCGTGCACACTTTCACGTATTTGCATACCAAAACGGCCCCGATTAACCATATACGGTAATGGACACCCCCATGAAATGTGGAAGAATGGACTAAACTGAGGGAAGCGTGTTATGAGACAGGCTGACAGACGTGTACACGTACGGTGATGTCGGATATGATATCTATTAACCATTGCTGCATGGGCAGCGCAAACACTAATAAAGACCGTGCTGGAATATGACTGCCTTTTTCCGTTTTGTTTGATTAATACCCAGGGATTAAAGTTCTCCTCAATTTTATTCCAAATCGCGACGGATTTTCCGTCAATTTTCTACCTGCTGCTGATGATTTCTAGAGGCATACAATCTATTTTGATGTCAGTATTGGGTAGCCTATATAAACAATAATACGAGAGCATATACAAGAACAATGAATCTTACTGCCATGTATGATGTAGCATATACGCCATGTGTAGCCTGCCTATATGTGATCAATACAAACATGAACTTGAATTCCATCATGTCTGTAACTGAGGGGTACAATTCCCTGACTGTATTGATAAGTATGGTATCATTAAACCACTACCGCTTTATGTACTTTAATTACTGGCCATACAGTACACGATATATGAATATGATGAACACTTCCCACAATGAAATCGGTTCCAGTCAAAGGTATAATCAAGTATTTAATGGAGCAAAAGGTACATAGGATACTTTACATTATTCTTTGAATGCACTTGTAAGGCAAAGGAATATGCGTAGGCAAATCAATACTGAATGTCCATTCTCTGGTTACGCAGGAGGTAATTATACAACCTGAATCTTAGGGAATTATATCTATGGTACACTAGTAATATAGCGGGAGATACTGGAAGGGGTTCCCCTGGTTGTAAGCCAGCGGGGGGGGTAGAAGATCTGTCGGTAGTAGGACGTCTGGTCAACGATGACTAGGGAGACTTCAGGTACAGAAGCCGGTGCAGTAGCCTCTTGATCCACAGACGAATACAGCTTGGTTCTCTTGTAGACTGTAGCTCCACAGTGAAGAAAGCTAGTCGGCCTCAGACTCTCTGAGGCGCCGACTCGACTTGACTCCTCGCGGGGTAAATCCAACACGTGCAGGCGTCGGCGATTATCCGCTCCATAAATCACAGGACCAAAGCAAATATATTCCAGCCGCAAAGGGCTATGTAGTCGTCGGGTAGATTAATCCAGTGTACATGTCCATACGGTTCTCGTCTAGGTCTCCTCGGGTGAAAACGCCATGTGGTCGGCCCAGCCTGGATAAAAACTCTAGCTAATACGAGAAAGCGTTGGAGATGCTGGTCACTGTAGAACTTTAACCGCACGATACACTATACACAAATAGACTATTATTTACCTAATAGAAATATGTCGCACTCGACGGTATAGCGCCAAACTCTGACAATTCAGTTACTAATTCGCACGCGGTCTCAATGCTCTATTCTGGGGCCAAACAGGCCATACTTCACCGCACGTTGTATCGTGGGTGAGACTTCAACTTATCGGTAACATGCTAAGGAAGGTAAGGGCTAAGGGCTTCTATATTCACCTGCGCCGTATTTATACGCACGGTGAACAAACTAGTTCCAATCTCATTTCTGTCGCGTATCCCTGGGCAAGGCCGGGCATGTCCAGACACATCTTGACGGTGACTTTGAACCTGGCTCCGGAGGCCGGTCCCTGGCGCCGGTGGACCGCTGTCCAATAGGAGAATGAACTATTATGGTCTGGGCTAAAGGGATATTCCGTGTATATGTACAAGGAATATACAGGGGATATCAAACGATATACAAATACTATGCAATATATATCAATAAATAAATATATATATTCGGTTTAATCTGATCCTTTGTAACAATGTTTGTGTGCGGGTCACTGCGGGAACTCACAAGGCTGTTGTCACAATGTAAATAAGAACGTGCACTGAAAAGTTACAGTATGTAGTTGGTTGATTATTTGTATGACAGTCAGTAAACCCTTGCAAAAAGTATCCGTTTTATTTAATGAATTGAAAACATGCAGCATGCCTTTCCTCCCGGCATGCAGCAACAACATGTATCAGGCAAATGCGCATCGCAACATTGACTGAGTGGAATCCCTTTCTATTCACTTTCTGCATTTGTGATGGAGCTTTGACAGCTACAGTAACAGTCTATTGCTCGATCCATCTCCAATATCACGATGGACCGTGCCGGTGGCAAAGACCCGAGGGTGGAGAGGACTTGAATGAATTCCATCATCATATTTATATGTTGTGTCTGTCCACTATGTTTGTTATTGCAAGGGTTTTGTAATACACATACACCCTGGTGTCATTGCAATGCGTTTTTTATTCTTTCTTATACAGTAAAAAGGGGGAAGAACACTATATCGTGGGTGTTCATATGACTTGTATTCTGCTTACAGCTTCGAAATTCCACTTGTTTCGTTTAACGTAAAGCCTTTTAAATATAATCAAAACGTTCCCGTGTTTCTGCGGTCTGTGCGCAAAATAATAACGAGTTGAGCTACGCGGAGCGCAGTCAGTCAGTACACCCCGTATATTCCGATAACGCTATATAAACCATGCTGCATTCATTCTGAGAGAAAGATCTATTATTCCAAATGCTATTTATAGGGTTTTGACCATAATTACACTACTGTTGCTATTTCACAATGAACTATAATGAATTACGGTTCATACAGAACATGCCAGTGTTGAAACTAATGCACAGAAGCTCATTTCCTTGTTGTAATAATATATTCTACCAACGGGCGCCAGGTACGCATGGTCCGAGCTGTGCGTAAATATAAGCACGAAGTCAAGTTCAAGTTGAAATTGATGAATCCCACACTCTGCTTAGAAATGGTCGTACGCACAGCTTAAGCACATATCTGTGCGTAAATCACGTTGATGAATGAGGGCCCAGGTTTTTTCACTTACATGAAGGTAATGTATGATGGTGACTTTACACTGCCCCAGAAATAAAGTATAGGTTTCCCTGAATCATAAAAGGTATAAAACTTGATACTGACTCAAATAATAAGCTCAGAATTGGCCAAAATATATCATTTTGTCCAGGCAAACCATTGTCTATGTAATGATTTCATGCTTCTTAATTGAACAGGTTCATGTATAGTAATTTTCTTTTATTCGTAACCTGTTAAGCCTTATTTTCATAAATTTCGCCTAAAAGTACATGCCCAAGTAAATGGAAGATTGCTCCACTTCTACAAGGTAAATTTGCATGTTCTTGGTATCTAGGAACATATATGGACCTCAGGGAATGTATTCCCAGTGTCAGACATATTGTGTCTGTTACTAGGCTCGAGTAAATTGTGATGAAACAAAGGAGAATATAAACTAGGATTTTTTTTGCATATTTGCTGGTGAATAACACCATGTTAAAATTGTGCAACCTCCGAGCTCGCTCACTGAGGTCATTCAGAACCTTCTTGAGATCAAGTGTATAACAAATCTAAGCAAATTAATAAAGGGAAGATGATTAAACTGAAGGATTTGTAGATACAGTAATAATTATAATCCATTTTAATTATACATTCAAAATTGAATTATGAACTATAAATGACCTTATTATGGCCATATTATACATCTATGGATAGGGAAAAGGCTTCTCTTTCCAATGGCAGTGTTGACTCTGGATTTAGTCGTTTCCTCGCGATTTTACAATAAAAGCGAGATAGAGTTAGTATTATTCCGATAAATTCGTATTTTCGGAAACATTTAAAAAACAACAAACGTAGTGCTGAAAATATACACTTTGACTGCTGTTTTGATAGGGTTAGGGTCTTTACTCTTGGCTACATTAGAAAAAGAAACACAACATTAATTAGTACGGTCTGTAGCTATTGATCGATTTATGATAAAACAGTAGGGTCCCCCAATTGGGGGACCTTGCAGCTTAACACATACATGTTACACTAAAAAAATAAAATAAAAAAAAACGTCCACTGCTGAAATACAGTATAGAATATGTCAGGTCAGCTAACCAGTATGTCAGGTCAGCGTGAATACTTTGGGCAGCCGAAGAGTGCTTCCGCGTTCGAGTTTTGCGCTCTGATTGGCCAGGTCATGTGACATGTGCGCCAATCGTGGGACAGCAAGTTCTGCGCCTATTTCCGGGTCTAACAGCCTGCAAACTACCTGGCGTTCTATCGCCATGCTCTAAGACAAACTCTAACCTTAACCAACTTCGAAAGAGTGCCTAAGCTTAACCGTCGGAATCAGGGCAGGCGTTCTATCGCCATGCTCTAAGACAAACTCTAACCTTAACCAACTTCGAACGAGCGCCTAAGCTTAACCAGTGTAGAAACTTGCGGTCCCACGATTGGGCGTACATGTCACATGACCAGAAATGACCTGGCCAATCAGAGACGTGGAAACACTCTTCGGCTGCCCAAAGTATTCAGGTGTCAGGTCAAGGTGCTGATCTTATTGGCGACCAGTAGTGGCAGCACCGAGCATTCGTTGACTGGAGGATTCGAAAGGAGACTTCAGAGAGAAAAGGGTAATTTTACTAATGTTTTCACCCCGCCGGTCTTTCTCGAGACTCTTTGAGCTTTCTGTTGATCCCTTCGAAAACACAATGCAAACAATAATTAGTTAGGAGGAGTTTTTGACTTAACCCTCAGAATCTGCAGTGGTTCGTTATAGATCTTTGTACACATATACAAAGCTTGTCAATAGAGCTGGCATGATGGCAGTTCTATATTGTGGTAGAATGCTTGAATCATTTAACAGACAGTTCTCACTGTGTCTGATCTCTGCTATTAGAAAGCACTGCGTGCGACGCGATGACAGACACACAGCTGTCAGAGGCGATATCAGAGAGAGAGAGAGAGAGAGAGAGAGAGAGAGAGAGAGAGAGAGAGAGAGAGAGAGAGAGAGAGAGAGAGAGAGAGAGAGAGAGAGAGAGAGAGAGAGAGAGAGAGAGAGAGAGAGAGAGGGGGGGGGGAGGGAGAGCGAGAGAGGGATAGGCTTGTAGTAGCTTATGGTCAAGGTACAGTACATTCTATTAGACTTGCTTACCTACCGCCGGTAATAGTGTGAGGGCTGGCCCAGCACTGCGCGCCTCTCAGTGCCAATTACCATCACGCACCTGAGAGGAGTTTCCAATCAGCGCCTCGGGAGGACTCTTATACACGGTTTGCAGAACATTCAGTGTCGGGTCGTTTGGTCACCACCAATGCTACTGCTGTTCCCTCTCGTGTTCCTCCAGTGCAAGACGTTTCGCGTCTCCGCCGTCCCTTGTAAGTTGTTGCTGTTTTCTCTCTCTGCCTCCGTGGACCCGTGCCTCGTTTTCCACTGCAACCTTGCTCCTGGTGAGTCTTTTGGAAGACTATTTTTCTATGAACTGATATCCTCGTTGTTGTCCTGGACTCACTGCCTTCGTCCGTTTTTGTGTGTTTCCTTAAACACTGAAGAATTGTTGATTTGTTTTGTTTCTGGACTCTGCCTCGTAATTTCTATGTTTCTTTTTTCCTCGCGAGTGGGATAGCATATAGCTGCAGAGCCGCAGAGTCAACCTTGCTAGAGGCAGAGCTGCAGAGCCACAGAGTCTACTCTGCTAAGGGCAGTGCTGCAGAGCCGCAGAGTCAACTCTGCTAAGGGCAGTGCTGCAGAGCCGCAGAGTCAACTCTGCTAAGGGCAGTGCTGCAGAGCCGCAGAGCCCAACTTGGCTAAAGGACATTCCCCTCAAATGGATTAACATTATTGTTGCACATTTCTGTTTTGTGAAAACAGTACAATACAGCTCATATACAATTGTTAAAGGGGAACTATTTTACTATTTCTTTCACTATTTGGGCACTTTTACACAACTCCTGTGAGTTTATGGAACACATCTGTAATTTTTTATTTTTTTTAATTCATTGTTTTGTATTTCTAATGAAGTCCTCAAAAACAGCATTTTTCTACCTCAAGATCTTAAGCCGTTTTGAGCCTGGGCACCTAAACCACTGCGCCGCCTGAACATTATCATGCAGCGGTGTCTCTCTGACATCACAAATCAGCACATTTTCAGATGACTCAGTTCAGTGAGGGTGAATATTGTGAGAGGAGAATTGGAAGAATGCGCCAATATGAGAATTAGAGACATAGATCATATTAATATAAGTCCACATAGCTAGGAAACAATGCTAAACACTGAAAAAGGCCATTTATAAGATAGTTCCCCTTTAAGGGGATGCAGACCAGAGAAAGACTTTCGTCTTGTTTACATCAGGGTCCCCCATTTTCAATTCATCATAACATATATGACTGCTGTACTGTACTGTACCCATTCTGCAATCTGTTAATAAAGTGTTCAATCAATCAATCAATCACTTGGCCCCAGAACCTGGATAAACACTTAGATTCCCAAAAGTAGTGCTAGACTGTAGGTACCCAGGTCTGTTTGACATTTCGAACATAAAGGAGATATTGAACGGCCCATTTTGTTAGTTCTTTTTTCAATACGTTGCTGCAAGCTATTATTTATGATTGAACCACAGACAGCAATCGGAATACTGGCATTTCCATAACGCTTTGCTGTCGCCCATTCAGTCCACACTAGTAGCTGCAGCTTTCATCTCTACAGTATATTTTCAAAAACATGAGGAAAAACTTTGCTTGAATTGTCTTTATTATGAAAACTAAAACAGGACGTTTGCATATTCTCAATGTTGCTGTCAACGACTCGACGTCGATGTACGGACTTGCTTCTTCAAAACGGGTGGACAAAGTTTACAGACAAACGTTAGATTGTTTCCGTCTGAGTCAGTACTGACTTTAACGTTAAACTCTTTTAAATGCTCATACGCTGACGTCTAGAGGTAGAGTCTGACTCTGAGCGAGTGCTGCTGCAGCTCTCGGCTTCGTCCATGATAATGCTCGCAGATTCCTCTGTTCCACTGCTTGTTGTGATGAGTCTGATGACGTAGTCAGGGGGTGACAGGCGCGTTGCCAGATCGGGTGGTTTTTCCGCATACATTTGAAGCCTGTTTACAGTGTGTTTTAACTGGGTTTTCGGCTGAAATGCATATGAAATCTGGCACATCTTTGAACGCTGTTATAATATAGTGCTGAGAATGAACGCACGTTTGAACGCCGTTATACAGCGCTGATAATGAACGCGTTCTCAATAACGTTCATTTAGCGGATAATCAGTACGTTCAGTTCACGTTCGCCCAAAATACGAACGCGTTCATGAACGATCGTTCATTGAACGCATTCGGGTACATCACTGCATACTAACCATCCAGCAGACTGCGCAGGGTAATCAGCAGGCAGATATTCTACACCAGTTGCAGACTCTCAGTTCAGCACTTAACACCCTGCTTTTAAACCCACCATTGGCAGGAGTCCCAGCCGGACTATTGTTACACATTTCTGTTTTGTGAAAATAAATACGCCCTTCGTTTTTGGCTAACTCTGAACTACCTGTCTGTGTTGTGCTGTTGGTGTTGCTTACAAACCTTAACAAATAGGCTGTAAAATCTCAGCAATTATATCAAATGACTATCCATTGAACAACCATAGGAACACTCAAATAGAGCACATTCCCAGAACAGAAAAAAGTTTATTTAATGTTTGACTTTATTCATGGTCACAATAACCTAACTGTAAAGTGTCACAGCCAACTAAGTGACACTGGGTATGACATCCTGATCTTATATGATTAAGGGGAATGTCTGTAGATTCTTCCTGGACAATGGAATAGAAACACGTTATGTGTAAACACATTTTAAGTGCCACAAGTCGACGAGTGACACTTTGTATAAAATTCATATGTTTATTATATATGATTGAAGCTATGTATATGACCTGTATACTCTTTATACACTTATAAAACTATGTTACAGTTAATGTGCAGTCGGAGTGACAAGCAGGCCTGAGCTGAGAGCAAGTCGGCACAGTTTAAACCTGTCCTGTTTGCATAGAATAAAACCAATGATTGGTACAGGTGTATTGTATATTTATATATATATATATATACAATATATACAATGCAATATACAATAGTATATTGATGTATTACAGGTATGTAGTATGCAGTACAGGCATATGGTGTATTGTAGGAACACAGGCCAGTTATTCCCTCTCAATAATGACTACAGCCCAGAGGAATGTACGGGGGCCTCTCTGTTCAAGAAGGGACTTTCCAGAGCCGAGACAGAGGGAGGAAGAAGGGGAGTCAGGAAGTTAACCCTTACAGTGAGCCAGCAGAACAGACATGCTCTGTTCCAGCAAAAACGTTACAATTACTTTTTCGAGTTACGGCCTAGTGGAGTAAAATGGGAGTAGAGCCAGTCCACACGAGCCGTGCATTGACTGGCTGGTGAAATGACATCACGGTGACAGCGCTGTATTTGGACCAATAAGCAGAAGAGACCATGGGGCCCTTTATAAGGGCCAACTGGCGAGATCACAGGCAGGATTTTTACACTGAGCTGGAGAGAGAAGAAGAATGGTGCTTAGAGACTTTTTTGAGAGATTTTGAAGTTTTTACCATTGTGTGACTTGGAAGACAAGATGTTGCTTGCGGGCACAAGACGTGCCAGATGAGATGTTTTTTGTTTTATACTTCTTTTAAGCTGTAATGGATATTTTAGCTTGAGTCTTTTTCTGTAACTTCATTGAAATAAAAATGACTTTTTATAATCCATTGAGTTCGTGGACTGATTCCTGCCAGCAATGCCAGCAAATACCAGCCGCGCCCTGATTTCCTCTGAGGTGACTATGTCCTGAAATACAGATTTAATCAATTGACTGGTTAATGCTTTTCAGCTAAAAAATATATATATATATATATATATATGCTATGTACTGATAAGAAATACTATGCATGTAGATGGGTGTTGTTTGCGGGTTCCGGTGTCTCTGTGTCCAGACGGACTCTGTCTTATGTGGGACCTCGACCGTCTGAATCACTGCAGGGTTCAAGACGGTCGGTTCCGCTGACGGAGGAGGAGGAGGAGGAGGACAGGAGGCGCCGGGGAGTGCAAACAATGATTACGTGTTAGTACAGTGGTAATACTTATTAAAAAAGTAGTAATACAACCAAGCTTTCAAATGAGCAGTATTACAAGCCCTTTCGTAAAATGATGATAATAATAATATTATTTTTATTACAGGCGATAATGGTTCTCCTAGACATATATTCGGTTTATTTCAAACAAGAAGAGATTAACAACTCTTCATGATTACATTTCATATCAACTGGATATCACAAGACCAGTGACTTGAAGTAATCTAGACAGAAATAGTAAAATGACTCGAGAACTTGGCGAGTTTAGCACCTCGCCGGGGGATATCGAGCGGCCGCAGGTTTATATCTCGAGTAGGTGATTGAGATATATAGAGGCGACCTGTAGCTTTCAACATGGCGTCCCTGGTTAGGGCTGAGATCGGTAAGATAACAGCCAAAATAAAATAAACTAGAAATATTGAAAAAAAAAAAAAAAACGGAGAACCGAGTTTTAGAATACACCAGTCAAAGGATATTGATCTGTAGGGCCCTCGATGGAGAGCAGTGGCAAATTAAAGGCATCTGCATAGTGGGGGCATTGCTGGTGGAGCGGTTGAGCCCGCAAAATTGGATTAAAAAAAAAAAAAAAAAAAAAGGGGTAAAGAAAACCCTCTCTCTAAAATGTCTGGCAGTTTAGAGAGACAGAAGCGCAGTCAAACGACCGTTCACAGAAAGGCGAGGGCTCCCTAGCCCAGAGACACCCTGTAAGGAGCGGAGTGTGGATGTGAAGCGAGCCAAAACGGCCGTTCACAGAAAGGTGAGGGCTCCCTAGCCCAGAGACACCCTGTAAGGAGCGGAGTGTGGATGTGAAGCGAGCCAAAACGGCCGTTCACAGAAAGGCGAGGGCTCCCTAGCCCAGAGACACCCTGTAAGGAGCGGAGTGTGGATGTGAAGCGAGCCAAAACGGCCGTTCACAGAAAGGCGAGGGCTCCCTAGCCCAGAGACACCCTGTAAGGAGCGGAGTGTGGATGTGAAGCGAGCCAAAACGGCCGTTCACAGAAAGGCGAGGGCTCCCTAGCCCAGAGACACCTTGTAAGGAGCGGAGTGTGGATGTGAAGCGAGCCAAAACGGCCGTTCACAGAAAGGCGAGGGCTCCCTAGCCCAGAGACACCCTGTAAGGAGCGGAGTGTGGATGTGAAGCGAGCCAAAACGGCCGTTCACAGAAAGGCGAGGGCTCCCTAGCCCAGAGACACCCTGTAAGGAGCGGAGTGTGGATGTGAAGCGAGCCAAAACGGCCGTTCACAGAAAGGCGAGGGCTCCCTAGCCCAGAGACACCTTGTAAGGAGCGGAGTGTGGATGTGAAGCGAGCCAAAACGGCCGTTCACAGAAAGGCGAGGGCTCCCTAGCCCAGAGACACCCTGTAAGGAGCGGAGTGTGGATGTGAAGCGAGCCAAAACGGCCGTTCACAGAAAGGCGAGGGCTCCCTAGCCCAGAGACACCCTGTAAGGAGCGGAGTGTGGATGTGAAGCGAGCCAAAACGGCCGTTCACAGAAAGGCGAGGGCTCCCTAGCCCAGAGACACCTTGTAAGGAGCGGAGTGTGGATGTGAAGCGAGCCAAAACGGCCGTTCACAGAAAGGCGAGGGCTCCCTAGCCCAAAGACACTGTTTGTAAGGAGGGGAGACTGGATGTGAAGCGAAGTCAAAAAGAATTCACAGAACTGCAAGCTAACTAGCACTACATCGGCTAACAAGCCAGTGCTAACACCCATGAGCTGGCCGTAGCCAGACGGAAGCTAACTAGCTCACCATCGGCTAACAAGCCAGTGCTAACACCCATGAGCTGGCTCTAGCCAGACGGAAGACCCATGAGCTAGCCAGACGGTGCGACCCATGAGCTGGCTAGACGGAAGACCCAGGAGCTGGCCGTAGCCAGACGGAAGCTAACTAGCACTACATCGGCTAACAAGCCAGTGCTAACACCCATGAGCTGGCTTTAGCCAGACGGAAGCTAACTAGCTCAACATCGGCTAACAAACCAGTGCTAACATGATGTCTCACAATCATTCCCACATCATAGAGGAGGAATCACCCTCGGATAAGGGATTGGGAGTGTCCATACCCGACCTGGGTCTAGACTACCTAGGAGAACGGGAGGAACACCCAGAGTCCCCTGAAACGTTTGCGGGAAGTAAGGAATTCACAGAACCAAGCAAATCACAATATCCAGAGCTGCCGGCTGTACAGCAAGCAGTAATTGGCACAGGAGAGAAACCTTACTGTTGTGCACGGTGTGGGAAGACCTTCAAGACGAAGGGAGAGCTTAAACGACACCACTTGGTACACACAGGAGAGAAACCTTACTGTTGTGCCCAGTGTGACATGAGCTTCAAGACGAAGACGGATCTTAAACGTCACCACATGGTACACACAGGAGAGAGACCCTACTGTTGTGACCAGTGTGACATGAGCTTCAAGACGAAGACACATCTTAAAATACACCACATGGTACACACAGAAGAGAAACCTTACTGTTGTGCCCAGTGTGGAAAGACCTTCAAAACGAAGGGAGAGCTTAAACGACACCACTTGGTACACACAGGAGAGAAACCTTACTGTTGTGCCCAGTGTGACATGAGCTTCAAGACGAAGACGGATCTTAAACGTCACCACATGGTACACACAGGAGAGAGACCCTACTGTTGTGACCAGTGTGACATGAGCTTCAAGACGAAGACACATCTTAAAATACACCACATGGTACACACAGAAGAGAAACCTTACTGCTGTGCCCAGTGTGGAAAGACCTTCAAAACGAAGGGGGATCTTAAAAGTCACCACGTGGTACACACAGGAGAGAGACCTTACTGCTGTAACCAGTGTGACATTAGCTTCAAGAGAAAGGCAGATCTTGAACGACACCACGTGGTACACACAGAAGAGAAACCTTACTGCTGTGACCAGTGTGGGAAGACCTTCAAGACGAAGGCAGAACTTAAACAACACCACACGGTACACACAGAGGAGAAACCTTACTGCTGTGACCAGTGTGGAAGGAGCTTCAAGACGAAGGATCACCTTAGACGTCACCACGTGGTACACACAGAAAATAAACCTTACGGTTGCGTCCAGTGTGAGAAGGCCTTCAAGACGAAGAGAGAGCTTAAAATTCACCACACGGTACACACAGAAGAGAAACCTTACTGCTGTGACCAGTGTGGAAAGAGCTTCAAGGCGAAGCGTAACCTTACACTACACCACATGGTACACACACGAGAGAAACCATACTACTGTGACCAGTGTTACATGAGCTTCCGGAACCTGCAAGGGCTTAAGAGACACAGACGGCGGAGGCAGCCATGCAAGGTGCCAACCTGCTTAACGGGGGCAGTAAGGGGTGATGTGTCTCGCTCAAGAACACTGCGACGCACTATCGAAGATGAGTGTGGAAATGGAAAAAACCAAGAAGACGATGTAGTCATTCTTCCTCTTTCTGAGGCGCCAGGCTCCACCTCAAAACGAGTATCTCCCTCCACTGACATAGAGGCGTTCAACTCTCTAGACGAGTACCTAAAGGCCAAAAACATCAATTATGAGCACTGTTCCATTTTCTATGGCTCAGAAGAGAAGGATGTATTGAGTAATAGCTCAAGAGAAGCTAGCACAAGAGAAGCTAGCTCAGGAGGAGCTAGCACGAGAGAAGCTAGCTCAAGAGGAGCTAGCACGAGAGAAGCCAGCTCAGGAGGAGCTGGCACGCCAGAAGCCAGCTCAGGAGGAGCCAGCACAAGAGAAGCTAGCTCAAGAGGAGCTAGCACAAGAGAAGCCAGCCCAGGAGATGCTAGCCCAGGAGAAGCTGGCACGGGTAGCTCAGAAGAAACTGGCGCAGCAGATGCTAGCTCATGAGAAGCTGGCGCAGCAGATGCTCGCTCAGGAGATACAAGCACACGAGACGCTAGCTCGCATGTTGAGACATCTCAAAGGACTAGAGATCCCCGAAAGGGCCTCAATGGACCAACTGATGGAAAGAGAAGTAAGGACCCCCGGTCAAGATCCAGGGTATAAGATGGTGGAGAAACTAATCCCACAGGTGCGAGGCGGGAGCATGTCTCTCAATGATGCAGCAGGATCAGTCATGAATGGAACACCTATGCAAGGATCATGCTTTCTGCTTGAAAAGCTATTCGGAGGAGTCCCAGGGGGTAACCTACTGGCAGCCCGATGCGCAGCATGGTCACAAGACCAGCTACGTATCGAGTGTAGGCTGTATGACCAAGTCATAATGCTATCTGACAGAAAGGAAGGCAACAAGGGAGGAATTCAAATCCCGGAAGAAGAATTACATATACCTACCTCCAGACGAGTGGGCCGCATTAACCCCAGAACAGCAAGCAGAAAGGAAGGCAACAAGGGAGGAATTCAAATCCCGGAAGAAGAATTACCTATACCTACCTCCAGACGAGTAGGCCGCACTAACCCCCGAGCAGCAAGCAGAGATAGGGGCAACAAAGGGAGAAATTACCTTCGGGCGCCCTGACACATGACACTCAAGCTAGTGCAACCTGCACTTGACGGGAGAAACATGGGGGAGAAACTAACCCCAGAACAGCAAGCAGAGATGAGGGCAACAAAGGGAGAAATTACCTTCGGGGGCCCTGACACGTGACACTCAAGCAAGTGCAAACTGCACTTGACATACCGCTCATCTGTCAAGAGGAAGAATATGTAGTGTTATTGTCATTTAGGAAGGAACATGACATAGAATACTACATGCATTTTGTATATATTTTAAGTATAATATGTAAAGATGTCCGTCCTTGCTCTAAACCCAGAGTAAAGTAAAGTGAATTTGTAATCTATTTCATTCAGAAGGGATTTCCTGACAGCAACCATTTGGTAGGTTAGCACCCTACCAACCATATCAGCTGCATGAGATGTACACTCACCAGCGCCTATGGGTAACAAATTGAGACTCTGCAAACTCTCATCGAGCTTAGCACCTTGACGCGGGGGGACAGAGCGAGCATCAGGGTCTCTGTATCCGACGGGCCTATCAGATTTGTGGAGACTTGGAAGCCTCAGCATACAGGACGCTGTGGTGCTTAGGCGGCCAAGTCACTGGTTTATAGGTCTGTCAAAACGGATTGGAGGTTCCGGGGCTTAGAACATGAGTTCAAGTGAGTTGGGCTGTATACTAATTAAATAGGTATCAACAGCCGAAAGAATATTAACTGAAATAACTGCTGTCAGGTGTCTCTGGAGTAGAATTAGTTACAGATTTGAGTCAACCTTACTCAAGATTGGTCTTATCGGCAGAACCTCTCCAACCAAGACTCTTCCTAATGTTCGAGATCTGGAACACTGGTGACGTAGATGGTCTGCAGAGCGCAGCAGACAGCCAAAAGTATATTGGTAAAAAATCTATCAGGAACAAGAGAGGGTTGATAAGTAACGACTTGAAGTAGCGGTTACTCATGACTAAAAAGTTACGTAATGTTTTCTTACAGTCAAAAACGTAGAAGGTTCTACTTAAAGAAAGAATCACAATTAAAGTATATTTTTGTGAAATACGGTAAAAAGGTTTACTCATGACTTGAAGTAACTAAATGCTTACTTAAAGTCAGAACTTAAGTAGAAAAAACTCTACTTTGTGAATAGCAGGCTGAAATAGCCATTGCAAATAGCAGGCTGAAATAGCCATTGCGAATAGCAGGCTGAAATAGCCATTGCGAATAGCAGGCTGAAATAGCCATTGCGAATAGCAGGCTGAAATAGCCATTGCGAATAGCAGGCTGAAATAGCCATTGCGAATAGCAGGCTGAAATAGCCATTGCGAGCAGGCTGAAATAGCCATTGCAAATAGGAGCGAATAGCAGGCTAACTAGCCATTGCTAACAGGACGAGGCTACTCACATGATCAGACAGGTATATGATAACCCTGGACATGCCGGAAGTAGGAGGATGTTGGTATACCTGAGAACTAACAACATTCTCATACATAAAGCCAAACAAAGAGCGATAACAGTCCGAAAGGCCTGTGAACAATGTGGGCTGGTAAAGGTGCGCTGGTAAAGGGACAAAACCTGAACCAGTGCCGCATTCTTAGACAGGGGGGGCTGTCCCCCGAAGTCAGTGGACGACGCAGCGAATGGCAAGAAGGAATATACTGACTCAGGTCAGAAATCGGAAATGGAGGAAGACCGGGATAGGTCAAGCTACAGAGCATCCTCAGGGTCCTCATCTAGACCTCCCAGACCTCCCAGACCTCCCAGACCTCCCAGACCTCCCAGACCTCCTAGACCTCCCAGACCGGACAGAGAGACATCGGCCTGGACCCAGGTTACAGGGCGACGAGAGCCCTGAATGGACCTGAAAGAGAGAAAAGAAATGAGTCCTCTGTGGACTGTATCTGTGATGTCCTGCGAGGCCTACGGACAGGGTCACACGATAGGTCAAGCTCCAGAGCATCCTCAAGGTCCTCATCTAGACCTCCTAGACCTCCCAGACCGGACAGAGAGACATCGGCCTGGACCCAGGTTACAGGGCGACGAGAGCCATGAATGGACCTGAAAGAGAGAAAAGAAATGAGTCCTCTGTGGACTGTATCTGTGATGTCCTGCGAGACCTACGGACAGGGTCACATGACCAGGCCAACCACACGTCAATAGAGGACTGCTGCTACAATTCTCGGGGACCCGTGGGGGTCGCCCGAGAAGTGACAAATCAACCTACCTCAAACTATGGGAGAGATCCAAGAGGTCAGAGGGGGCGACCCCAAGATGACCAAGATGACCAAGGTGACCAAGATGACCAAGATGACCAAGGTGACCAAGATGACCAAGACGACAACAGCCTGGGTGCATCGGCCGGGAACAACAGATGCAAGTCTTCCCGCCGGATACCAAGCAACAACGTGACCCCTATCCTGTCGAGCCGTCCTGCCAGGGAACAACAGATGCAAGTCTTCCCGCCGGCTACCAGGGTAACAAGGCACCAAGATGGCAGAGGGGGTGTGGAGAGTCACAGCCACGTGACCCCACAATCGCCATCTCGTTCCCCAGTACAGACGCTATTAAGACAATGGAAAATGACCGACCAGGATGACAGAGGGGGTGTAAAGTGTCACAGCCAACTAAGTGACACTGGGTATGACATCCTGATCTTATATGATTAAGGGGAATGTCTGTAGATTCTTCCTGGACAATGGAATAGAAACACGTTATGTGTAAACACATTTTAAGTGCCACAAGTCGACGAGTGACACTTTGTATAAAATTCATATGTTTATTATATATGATTGAAGCTATGTATATGACCTGTATACTCTTTATACACTTATAAAACTATGTTACAGTTAATGTGCAGTCGGAGTGACAAGCAGGCCTGAGCTGAGAGCAAGTCGGCACAGTTTAAACCTGTCCTGTTTGCATAGAATAAAACCAATGATTGGTACAGGTGTATTGTATATTTATATATATATATATATACAATATATACAATGCAATATACAATAGTATATTGATGTATTACAGGTATGTAGTATGCAGTACAGGCATATGGTGTATTGTAGGAACACAGGCCAGTTATTCCCTCTCAATAATGACTACAGCCCAGAGGAATGTACGGGGGCCTCTCTGTTCAAGAAGGGACTTTCCAGAGCCGAGACAGAGGGAGGAAGAAGGGGAGTCAGGAAGTTAACCCTTACAGTGAGCCAGCAGAACAGACATGCTCTGTTCCAGCAAAAACGTTACAATTACTTTTTCGAGTTACGGCCTAGTGGAGTAAAATGGGAGTAGAGCCAGTCCCCACGAGCCGTGCATTGACTGGCTGGTGAAATGACATCACGGTGACAGCGCTGTATTTGGACCAATAAGCAGAAGAGACCATGGGGCCCTTTATAAGGGCCAACTGGCGAGATCACAGGCAGGATTTTTACACTGAGCTGGAGAGAGAAGAAGAATGGTGCTTAGAGACTTTTTTGAGAGATTTTGAAGTTTTTACCATTGTGTGACTTGGAAGACAAGATGTTGCTTGCGGGCACAAGACGTGCCAGATGAGATGTTTTTTGTTTTATACTTCTTTTAAGCTGTAATGGATATTTTAGCTCGAGTCTTTTTCTGTAACTTCATTGAAATAAAAATGACTTTTTATAATCCATTGAGTTCGTGGACTGATTCCTGCCAGCAATGCCAGCAAATACCAGCCGCGCCCTGATTTCCTCTGAGGTGACTATGTCCTGAAATACAGATTGAATCAATTGACTGGTTAATGCTTTTCAGCTAAAAAATATATATATATATATATATATGCTATGTACTGATAAGAAATACTATGCATGTAGATGGGTGTTGTTTGCGGGTTCCGGTGTCTCTGTGTCCAGACGGACTCTGTCTTATGTGGGACCTCGACCGTCTGAATCACTGCAGGGTTCAAGACGGTCGGTTCCACTGACGGAGGAGGAGGAGGAGGAGGACAGGAGGCGCCGGGGAGTGCAAACAATGATTACGTGTTAGTACAGTGGTAATACTTATTAAAAAAGTAGTAATACAACCAAGCTTTAAAATGAGCAGTATTACAAGCCCTTTCGTAAAATGATGATAATAATAATATTATTTTTATTACAGGCGATAATGGTTCTCCTAGACATATATTCGGTTTATTTCAAACAAGAAGAGATTAACAACTCTTCATGATTACATTTCATATCAACTGGATATCACAAGACCAGTGACTTGAAGTAATCTAGACAGAAATAGTAAAATGACTCGAGAACTTGGCGAGTTTAGCACCTCGCCGGGGGATATCGAGCGGCCGCAGGTTTATATCTCGAGTAGGTGATTGAGATATATAGAGGCGACCTGTAGCTTTCAACACTAACCCTAACCATAATGTTAACTTAACCTAACCTTATCCCAACCCTATAATGTTAACTTAACCACAAAGTCACAGAGAGGCTAGCAATTGGTTTTGTAGCATATACTAGGAATTGGTTTGTGAGAAAAGGTTAATTGAAATGTTTTCTGTGATGTGCTCCTATGGTTGTCCAGCGGATAGTCATTGGATATATTCGCTATTCTCTGTGAAGGGAAGAAGTCTTGGATAGGAGACCACCCCTCTGTGGAAGAGAGTTTGAGCATTAAAGCTTCACAAAGCCTGCAAAATCTCTTTGGCTCATGAGAAATGTCACTTTTTATTTATTTATTTATTAAACCAGTGGCGTGGATCAGTCTTGTGGGAATTGTAGCACAGCCCAGCTCTTTTCAGTCACAAGTCTTTGAAATGTAAACCGTCTCCAATCTTCTGAATAGACCCACGGCTATGGTGTCATTCTGTCACCATTGGTGGCAGTGCTGATCGACTGATACATAAACCATCTGTCTGAAGTTCTCTGTGTGGGTCTGACAGAGAGAAAGAGACAGCGATAGATTGATGTTTGTTTTCTGACTCAATGTGTGTGTGTGTGTGTGTGTGTGTGTGTGTGTGTGTGTGTGTGTGTGTGTGTGTGTGTGTGTGTGTGTGTGTGTGTGTGTGTGTGTGTGTGTGTGTGTGTGTGTGTGTGTGTGTGTGTGAGAGAGAGAGAGAGAGGGGGGGTGAGAGAGATGAGGAAGGGGCAATAGAGAAAGAGCTGGGAGAGTGTGTGTGTGTGTGTGTGTGTGTGTGTGTGTGTGTGTGTGTGTGTGTGTGTGTGTGTGTGTGTGTGTGTGTGTGTGAGAGAGAGAGAGAGAGGGGGGTGTGAGTACTCAGCCCTTGTGTGGGTGAATGTAACAAGTTCCTAACGTTTTCTTTCCCCTATTATTTAATGCACACTTTATTCATTGTTTTAAATTATTTTCTTTTAAGTTATTTTGTGCATCACTCTGTTTTGAATTTGATGCATAAAGCAAGCATTTGTTGACTCTCATGTTGATAAGAGTATTAAAACTTGGAACTTGAAAAATATCTGTTTAAGGTAGATAATTATTTTTTTAAATGCGATACATTTGTGATTAATCGCGAGTTAACTATGGACAATCATGCGATCAATCAGATTAAATATTTGAATCGATTGACAGCACTAATATATATATAGAGAGAGAGATTGATAGACAGACAAACATAATAGCTTAGGTTTTGTACCCATACCCTGCTAAATCAGTTTGGGTCAGAGGGGAAGTTCTGCTGGGGAAGCAGTTATGAATCATCTGTCTGATATTTTCCCAATGTGTGTCTCTGACCGAGTGCTCCTGACAACCGAATAAGAAATGATGAGAGAGGGGAGATCAGAGAAAGGGAGACATACACTCACATGTGCATGCATGTACACACACACACACAAACACACACACACACACACACACACACACACACACACACACACACACACACACACACACACACACACACACACACACACACACACACACACACACACACACACACACACACACACACACACACACACAGACCAGTTTTATTTTCCTCTGGAATGGAAGTGGACTGATTCAGTCTGTCACATCAGGAATTTGGTGATAGAATGTGTGTGTGGGTATAAGGATGCACATGTGCATTTATGTGAGTGTATATGGTTGATGTATGAGTGTGTGTGTGTGTGTGTGTGTGTGTGTGTGTGTGTGTGTGTGTGTGTGTGTGTGTGTGTGTGTGTGTGTGTGTGTGTGTGTGTGTGTGTGTGTGTGTGCGCTTGCATGCTCATGTGCATGTGTGTTTGTGAGTTTTAGTTGAGGTGCAGTGCTCCAAACACAATGTGACAGGCGGCACAAACCGGAACTAAATGTGTCATTCTCTCCTCTCCTCTCTATTCCTCCGTTCTCTCTGGCTCGTTTGCTCCCTCCACCCTCTCATCTCTCCCTGTGTGTCCAGGGAGGGCACCTTGCGCCCGGGGGATCGTCTGCTGAGTGTAGACGGCGTGCCCCTTCACATTGCCAACCACAGCGATGCCCTCAGTGTCTTGGCACAGTGTGGCCAGGAGGCTCTGTTTCAGATAGAGTACGATGTGGCCATCATGGGTGAGAACACACACTCAAACACACACACACACACACACACACACACACACACACACACACACACACACGCGCGCGCGCACGCACACACACACACACACACACACACACACACACACACACACACACACACACACACTACTGTTTCATGTGATCCCCAGAAACAACTGCTTGCCTACACATCAGTTAATAGAGATTGTTAATAAACAATACACACCCGTATACCACACATACAATTCTAGTCCAATCCTGGATTACATTTGATCTGTTTCCCTTAAACTCTTAAGCCCTAGCCCTATTTTCAGAAAATCTGACTAAAAATACATACCTAAGTAAATGGAAGATTGCTCCACTTCTTTCTGTTCGGCAATCCCTAATGACTTGTCCAGGAGAAAGTTGTTGGAAACAAGTTTCAAGTTTTCAAGTTTGTTTATTAATTGTTGTCACAATAAAATACACATACTTTACGGTGAAATGCTTGGTTCTGTATGAGCCCCTGAGAGTGTTCATACAGTAAAAAAATTAGTAAGTAAGAAAGTAAGTAAAAAGTAAGTAAAGAGGAATATACAATATACATATATACAATATACAATCTAAAGTACAACCTAGGTACAATGTATGGCGCACACCGGTCTGACTTAAGATTGCCTTTTCGAGTTTGTAAATCCTACATAAATACAAAGAATTTACAATACGAAGCCTTTCAAGAATGCCAAATAAGTACGTAAATCGAGTTACGAAGGAATTCCTTGGTAACTTGTACCTATGTCCGTTTGAGAATGAGGACCAATGACTTTAACCCATTCTCTGCCGGAGCTTATATCCATCCTTGTAGCCTCTCTGCCAGCTCTATTTGTCTATGGAGATGTTCACCTTCTTTGCAGGGCTATAACTTTTTTAATTATATTGCTAAATTGACATTACTATGGCCCATTCAACATCAATTATCTATCGTTCAGGATGTAGGAACGTTTTACTTTTTCATTCACACATTCATACAATAATACGGTCTAGAGTATAAATATGTTTTTATCGTTTTCTGCAGTATTTCATAGAACGTGAGATATAGCCATAAATGCATATATTAGATCATCAAATGCAGTTTGATATCGATCGACGCCAGATAAACAATTTCAACTGTACATGATCCTAGACGTGTTGACTGATCATCTGCGGTTGACCGGAGGGGGGGGGGGGGTCGTTTATAATTCCGTGACCGACGTTAAATGATTCATGTAGTATGGGTGATATATAGATCAGAGCAGTTTGTATCGAAAATGGTAAAGAAAAACGCTGAAACTCACCCCAGTCTCCTCTTACCGTTGGGTGATGAGCGTGGAGCAAAAAGATCGCTATTATGGGATGTTGATCTACTGTAGGTGATCCAGTTCCGGTTTGTATAATACTAATATACGTCCAATCATGTTGTTTATTGAGTTATGGCAACGGATTGATATGCACGGTGTCTGGATAGAGTCCGGACAGAATAGGGGACGGACTAAGCACTTTCGACCACTTCCGGTTTTGGCAACTCGCCGATCGGCCACCAGGTGGCGGTATTGACGCGTTGCAGAGTTGAGCGGAGTCCTACAACACCAGCAAAGACTCTGTGATACCATGACGAAAATATGAAATATTGATCTCAAAGACGCCGTAACCCGTCATTGGCAGATTACGCATGGCGAGGAATGACGTGTAAACACGTCATCGGTGGAGAAAGGGTTAAGATGGTAATTAATAACCTCCAATGATCTTAATTTTCCCAACAACTTTCCGAATCCTGATGATCTTACCTCTCTCCATCAACTAGATACAGCGATGAATACATCTGGCCCTCTATTGGTGGAGATTGCCAAGTCGCCGGGGGCAACGCTTGGCATCACATTGACATCAGCCAGTCACAGGAACAAACAAGTTATCATCATCGACCGCATCAAATCAGCCAGTGTGGTGGACAGGTAACACACACACACACACACACACACACACACACACACACACACACACACACACACACAAACGCACGCATGCACGCACGCACGCACACACACACACACACACACACACACACACACACACACACACACACACACACACACACACACACACACACACACACACACACACACACACACATACATACATACATACATACATACATACATACATACATACATACATACATACATACATACACCTCCAAAACACACACTAAGATATACACACACAAGTACACATACATGCAAACTAGAGAGGACCAGCCCTAAACCACGTGGACAGAAGGTGACATAGAGCCTCTAGCAACCTCTGAAATATAAAGGAAGCACTTGATCTGCAGGTTAAAATGACCTTTAAATAAGCTCTGTCAGACTAGCATGTTAAATAAGGAGATACATACTACTCTATATTTACCAAGAGTTCTACTATAGACCTTTAAATACTGTCTGCATGTACGTTGTAACCTTTAGATACAACTGGATTTTGAAAGCTTCAGATCAGATCATATCACTGTCAGTTCACATCATGCAGGCCCTCCCCCAGGTGGCCACATGAGACCCCCCGCATTTCACTGTATACTTGTATGCCGTTTGATTGATTGATTGAAAACTTTATTAACAGATTGCAGAATGGGTACAGTACAGTACAGCTCAATACATACAATTGTTAAGGGGATGCAGACCAGAGCCAGAGTAGGAGTGGGGGGGGGGGGGTTCGGTAGGAGGGGTGGGTGGGGGACACTGTACAACTATACAAGCAAAACTTACATTTGAATATTGACAAGACCGCACTTGGTGATTTACTGTACATTGGAGGGGGTTGTGTTAGGACATTTACAGGGGCCAGTTTCGAATTGCAGTCTCCCGTAGGTGTTTTTTGAGAGTGTTTTTGAAAGTGGGTAGTGATTCACATTCCTTTACAGCTTGGGTAGGGCGTTCCACATTGATGTGGCATAATTGCGAAACGTGTTTAGTCCCTTGTTTGAGCCGAATCTGGGTTTAACATGATTTGTGGAGCTCCCTCTGGTGTTGTGATCGTGGTATTCACTGACCTTTGGGAAGTATTTTGACATGTACATGGGTACCTTGGTCGTGTAGTGTATCTTGTAGACCAGGCCCATTGCAAGTTGCTGTACTCTGTCGTCTACTCTAAGCCATCCTAGTTTGTCAAAGTGGGCAGGGGTGAGGTGGGTTCTAGGAGTAAGGTCAAGCAGTAGTCTGACCAGTTTGTTTTGAGATGTTTGTAATTTTGTTTTTAGCGCCTTTGAGGTGCTTTGGTACCATGAGGTGCAAGCATAGTCGTAGTACCCTTGAATGAGTGCTCCTGCCAGAGTCTTCCGGGTATTCTTGTTTACCAGTGAGGAGATCCGGTACAAGAATCAAGTTTGTTGGTTGACTTTTTTTATTACAGGAAAGATTTGCCTCTAGGATGGAACCCAGGTAGGTAATATCTTCTTTCCTTGTGACAATATTGTCACCCACTGTAACTGAGAAGCCGTCGGTCTTGCTGAGTTTGTTATTTGAACCGAAGAGACAAATAAAACTCTTGACTTGACTTGACTTGAGGTTATCATGGGAACAGAGGAGAGAGCTTCTGAACCAGGTGGCCACATGAGGTTATCATGGGGACAGAGGAGAGAGCTTCTGAACCAGGTGGCCACATGATGTTATCATGGGAACAGAGAAACGAGAGCTTCTGAACCAGGTGACCACATGAGGTTATCATGGGAACAGAGGAGAGAGCTTCTGAACCAGGTGGCCACATGATGTAATCATGGGGACAGAGAAGAGAGCTTCTGAACCAGGTGGCCACATGAGGTTATCATGGGGACAGAGAAGAGAGCTTCTGAACCAGGTGGCCACATGAGGTTATCATGGGGACAGAGAAGAGAGCTTCTGAACCAGGTGGCCACATGAGGTTATCATGGGGACAGAGAAGAGAGCTTCTGAACCAGGTGGCCACATGATGTCATATTTCATATCTGACATCGCGTCTCGCTCTGCCATATTGAGATATCATCTCCATGCACATATTGTGCATGTGAAAAAGTTGACACATGCACGTCACTTGCACGTAACCATGCCTACTCCTGTGTCTTCCTACAAGACACAGGAAGTGGTCACGCTTACACCCTTCCTCATCTTTTTCCATGCGTGGATTTGTTCATATGCACTTTCAACCAGTGGAACGTTATTATGAAGAGAAGGGAGAAATTGAAGCATGTTGGACTTTCGCCAGAGTTTCCCCAGGCCCCGGATCCTCGTCGGCACGTCCATACGGAACGGCGACCCTGTACTGAACTTTCCTTGATTCCTGACAGTGAACCGAGGGACTTCGCGCAGCGTTCGGCGGTCGAGCCACACCGCGCAGAGGTAGGGCCGGCATCGGCAACTCTTAGTACTAGCATTTTCACTACTGCTCGTTGTCCCGTGAGACGACCGGGCAGTGTGATAGCGCGGGGGCTGTGTATTTGGATGAATGTGGTCAACATGACACGTTGTTAAATGTTTTTCCAATTATCATGGCGCGCGCAGCTACTGCTAATTCTGTTGTTTTTCGGGATGCCGCTCCCACGTGTCCCGCCGGGGCTGTGTTCAGTTTTCCCATCGCTTAACCATTACATTACTGGAGGTCAAACGGTATCTAATGTTGCAGGTTTGGCTGAGGCTTGTCTACCCTATGAATTTATGAATCTATGAATTGAAAATGGGGGACCCTGATGTAAACAAGATCTGGTCTGCATCCCCTTAACACTTTGAGCGCCACGCCTGGTTTTCCGTTTTACCGGCTGAATGCCACCATCGGCGCCAATGTTAACGTTAATATCGCCTAATCTATGTTTTAAATTATGGCTATGTGTCTAATCTGCCCATCGCATTATCAACGACTATTTTCCAGTCAGTGCTGTCAAGGCAGATTGTTTTTTTATCGCGTCGTTTCCGTTTCAGAGCAGTTAGAAAAGCCCCCGTTTTGATATAAAAAACAGCTCATTCTGGAGCATTCTATGAAAATCGTCTTTTAGTGGAATATTCCACAACGTTGATATTCGTCTGCCTTTTTATGAATCGTTGTCAAATAAACGCTAGATGATCAATATTATACGTGCACGCAAGCACATTACGGCCGCGCACGGATAATCGCTCCGTTGATTTCCTCACAGACTTTTACAGTGAAACCGAAAGAAGACATTTCACAAAACAGCTTATAACTTCATCAAACTTACTCTGATTATCCTAACACTGATAACATAGAGTCCTTACCTGACATCAGATGGTAGCCAACTGGTATATTCCAATTCCTGATCACCATTCGAAAAAATCGATACGTGTATGGATCCAACGCGATACTGTAGATCTCCATGATCAGCGGGGATCTGAGGTTCCAGAATGAACTGTGGTAACCCCGGCTGGATCAGTGAACTGGAAAATGTGGAGTACCGGATTTTTTTCCCCATTCATTTTCATTGAGTCCATTCCAAAATCACTTATGTCATCTGGGAGACGACAGGGGGCGCTTTTTTCCACAGTGATCGCCGGCGCCCCTCGGCTATACTCGGGTAGGCTCGGGTGATGCAAAATTTTTTCAGATCGCCAAAAAAAAAAAAAATTCTAGCAACCACCTATAAAAAAACCAGAGAAATCTCGTGAGTGGCACGGAAAGTGTTAACAGTTGTGTGTATTGAGCCGTACTGTATTGTACCCATTCTGCAATCTGTTAAATAGGGTTTTCATTCATTCATTCATTCATTCATTCATTCATTCATTCATTCATTCATTCATTCATTCATTCATTCATTCATTCATTCATTCATTCATTCATCCCTTTACACGGGTGGACGGTCTGATGATGGGGCTCAGGACAGGTGTGCCGTGCTTAGAGAAGCGGGTGGCATCGGTCCTTTGCCCTGACATGGTAGAGCGGTATCCCGCCCGGAAGCCGACGCCAAGGGGCGAGTCGGCCCGGCAGGTGGCTGAGTGGGCTGATGAGGCTTGTATCGCCGCAGTGCAGAATTTAGCAGCAACTAATAACATGCTCAATTGGCTGCTTTTCTGTCGAAAATGGTGTCGGGTGATGGGGTCTTAGGGCCAGCCGACGTCAAAACCATCGCGCAAGGTTTTGAGGTTATTCAGCTTTTGACCGAGAAGCCGCAAGCTATAACAGCAGGGAGGGCTAGGATGCTGTCGACTCTTATTCATAGTAATCTGTGGTTAGAGCAGTCTCCCCTGGAGGAGGAGAGGAGAATTCTCCTCCTCAGGGCCCCCCCCCCCCCCCCCTCTCCGTGGATGGACTTTTTGGTTTGTCAACAGAGGCGCGGGCGGTATTTGACCGGGGCCCCACACCGCGCAGCCAGGGATGAGAGCACGGTCTCGCCAGCGGCTGCTGCGAGACCCCCAACCAGCGGCCATGTGTCCCCCGCCTGGGATAACCTGGAAACAAAGAGAACAGGTTATCACAGTGCCGACAGCCTCGGCGGCCGAGGGATCGGCTGTATTAGATGGGCACGCCCTAAAAAACCGTTGCCATCTAGCTGTGTCTAGCATGCTCTCCATTCACCCCCCCCCCCCGCTACACTACAGGATTCAGGGCTCTGTTGTGTCCCCTCTGGCTGCGGGCCGCGTTCTTCCAGTGAAGCGCAAGCGGACCCACATGTCGCTTCTCATGAAGACAGGGGCTGACACCCAGCTGTTGGCTAGGCCTGGGTCTGTCTATGAGAATGTTGTACTGTCAGGAGGCTCCTGCACCACACGTCCTGCATGTGCGTTTGGTGAGCCTGGTGTTGGATGTGACGACATCCAGAGCAGGGTTCCCTGTATCTACAAAAATGTGTCAGAGTGGGAACCCTAGGCCCAGGAGGTTGCAGCGCGGGTTCCTCCAGCCCCGCCCTCGCCAGGCCGGGTATTACGTTAGTCACTGTCCTGATGAAGGCTGAATAGCCGAAACGTTGACGACAATAAAAGCAGAGAAAAAGTGAGTGCGGGAATTGTAAATTTTTTCATCTGATGACAATTAAGGGGAGCAATTCCCAGCACAACAATATTTTTTGAGAGAGTGCATGTTGATTTTTCACTACGGGTATTACGTTAGTGCCTCCCCCGTCCGGACTTCCAATCCTAGCAGCGGTAGTGAGTCAGGCACACGTAATTTGGGTGGTAGTAATATCACTACAGGGCTACGGTGTGTAGGGACTCACCCTATCGGGCAGCGTGGGGACCACACACCATGCATGTCGAGCTACTACGGGAAGATGCTCAGCGGGGGAATTACCTCATTCACCAGGGGTGATGAGTGCTCCCCCCGTATCAGACCGCCCCTTTCTGTCGGGGTCCCCCCTTGGGTGCGATTGCCTCGTTGGTAAAGTCAGGGTGCGTAATCCCGACTCCATGAGAACCTTGCTCGCGCGGTTGGTGAAACCAGGGTTTGCAATGCACAGCGGGAGGGACCGGGTCACCTATCTACGATTCTTAGCGGACCAGCGCCAGTTGGCGGCGGGGGCGCTTTGGGATTTTTACCACGTATGGCTACAGAAGTGCCATATGTCGGCGTGGATGGAGAGAATGCTGAGGGCGGGGCTTGTGTTATAGTTTGCACCCCCCACCCTCCATTTTTGGGTTTGGTACAGACTCTATTGTCAGAGTCCGCGGCAGTGACAGCTCTGGCAGAAAAGATTCGTTCTCTGGTGGCGAAGCAGGCCATCGTCATGGTCCCATGGGAGGACGTGATGTGTGGCGTTTACTCCCGATATTTTCTGGTGCCCGAGAAATCGGGCGGGTGTCAGACCCATACTGGACCTGTCCCATGGAAGGTTCAGAATGTTGACCGTCAAACACCTGTTATGCGCTGGCAGAGTGGGAGACTGGTTCACCTCCATAGACCTGAAGGATGCATATTTTCACATCCCGATCTTCCCTCCTCACAGGAAATACCTACGCTTCCTGTTTTTAGGGAATAGCGTACGAGTACCAGAGGCTGCCGTTCGGCTACTCTCTGGCTCCTTGCACCTTCACCAAGTGCGTGGAGACCGCGCTGGGGCCTCTGCGTCGTCAGGGGATACGAATTTTATTCTACCCTAGATGACGTTCTGGTCCTCAGTCAGAGGAGATCGCCAGGTCTCATACCAGGCAGGTGGTGGAACTCCTCACCAGCCTGAGTTTTGCTGTGAACTGGAAGAAGAGTACTCCTCTTCCCAGTCAACAGGTGGAGTACTTTGGCTTAATTCTAAGCTCAAGGTCTATGACCCATAGACAAGTGGAAGCAGCTGAAGGTTCCCATGTCAGTACTGGGGGACCTCGCCCACTGGGGGGGGCCTGGGGCCCTCCATGGGCAGCAGGCTATCACACGTCACGGTCTTCACCGACCCCTCCCTCACGGGATGGGGGGGACGTGTCGGACCGACGCAGTAGGGGGCAGCTGGCAAGACCATGCTACCCGGACTGCACTACATATCAATGTGTTGGAATTGAAGGCAGTGCTTCTAGTCCTCGAACAGCTCAGCCGTCATGTGATGGGCGAGCATGTTCTGATCAGGACGGACAGCACGACGTCGGTGTCGTATATCAACAGACAGGGAGGAGTATGCTCCCCCCGTCTCCATCGGGCGGCGGTTGAACTCTGGCTATGGGCGTCTCTCAATGTGGGTGCAGATGTGATGTCCCAGGGTGGTCCCCACCCAGACGAGTGGGGACTACGTCCAGACGTAGTCAGGCAGGTCTGGGACTGATTCGGGGAGGCCGCGGTGGACCTGTTTGCAAGCAGTCAGTCCTACCAGTGCCCTCTGTGGTTCTCGGCCAGTCGGAAGGACAACCCCTCTCTCTCGATGTGGCCGCCCGGGATTCTGTACGCGCTCCCCCCCATACACCTGATAGCTCAGCTGTTGGAGCGGGTATGTCAGGAGCGCAGGACTTTGATCCTGGTCGCGCTGGACCGGGGCACAGCTGTGTGGTTCCCGGCCCTGATTCAGCTCTTGGTGGCCCCGCCGTGGCCTGTTCCATGGTCACCATGGGCCCTCTCTCAGGCACGTGAAACACTGTTCTGCCTCCTGTTCTGGGGCAGCCTCTAATGGCTTGGCTGCTGAAAGGGTGAATCTGGAGGGGATGCGTCTTAACTCTACTGTGGTCAACACCATCCAGAACGCATGCGCTCCGTCCACTACCACGGTTTACACAGGGAAGTGGCGTATGGTTTGAGAGTGGGGGGCAGAACACTGTTCAGCCACCCTCTCGTGAGACGTTTCCTGCTTGGCGCATGGCGTCTCAAGCCTGTGGAACGTGCTCTGTCTCCGAGCTGGGACCTCCAACTGGTCCTGGAAAGGCTGTTGGGGGCCCCGTTTGAGCCTCTTGAGCAGGCGCCATTGGATCGACTTTCAAGACCACGTTCCTTCTGGCCATCACCTCCGCTAAATGCGTGGGTGAGCTGTGTGCTCTCTCTGTGCGGTCAGAGTGCCTGTCTATTCAGGCCGATAACAGTGCGACTCTGAGGCCTAATCCGGCCTTTGTGCCAAGGGATATCCGGAGCTCTTATCGCTCCAGGGATATTGTGCTCCAGGCGTTTCACCCTCCTCCTCATGCTAGTGAGTTGGAGGCAAGCCTTCACCTGTTGTGTCCTGTCCGTGCGCTGATGGTTTACCTTAGTCGCACGCAGGATCTCAGGGCTACCAATCAACTGTTGTTTGTTACGGTGGCTCTCACGCGGGTAAGGCGCTGTCCAAGCAACGCCCGTCACATTGGTTATGCGAGGGCTTTGCCCTCTGCTACACTTTGGTCGGACGGGTTCCCCCCGCAGGTGCCTGCCCTGCTTGGGGGGGCCTTGGTGGAGGACATCTGCGCTGCGGCCTCCTGGTCCTCCCCGGGTCCTTTTGTTAGGTTTTACCTCATGGACATGACTGGGGGCTCTGTCTCCCAGGCAGTCCTGAGGGCCGGGACCTCTCCTGCACCCCGCCATCAGGTGGGCTAGCAGGTGTGTGTGGGTGTGGACCACGGAGTGCTCTGTCACACGCAGTCCCGCTTGCACTGTGCGTTCTAGGGTGACTGGTCCCTTTTTCGCACGTTGGTTGTAGTTGACTGCCTCCCCCCCCTCGTTAGGATAAGCGGGTGGACGGGACTCCCCTCCCCCCTGGTCAGGGGCGTATGGGCCCTCAGGGGGTGCATTTGACGTGGCCACACGTCCGCTCTGCCCCTTTTGATCTCAATATGGCAGAGCGAGACGCGATGTCAGATATGAAATATAACGAAGGTTATTCTATAACCCTAGTTATATGAATACTGACAGAGCGTCTCGCTCTTCAGCGCCCTGAGGACCCTTGGATGTTTTTTACCCATGGAATTAAGACTTGGAAGGGTGTAAGCGTGACCACTTCCTGTGTCTTGTAGGAACACACGGGAGTAGGCGTGGTCACGTCCAAGTGATGTGCATGTGTCAACTTTTTCACATGCACAATATGTGCATGGAGATGATATCTCAATATGGCAGAGCAAGACGCTCTGTCAGTATTCATACAACTAGGGTTATAGAATAACCTTCGTTATCATGGGAACAGAGAAAAGAGCTTCTTAACCAGGTGGCCACATGAGGCAGTGGCGTCGCGTGGGTAAAATAACAGGGGATGCCAAAAAAGAAATTATCAATTTTTTTTAAATATTTTTATTAATATTTTTTTCTTCTTTTTTTTCTTTTTTTTCTAAGTCAAGCAGTCACCATGTACACTACAGTATGGCTCGGCGGCCAGTCAAACTTTATTTTTATTTATTTAACAGATTGCAGAATGGGTACAATACAGTACGGCTCAATACACACAATTTTATAAGGGTATGCAGACCAGAGAAAGACGTTTGTCTTGTTTACATCAGGGTCATTAACACTTTGATCGCCATGGGTTAAATTCATAATTGACCATCCCTCGCCAGCTCTATTTGTCTATGGAGAAGTTCCCCTTCTTTGCAGGGCTATAACTTTTTAAATTCTATTGATAAATTGCCATTATTATGGCCCATTCAATGTCCTATATGTATTGTTCAGGGTGTAGCAACGTTAAACTTTTTCATTCACATATTCATACTAAAATATGGTCTAAAGTATAAGTATGTTTTTATCGTTTTCTGCAGCTTTCTCCAGAACTTGATTTATAGCTCCAAATGCATTATATTGATGATGAAATACAGTTTGATAGCAATCGGCGTGAGATAAAAAATTTCAACTGGACGTGGTTCTAGAAGTTACTACGTGTCATCTGATGATGACCGGATGGGCGGGGATCGTTTATAATTCCGTGGGCAGCGTTAGATGATTCATCCAGAGTGGGTCATATGTTCATCATAGCAGTTTATATGGAACACGTTAGAATATAACGCTGAATCTTACCGTGGCTTCCTCGCGCCGCTGGCAGATGAGCGTGGAACAGAATTTTTTCTATTATGGGATGGAGAAATGCCCGATCCATTTCCAGGTTGTATAATAGTATATACGTCCAAATCATGTTGTTTTTTCGAGTTATTTGCACCGATCGATGTTCACTGTGTCAAGACGGAGTCTCTCTAACGATAGCGAGTGCCCGGACCACATATGGATGAGCACTTCCGGTTCAAAGGCTCATTTCCGGTTGGCGATCTGCCGATCGGCCACCAGATGGCGCTCTTGAACCGCTAGAGAGTTGAGTGGAGCTTTGCAGTGTGTCTCAGGGCTCCGGAGGGGAAATATGATTTCGATCACAGATTTTTGAAATATTGACATCAAAGACGAGTTACGGCGTCTTCGGCAGAATGAGCATGGCTAGGAATGACGTCATAACTCGTCATCTGCGATCATAGTGTTAATACTGCTGGAGCATTGGTTCATTTTTGGTCCGATTTTTCCTTGCACGACTTTGCGCGCCGCGTCGGAGCAAATTCGTGACACATATTCGGTTGCAAAAAGGTGCCCCACGGTCTCCTATATGGCCGTGAATATTTTCACGCGGATCGGAATCACTTTTGTGAATGAGTAAAAGTTGCGGGACGCCCAGATGTTCCCACGATAGAAAGCTCGCGTGGAACCCATAATAGGCTCACTTAATACAGCGTTTTTAAAATCATGCAACATTTTCAGGGTCGCAAGCTGACCTTTTCCCCTCGTTTTCGATGATGGAAGTGATTTAGGAAAAGCTTCGGCACGCCGAGAGGTACCCGTGTATTTAATCTCGCGAGGATTGGGGTAATATTCGGCCCGTGGGAGCAGTCACGGGTTAATAAAATTTTCAAATGTGCAGAGGGGAGGCCAGACTACTTAGGTCGCTTTCACACAGGGGCTGTTTGGTCCGGACTTTCGGACCAGAATTCGATAGTCCGGTTTTTCGGGTCTGTGTGAATGCGCGTCGAACTCGGTCCGCGGACCAAGCAGGCGAACTCTAGTCCGCCTGAAAACGTAGGTCTCGGTTCGGCTTCATCGAACCAAAAGCGAACCAAATATAGGAAGTGATTATTATTACCACTGCTCGCAGCACTCACTGCAAAACAAGCACACTGCATCTAATCTCTCTATCTATCTATCTATATATGTCTGTGCATCTTGGGAAGAAGGAAGAAAAAACGCGGCTTATTATTATTACCGAGGCGCGCGGCTTATTATATTATTAAAACAGCTACTTGTGGGCACTCATAAAAACACTGTGGTCTACAAGTTGTTTAGCGAGAGGATGGTGGTAATGTGCTTCAATAGAACAATGGATCAATGCCATGTCAAAACTCGGCTCCGCTGATCTGGAGGGCTCCGCAGTACACACACAGACACACACGCGCGCGCGCGCACACACGGGATTGCAGCCACACACACATTTCCACTGTCCAATAGACAAGCGCCCTTTTCGACCGCGTGACATTGTTCAGAAGGTCTCGGTCCGCCTCACAGATATCTGTGTGAAAGCAGGCGAACCAAATGAAGAATGCAACAATGGTGCAACTTCACCCCCAGAACCGCACCGAGTCCACCAAAACTATATGTGAAAGCGACCTTAGTCTGCTGACAGGCCCGTTTTAAGGTGTGGGCAGGGCTTTAGTCAGCTCGAATCTGATTGGCTAGTATTGGTTTTGGAGTCCACATACATGGGGAGGCTGGAGAAAGACACCTCTCCCCTGCCTCCTCTCCAGTCTCCTCTGCTGCAGTGAGTCTGACAGTGTGTTAGAGAGAGTGAGAAGGAGAAGAGGGAGACATTTAAAAAAAAAAATTATAACACAGATGAAAAATAACGATTTTTTATTATTATTGTAAACTATATATATATATATATATATATATATATATATAAATAAATAAAATCATATTTCATATTAATTCATATTTTTTAGGGAGGCCTGGCTTCCGTTGGCTTCCATGAGGATTCGCCACTGACATGAGGTTATCATGGGGACAGAGAAGAGAGCTTCTGAACCAGGTGGCCACATGAGATTATCATGGGAACAGAGAAGATAACTTCTGAACCAGTGTAATGGTGGTTTTCTATGGATGATAACTTATTTGATATAAGAAAGGAATACTTAATTGATATATTATATTATATTATAAGTTCAAGTTTGCTTTTATTTGTCACTTATAATGTACATGCACATTGAGAATGTGCTTCATATACAGTAAACAAGGTAAGTAAAAGAGGAATAAAGTCCCAACACTATACAAATATACAATATACAATATACAAACTAAAGTACAACCTAAGTACAATGAAAGTACAATGAAGTAGAAATGCAGGTAAATGAGGTACAAAAATGCAGACAATGAGGTACATAAATGCAAACTTAAAAAAATATGCTAAATGCAAAAATGAGGTATGGATGTAGTTTAAATCTCTTTAATAAATAGATAAAATATGGTCTGGTGTTAAAGTGTTTAACCTCTAAACAGGCACCCAGAAAAGTGCCCTTTTTTTTTTACTTGAACTTGAGGACTGCATACTTTTTTTGCAAAGCTTAGCTTTATACTTTATACTTATAGCACATGCATGAGCCTGGTCTCTTTTGAAAGAGAACATTCTGAAGTTACTAATGCAAACTTTTAGTGCTAATGAAATAGAGTAACAGAGGTCTGAACTTGAGTTGAACTTGAACTTGTGTACTCACATTTTTCTCTAGTGGTTGCAAGATTCCATATTCCAATATTCCAGCATAGAGGTATGAGCTGGAAAACGTGTCTTATGTAGTACAGGTACAGGTCATAATTTTATAAAAATCCGTTCAGAAATGGGTCTTTGAGAGAGGTTAGAGTAAACTGTGCGCCAAAATAAAAAGCTTTCAAAAATCCGCAGTTCTGGAGCGTCTGGAGTCCGGGGTGGTCATCTGACGCGCGGCGCATAAAAAGACGCTCGCCTGACATATAGTCATGTAACTCTAGAACCGAGGCACGGAATTGGTCGAGTGAGGTGGCATTCGAATGGCAAATAGATCTTTATCTCTTTGAAAGAGACATACGTAATATATATGACCACTGTCCCAACCTAGTGTTCCTCAGTCAGTCACCACCTCGCTCCTGTCTCAACCTAGTGTTCCTCAGTTAGTCACCACCTCGCTCCTGTCCCAACCTAGTGTTCCTCAGTCAGTCACCACCTCGCTCCTGTCCCAACCTAGTGTTCTTCAGTCAGTCACCACCTCGCTCCTGTCTCAACCTAGTGTTCTTCAGTCAGTCACCACCTCGCTCCTGTCCCAACCTAGTGTTCTTCAGTCAGTCACCACCTCGCTCCTGTCCCAACCTAGTGTTCTTCAGTCAGTCACCACCTCGCTCCTGTCCCAACCTAGTGTTCTTCAGTCAGTCACCACCTCGCTCCTGTCCCAACCTAGTGTTCTTCAGTCAGTCACCACCTCGCTCCTGTCCCAACCTAGTGTTCCTCAGTCAGTCACCACCTCGCTCCTGTCCCAACCTAGTGTTCTTCAGTCAGTCACCACCTCGCTCCTGTCCCAACCTAGTGTTCTTCAGTCAGTCACCACCTCGCTCCTGTCCCAACCTAGTGTTCTTCAGTCAGTCACCACCTCGCTCCTGTCCCAACCTAGTGTTCTTCAGTCAGTCACCACCTCGCTCCTGTCTCAACCTAGTGTTCCTCAGTTAGTCACCACCTCGCTCCTGTCCCAACCTAGTGTTCCTCAGTCAGTCACCACCTCGCTCCTGTCCCAACCTAGTGTTCCTCAGTCAGTCACCACCTCGCTCCTGTCCCAACCTAGTGTTCCTCAGTCAGTCACCACCTCGCTCCTGTCCCAACCTAGTGTTCTTCAGTCAGTCACCACCTCGCTCCTGTCCCAACCTAGTGTTCTTCAGTCAGTCACCACCTCGCTCCTGTCCCAACCTAGTGTTCTTCAGTCAGTCACCACCTCGCTCCTGTCCCAACCTAGTGTTCTTCAGTCAGTCACCACCTCGCTCCTGTCCCAACCTAGTGTTCCTCAGTCAGTCACCACCTCGCTCCTGTCCCAACCTAGTGTTCTTCAGTCAGTCACCACCTCGCTCCTGTCCCAACCTAGTGTTCTTCAGTCAGTCACCACCTCGCTCCTGTCCCAACCTAGTGTTCTTCAGTCAGTCACCACCTCGCTCCTGTCCCAACCTAGTGTTCTTCAGTCAGTCACCACCTCGCTCCTGTCCCAACCTAGTGTTCCTCAGTCAGTCACCACCTCGCTCCTGTCTCAACCTAGTGTTCTTCAGTCAGTCACCACCTCGCTCCTGTCCCAACCTAGTGTTCCTCAGTCAGTCACCACCTCGCTCCTGTCCCAACCTAGTGTTCCTCAGTCAGTCACCACCTCGCTCCTGTCCCAACCTAGTGTTCTTCAGTCAGTCACCACCTCGCTCCTGTCCCAACCTAGTGTTCTTCAGTCAGTCACCACCTCGCTCCTGTCCCAACCTAGTGTTCTTCAGTCAGTCACCACCTCGCTCCTGTCCCAACCTAGTGTTCTTCAGTCAGTCACCACCTCACTCCTGTCCCAACCTAGTGTTCCTCAGTCAGTCACCACCTCGCTCCTGTCCCAACCTAGTGTTCTTCAGTTAGTCACCACCTCGCTCCTGTCCCAACCTAGTGTTCTTCAGTCAGTCACCACCTCGCTCCTGTCCCAACCTAGTGTTCCTCAGTCAGTCACCACCTCGCTCCTGTCCCAACCTAGTGTTCCTCAGTCAGTCACCACCTCGCTCCTGTCCCAACCTAGTGTTCCTCAGTCAGTCACCACCTCGCTCCTGTCCCAACCTAGTGTTCTTCAGTTAGTCACCACCTCGCTCCTGTCCCAACCTAGTGTTCCTCAGTCAGTCACCACCTCGCTCCTGTCCCAACCTAGTGTTCTTCAGTCAGTCACCACCTCGCTCCTGTCCCAACCTAGTGTTCTTCAGTCAGTCACCACCTCGCTCCTGTCCCAACCTAGTGTTCCTCAGTCAGTCACCACCTCGCTCCTGTCCCAACCTAGTGTTCCTCAGTCAGTCACCACCTCGCTCCTGTCCCAACCTAGTGTTCCTCAGTCAGTCACCACCTCGCTCCTGTCCCAACCTAGTGTTCCTCAGTCAGTCACCACCTCGCTCCTGTCCCAACCTAGTGTTCCTCAGTCAGTCACCACCTCGCTCCTGTCCCAACCTAGTGTTCCTCAGTCAGTCACCACCTCGCTCCTGTCCCAACCTAGTGTTCCTCAGTCAGTCACCACCTCGCTCCTGTCCCAACCTAGTGTTCCTCAGTCAGTCACCACCTCGCTCCTGTCTCAACCTAGTGTTCCTCAGTTAGTCACCACCTCGCTCCTGTCCCAACCTAGTGTTCCTCAGTCAGTCACCACCTCGCTCCTGTCCCAACCTAGTGTTCTTCAGTCAGTCACCACCTCGCTCCTGTCCCAACCTAGTGTTCCTCAGTCAGTCACCACCTCGCTCCTGTCTCAACCTAGTGTTCCTCAGTTAGTCACCACCTCGCTCCCTGTCCCAACCTAGTGTTCCTCAGTCAGTCACCACCTCGATCCTATAACTATACACTAATAGTTAAAGGTTTTGCCTCTATCTGCGCTGTCCATCTCACTCGTTGTGCGCAGGTGTAATAGAAGCTATGAGACTGTATCCCATAAGTTACTGTAGTATTATGTATGTAACAATAGAGGATCTGGGATTCTGGCTTACTATGTACTTGTCTCCCATACGCAGTCACCGCGGGGTATCATTATCCTCTCTCTTTCTCTCTGTCTCTTCTCTCCCCAGATGTGGGGCATTGCACCCGGGAGACCACCTGCTGAGTATTGACGGCACGTCGACGGAGCACTGTACAGTGCTGGAAGCTACGCAGCTGTTGGCTAGCACGTCAGAGCTGGCTAAGCTAGAGATAATGCCTTCGCATCATACCAGGCTCACAGGAAAACAGCACGACACTGGTGGGTATGACCAGCATGCGTGGGAGTCTCTGTCTGTGTGTGTGTGTGTGTGTGTGTGTGTGTGTGTGTGTGTGTGTGTGTGTGTGTGTGTGTGTGTGTGTGTGTGTGTGTGTGTGTGTGTGTGTGTGTGTGTGTGTGTGTGTGTGTGTGTGTGTGTGTGTGTGTGTGTGTGTGTGTGTGTGTGTGTGTGTGTGTGTGTGTGTGTGTGTGTGTGTGTGTGTGTGTGTGTGTGTAGGTGTAGGTGTGTGTGTGTGTGTGTGTGTGTGTGCAGGGTTCTCCCCAGTCCCCATAGAATAGTGGCATTGGTCCACCATGATCCCTTCCAGCCCATATAGTCAGTAGAGTCCCATTAAATGGGTGGTGAAACATATTCCATTTTTCAGGTTAAAATTGCCCTCTTGAGACCCGAAGTAACGTTAGTTGAGCGCATTATTTTGTGTTGTAGTGAGCCGTATTGTATTTCTCTCTATCTCTCTCTCTCTCTCTCTCTCTCTCTCTCTCTCTCTCTCTCTCTCTCTCTCTCTCCTCTCTCTCTCTCTCTCCTCTCTCTCTCTCTCTCTCTCTCTCTCTCTCTCTCTCTCTCTCACACGTTGTCTGTCACACTCCACACAGAACACACTGGAAGCTCTCCATGAATTCACAATGTGAGATGTATTTGTGCGTTCATAGTGTGAATCACACAAGGAGGCGCACACAACATTGATCACAAAGCCAGATAATGCTAAACAGAATTTCCCAGTCATTAATATTGTGAAACGTGGTGTTGGTAACAGCTTAGGAGTTTGGGTTACATCTGAAGTAGACTTGAATACTAACAGAATTGTACATAGACCATGGAATATAGATAATGATGTACAATAATAATTAAAGGGTAAGTTCAGTCAGGCACGTTGGAAGGGGGGGTGCGGGGGGTGCTTTTTTATGTTTTTTTTATGACAGTATTTATATATTTGTACATACTGTAACTGTATAACTGTAACACTGTATATTATAAGTTTATCCTGCTCAAAGCACTTCACCATTTTAATATTGTGTGTATTGTGTAATTGTCTGATCCCGAGTTGAAGAATTGGCTCCAAAAGAGAGACAACTGGATGTCCAACAACATCCAAAACGAAATCTTACAGCTGTTTGCCCATGATATTCAGCGACAAATTAGAGGCAAAGCATCCAAAAGCCCATTTTTTGGCTTGAGCGCTGACGGAACCACTGATATCACTCACTGGAAAAGAACAATTCTCGTGTAATATACAGTTCGCCGATGACAACTTGGAAGCTCAGAACTTCTTTTGGGGTTTTTACAATGCCCGGCCCAGACACAACAGCCGAGACGCTGTTTTTGTGTATAAAATACTTTTACGCCTCGACCTGCCCATGGAGAGGCTGATAGGATACTGTTTTGACGGGGCCAGCAACATGTCTGGGGGGTACAGGCTAGACCAGGGGTTCCCAAACTTTTCAGGCCGCGACCCAAAAAAAACGGTGTCAGAGAGCCGCGACCCCCACTATTATAGGAGGTAAAAAAACATGCAAACGTTCAAACGCACACACACTAATAAGCATTGGAGGCTTTTAACCAGGGCCGGACTGGGGAAATCATTCAGGCCAGGAAATATAGCCCCAGTCAGGCCACTTTTTAAGCAGGGGGTCTGGGGGTCCCCCACCAGGATTTTTTTTGTTACAAAGACTTCATTTCCTGCATTCTGGTGCAGGATTTTTTTTTATTTGTACCCTTTAAATGCCAGTGTTTGTGATGGCATCACAAATTATTGTTAAAAAACAGGCTAGCATATGTATGATTAGCAACAACACAGATTTTTATGGATTTTCAGTTTTTTGTAATTGATAAATACAATATTTTATTCAACTTCAGCCCTGATCATAACACCACATATTAATTTTATAATTCTAACCCTTTAAATGCCAGTGTGTGTGATGGCATATATTTGCAATATATCAAATGCAAAGTGGGGGGGGGTTATTACAGGTTAGCTAGTGATCTCCTGGTTGTTCCCCACCTAGGTTATCTAACTATTGCGCTGGTGCAACTAGAAACACTGGCCTGGCCTGATTCTAAGTTCAGTGGCCTGACCGGAAAAAAATAAAATAAAAAATTATCATCTGGCGACCCCCCAGCACCCCCTACCGATTTAAAGTTCCAACGTGGCTGAGTTCAGTACTTTGTAACCATAACCCTATTTCCTACTTACCAGTGATGGTGTCGATCGGTCAAGACCTTTCTCAGCACCATCAAAGCTGTTTTTCATACTGGATACCCACAGCTCTAGCTAGTTAGCCACAAATGAATGCCACACTCCAGTTCACACAAGCCCTCAAATTGACACTGAAGCCTACTCGACCCAAAGTAGATTTCAGCAGGATTTCAGGTCTTGTACAGACTGGAGCGTGGCCCCATTGACTCGCCATTAGTCTGTGGAAAACTAGCAAGATATGTGGGTATCCAGGATGAAGAACAGCATGGATTGTACTGAGAAAGGACTCTACCAATCAAAAACCTCATTGGTACGAAGGAAATAGGACTAGGGTTCCAAAATGCTGAACTTACCCTTTAATTATAGCTTAATGTCTTTGTTGTAATGGGGAAAAGCGGTGCATTTGCAACTACTGTCTGTACCCTCTTTGATCTCACTATAAATCAGATTCTTGCTATGGTATTTATTGTTGACTCAGCTATGATAGTGAAATAATAGCAGATTTTATCACTCTCACATTTCCGGCAAATGTGTGACTGTCTCCACAGTCCTGCCATGCTGGGCGTGTGGAGGAGACCCAGGTGAACTGGAGCAGGCAGCAGAGATAGGGCCATGCAATCTTGACAGTATGTGACTGTCACCATCCCCATTCCATACAATTAAAGGCTCTAGAGCAGAGATCGGCAATAGGCGGCCCGCGGCCCATCAGATTATTTTGAGAATATGATATTTATTTTACGCGCGGGAAATATTCACTCGGGACGCCAGGGTGTCTTTTATTGTGAAGCTGTATCTATCTACCGGTAGTCATCAAAAGCATGTCTGTCACTATAGCCAATTGAAATGCTAGAAATGGTCACGTGGACTGGGAGAACCAATGGAATAGTCCCACCGGGCCACGTGTATATTTCCCTAACGCACTTTCACTTCCGCGTTCGAGATGGAGCGAGTAACTAAATGTGTTAAAAAAACAAAACAAACATCTTTGGATAGCTTCTTATATAACGCTTATTTTAATAAACAGGAGCCATACAAATACGGGTTTATCGCAACAGGTCGGTGATTCTTGCGTGCCGAGCCGACGTCCTCTCTGCATAATATGTGGCGACAACAACAACAACGAGGAAATTATGACAACTGTGTTCAAGTTGGCAGATAAAGTAGCTGCATTCAACGCCAATCTGGAATTGGAGGGCGGCGAGTGGATATGTGACATGTTTCAAACATTAGCAGGGATTTTGGAGGACTTAACAACAAACAAGGTATGGTGAGTCGTGTTTTCATGCATTCTGTCTTCTGATCTGTTCATCACGCGCCGCGGTGATCTGCAACAGCTGATCTGCTGTTCATGAATGAATGAATGAAAACTTTATTTAACAGATTGCAGAAAGGGTACAATACAGTACGGCGCAATACACACAATTGTTAAGGGGGTGCAGACCAGAGAAAAACGTTTGTCTTTTTTCACTATATTAAATTAGCCATTGTTTTTGATCCTGGCCCGCCAAGCAATGGCTTGGGGAAAATCTGGCCCGTGGCCAAACCTAATTACCGACCCCTGCTCTAGAGGAAATGGCTGTTTAAGGGGTTATGAAAGACTACCCCCTCCCCGTCTGCTCATGCCTTATCAGGATGAGATATTGCCCTCACACCGCATGAGTCACACAGGAGGAGAGTGCCACACTGGTGGGTCTGTGTCTGTGTGTGAGTGTGTGTGTGTGTGTGTGTGTGTGTGTGTGTGTGTGTGTGTGTGTGTGTGTGTGTGTGTGTGTGTGTGTGTGTGTGTGTGTGTGTGTGTGTGTGTGTGTGTGTGTGTGTGTGTGTGTGTGTGTGTGTGTGTGTGTGTGTGTGTGTGTGTGTGTGCGTGCGTGCGTGCGTGCGTGCGTGCGTGCGTGCGTGCGTGCGTGCGTGCGTGCGTGCGTGCGTGCGTGCGTGCGTGCGTGCGTGCGTGCGTGCGTGCGTGCGAGCGAGCGAGCGAGCGAGCGAGAGAGAGAGAGAGAGAGAGAGAGAGAGAGAGAGAGAGAGAGAGAGAGAGAGAGAGAGATGGATATAAAGCAGATAACGATGTAGACTTTTCCATAATTACCATAAGACACAAGAACTATTGATTTCTTATCAGGCATGGCCTTTATGGTATCCATTCCACTCAGCTTACCTTACAATACCTTCCTAATCCAAGGCATGGGTGTATGGACCTGTTGTGTTCCTAGTGTCCTATATCCATTCTGAACAAGAGCATCATGCTTAGATGTAGTTGAAATCATATAGTTGTATAATATAGTATATAGTTGTAATGTTTTGTATAATATCCAAATAATACATTTGTCTACTTCTAATATGATTAGAAGACACCACTACATAATGTGTGTGTGTGTCTCTGTGTGTGTGTGTGTGTGTGTGTGTGTGTGTGTGTGTGTGTGTGTGTGTGTGTGTGTGTGTGTGTGTGTGTGTGTGTGTGTGTGTGTGTGTGTGTGTGTGTGTGTGTGTTGTGTGTGTGTGTGTGTGTGTATGTGTGTGTGTGTGTGTGTGTGTGTGTGTGTGTGTGTGTGTGTGTGTGTGTGTGTGTGTGAGTGAGTGTGAGTGTGTGTGTGTGTGTGTGTGTGTGTGTGTGTGTGTGTGTGTGTGTGTGTGTGTGTGTGTGTGTGTGTGTGTGTGAGTGTGAGTGTGTGGGTGGGTGCACCCATGCCTATATATGTTTTTGTGTATTCTTGCACTTCTATGTTATGTTGTGAACTGAATAGGCTTGTTGTAACATAGCTCCATTGAAGGGCTTTATATGCATTACATACTGTATACAAAGCTCTATAACGAACTTCCGTGGATGGTTGCTCTGTTGCTCCAAGAAGAATATTGAGGAAATAAAATGTTCAGAGGAAAAGGCAAAGGAGAATGAATTATCAGGCAACAAGTAATCTGAGAGGAACAAGCTTTGTGTTACAATTAGCTCTATTGACGAGTTGTGTATGCATTCTATATTGAACCGCCACCGATTCTGAGAGTTAAGTTAAAAGTCGTCCTAACTAATTATTGCAAGTTCACATTGTGTTTTCGAATGGATCAACAGAAAGCACAAAGAGTCTCAATAAAGGTGGGGGTGAAAACACAAGCTGTTCCTGAAATACAGTATAAAATCACCCTTTTATCTCTGAAGTCTCCTTTCAAATCTGCCTTCTGTGGTTTTCTGGGAAAAGCTTGATGAACCCTCAGTCGTCGCCAATAAAATACATTACTATCACTGTTCAACTGTCAGGTCAAGGTGCTGATTTTATTGGCGACCAGTGTGGCAGCACTGAGCGTTCATTGTTGAAAGCAGACTTCAGAGAGAATAGGGTAATTTTATACTGTATTTCAGCAGTGGCTTGTGTTTTCACCCCACCGGACTTTGTCGAGACTCTTTGAGCTTTCTGTTGATCCCTTCGAAAACTTGCAATAATTAGTTAGGACGAGTTTTGACTTAACCCTCATAAGCCACGTTGGATCCGCGACAGAATCCTCTGAACATTTCATTTTCTGAATATTCTTCTTAGAGCAACAGTCCAGTAGTGATTCACATTTTAATGCTGTATATGCATCAGAAAAGTGGAATTTTCTTTACCCATAGATTGCATGAAAAGAAAGAGACAAGTGTCATTACAAAATGAGAAGCCCTGTGATTAAACAACGTGATGCTGTACAGTTACAGGAGCGTTATTTTGACAGCTTTCCAGCAAACATTCGGATAGCGTGGCTCAGTAACTAGGACATCAAAACACAGTGCTTAGATTTAATTAGGATTTAGCCCCAATTAAGCCGTCCCACGCACATTTCAGAAGATCACAGGGAAAATCCCACACATCAGAGTCTCTCTCATTGTGGTGGCA
>NC_140170.1:118445154-118510154 GCF_963971535.1 Notolepis coatsorum
AACGACCCATTTTAAGGGTCAAAATAACCCAACCTCCAAGTTGATTTGACCCCATATTGGGTTATACCAACGACCCATTTTAAGGGTCAAAATAACCCAACTTCCAAGTTGATTTGACCCCATATTGGGTTATACCAACGACCCATTTTAAGGGTAAAAATAACCCAACTTCTAAGTTGATTTGACCCCATATTGGGTTATACAAACGACCCATTTTAAGGGTCAAAATAACCCAACCTCCTAGTTGATTGACCCCGTATTGGGTTATACAAACGACCCATTTTAAGGGTCAAAATAGTTGCTTTGACTGAATCTTGGGTTACATCAAAACGGTCAAATAGACCCTATTCACAGCAACCATCTTGTGAGCCAGATTGACAACGATTGACCAACAGATGGACACAGCAACATGATTAGTTACACATGTGTCAGTCTGGTTCACAGGATGTAGGTTTACCCTGGTCTGTCAAGATGGCTGCTGTGAAAAGGGCCTATTAAACACAACTGCTATAGTTAGTACACTACATTAGGTTGGCACAGATGCTTGATTGAAAGGTATAACAGTCTAAATGTGCTGAAATCAATGAAAAGAACAGACCAAGGCGTAGAATACATTTAACTTCAAAATGTATTACACTTGTTGCATATACATGTCACAGCGTGTGGACATCAAAAAGTGCTTTCATGTCAAACTGATTTCCTGTTTAAATAATAAATAATAAATAATACATATCGGTATATGGTTTTGTACTGCTTTACTGCCCTGTTGGAACACTCCCCCAGATATTGATAGATCAAAACACATATATACTAAGGCTGTCAAAGTTAACGCGGTATTAACACACGTTATCGCCCGATTCTATTAACGCCACTATTTTTTTAACTCACGATTAACTTTTAAATTTTTTTTTACTAGACTATCAGGTGTATTATTGATGCTCTCATTGATACTATGTTTGTTTCTGAAGTGTGTGTGTGTGTGTGTGTGTGTGTGTGTGTGTGTGTGTGTGTGTGTGTGTGTGTGTGTGTGTGTGTGTGTGTGTGTGTGTGTGTGTGTGTGTGTGTGTGTGTGTGATATAGAGAGAGAGAGGGGGGTGAGAGAGAAGGGAAGGGGCAAGAGAGAAAGAGAGCTGGGAGAGTGTGTGTGCAATTACTCAGCCCTTGTGTGGGTGAATGTAACAAGTTCCTAACATTTTCTTTCCCCTATTATTTCATGTACACTTTATTCATTGTTTTAATGCATTTTCTTTCTTTTAAGTTATTTTGTGCATCACTCTGTTTTGAATTTGATGCAAATTTGCAATGCATGAGGGTCATCCTTTTGTGTTAAATGACTGCATAACGAAAGCATTTGTTGACTTGCATGTTGATAAGAGAGTATTAAAACTTGGAACTTGAAAAAGATCTGTTTAAGATAGAAAAATTTGATTAATTTGTGATTAATCGCGAGTTAACTATGGACAATCATGCGATTAATCATGTTAAATATTTTAATCGATTGCCAGCACTAATATATACATATAGAAATACGGGACTTAGCGTCTACCCATCTCCCTCCTCCTCCATCTCTTCCCCCACCTTCCCTCCTGCTACTTCACCTCTTCCACCTCCTCCTCATTTGTACGTTTTGCGTTACGTACGTCTGTCCTTAAGAATGCTACATGCTTGGACTCTGGTCCCTCAATATTATATATAACGTGCTGGAGAAACTCCCATGCATGAACACACTGCCTGGGGTACTTTATGTCAAATACATAAAATGCTTTAAAACTGCCCCGAGCATTGTGCTTTCAGGGTGTGCCCGACCTGCATAGATCACGAATGCCTGAGCACAACATGTGTGTGGTTCTCCCAGCACCAAAACCGAGGGAGAGTCACTTGCTGGTGTGCCGCGACGAGTTTAAAAAAGAACTACCAAGCGTGATCGGGGGGCTGGGGGTCGGTCAAAAATATATCAGATATGAATTTCAAAGATACCCAGCGTACAATATGGGTTTAACACAGCTTTACAGTGGGGTCTGGAAGCTCTGAGTTGCTAATAAACAGTTTAAAACATTGTTCGAAAGCGAGTGGTACTTACAGAGCGAGCCGTGTATTTCCGCCATTGGTGTCACCGCGCATGCGCACCAGCATTTCACCAGGCATTTGGCTGCCTGGTGCGCATGCGCGGTGACACCAATGGCGGAAATACACGGCTCGCTCTGTAAGTACCACACGCTTTCGAACAATGTTTTAAACTGTTTATTAGCAACTCTGAGCTTCCAGACCCCACTGTAAAGCTGTGTTAAACCCATATTGTACGCTGGGTATCTTTGAAATTCATATCTGATATATTTTTGACCGACCCCCAGCCCCCCGATCACGCTTGGTAGTTCTTTTTTAAACTCGTCGCGGCACACCAGCAAGTGACTGCGGTCACAAAAGCCCCAGGCTTGCAAACCGCAGTCACGAAAGGGGCTAGGTTGACAGCAAATCATAAGCAAGATAACAGGTTTATACCAACTATACAAGGGAGCCAAATTAAATCAAGTTCGTTTTTTTTCTCATGCCAATGGAACGTGCAATAACATTTTGGAGGGCTCAAAACAGTGGTTTTAACTCGTCTTTGTAAATGAGGGAAACCTCAATGCCTTTCGAGTTTAAATAGAGGTTATGGGGGCCATAGCCCGATCAGGCTACAGATGTCTTCGTCAACCTTATAGCCTGACAACTTTGGTGCACCAACATCCTTCTTAGGCTACATAGCAACATTTCCCCAATTCATAACATGAAATTGTACTTACAGGCTTGAGGTCAACGAAGGCTGACCGGGCCTCTTTGCTGGAGTGCCGCCTACATTTTTTGTTGAGCCTATATACCGTCTGTGGGAACATGTCGGGTAGCAGCCTGAGGGCCAGTTCCCCTTTGGCATCTGTAGGTGAACAACAGAAAGTGTCAGAATCTTGTGGCCGGCACTCAATTGGTAATAATTTAAGACCTTTTCAAACAAACAAACAAATAAAACGACTGGAAAAAAAAAGATAACCAGAGTATTATTATCACAATTCATCAACTGAAATTGGCAAAAGCTACAACAAATGCAGATCTACAACCTGGAAGAAAAGCCATTTCCTATTTCGCAACTCAAGAGAAGGAATCGCTAACTTACCCAGTGTCATGTCATCGACAGGAAGGGGGAGTTTCCCATCTTGTCTCGCCAGCTGCAGGACTTTCTCTGCATATTCTGTCACCCATGTCTCAAACAACTTTGGTGCAGCCTTGCCATGCAGCACCAAGAAGTCCTGCGATATCTAAAAAAGATTTAGTTTGAAAGAAATTAGTGCTGTCAGGCGATTAAAAAAAATCTAATTAATTACAGGATTTGTAATTAATTAATCTAATTAACGCGATAAACTGACAGCCCTAAAAGAAATGTTATGTGACAGCTGATATTTTAAAGGCTAGTTCAACTCATTTAGATAAGTAGATGGGGAAATTAGGGTCAGGTTAAAAACTACCATTATGAATTATCATTGTAGATGCAATATGTTACAGTAGATCCATACCATGCCTGGGCTGGTGAGGCGAGGGTACTCCGTAATGACCTCTTCTATGTCCTTGGAGTGATTTCCCCGAATCCACTTGACTCTGTAGAGGACGGTGTCCTTCATGTACTCCTGAACTTGAGTGAAGGGCTCCAGGTTATGTTTCAGCCACTCCCTTTGCTGCTGGGCCCTTTCTTCTGGCAGGGTCGATTCTATAGAAACATATATACAACACATTGTAAATTAACTATCTAAAAATGATCTCCGATTTCGTAACCCATTTTCACCAGTAGGACTTAGCACATTATTACAATCAGATCCTTTCCCTCCAGTCAGGCGCCCCGGCTGACCAGAGGGAGGTGCTATTGCCCAGCATTGTTGCATGTTTTGGTGAGGGGTTCAACAAGGTATATTAAACGAGGTAAAGTCAGAAATCAGCCATTTTTGCTCCATGGAGCCCCCCTTAAGGATTCATGTGCAGTAAGCTCCCCCTGGTGAAGAATATAGTTACCACCTGGGGACACAGGAAAACATGGCCCTTTTTGCCGACCCCAGGTATTACCTGGTATGTATGCCCTGGGTGGCTCGTTGGCTTCAGGCATTCGCTGTCTGGACCCAGAACCCTGCCTCTTTCGGACATTCCGAAGCCTTTCTTCAATGAATCCAGTAGCTGGACAGTAGAAAGGTTTGCCATTCTTCATTCCCTTCCGGCCTTTGATGCACCATATGTCCTGGAAACGATAAGACAAGATAGAACTCTGTCACCCTTTGCAATGTTATGCTTAAATTATGGAAAAAGTCCTGTACCTGAAACAAAGAGCAGGGAGGGGGGGGGGGGGATAAAATGCATCAACCCTGTACCTGGAGTACAATCAAATTGGATCTGATTGATTTTCGTGCAGGAATGGAACGTTTTGTATTGTAAAATGCCATACATTTTTTACAGCTATTTACAAACACAACACAAAATACTATACTTTATACTTATAGCACATGCATGATCCTGGTCTCTTTTGAAAGATTACATTCTGAAGTTTCTGATACAATAAAGAAAACTCACTTTTAGTGCTACTGAAATAGAGCAACATAGGTCTGAACTTGAGTTGTAGAAAACTTGTTACTCAACGGGTTAACATTGGGTGTCCTGTATGTGATGCGAGAGAAAAATGACTCCTTATTTTCTACTAATATTACTACTCATCAAATGTTCCATTTCTCTATGAACTAGGCTGGAGGAAGAAAACTTACATAGCCACGGTCTGATCCATCGTTTAATGATGGGAATGTCCGCACCAAGGATTCTGCCAGGGCCTCTTTTATGTCCATGGTTGGCCTGTAAACATAGATCGAAACATTTCACCAGTCCTGGTATAACATAAAGCACAAATATAATGACTTGCTAGATCAGAATGATAGGATAAAAAAAAAAAAAAAAATAATAATAATGATAATAATAATAACTAGACAATTCCGCGCGGGGGAAATTGTGAAAGTGTGGGTGACGCCTGTGCACCGCCGGCCAACGGGGGAGAGGGTCTCTCGCGAGTCTCTATGACAAACGCTTCAAAGGATACAAAAAGGGGGCGCGGCCTAAGGATCGGGGGAGTGGTCAACATAGACCAATCAAAGAGGATATCCCTACTGAGTGCAATGACACAACCCGCAACACTATTACACTATTACACTATTACACAATATTACAATATTACACTATTACACACTTTTACACACTATTACACACTATTACACACTATTACACACTATTACACTATTACACACTATTACACTATTACACACTATTACACACTATTACACACTATTACACTATTACACACTATTACACTATTACACTATTACACACTATTACACTATTACACACTATTACACTATTACACTATTACACACTATTACACTATTACACACTATTACACTATTACACACTATTACACACTATTACACTATTACACTATTACACACTATTACACACTATTTATTACACTATTACACACTATTACACTATTACACACTATTACACTATTACACTATTACACTATTACACACTATTACACTATTACACACTATTACACTATTACACTATTACACTATTACACTATTACACACTATTACACTATTACACACTATTACACACTATTACACTATTACACACTATTACACTATTACACACTATTACACTATTACACACTATTACACTATTACACACTATTACACTATTACACTATTACACTATTACACACTATTACACTATTACACACTATTACACACTATTACACACTATTACACTATTACACTATTACACACTATTACACTATTACACTATTACACACTATTACACTATTACACTATTACACACTATTACACTATTACACACTATTACACTATTACACTATTACACACTATTACACACTATTACACTATTACACTATTACACACTATTACACTATTACACTATTACACACTATTACACTATTACACTATTACACACTATTACACTATTACACTATTACACACTATTACACTACTACACACTATTACACTATTACACACTCTTACACAGTATTACACTATTACACACTATTACACTATTATTACACTATTACACACTATTACACTATTACACACTATTACACTATTACACAATATTACACTATTACACACTATTACACACTATTACACTATTACACTATTACACAATTACACTATTACACACTATTACACTATTACACACTATTACACTATTACACTATTACACACTATTACACACTATTACACACGATTACACTATTACACACTATTACACACTATTACACTATTACACACTATTACACTATTACACACTATTACACACTATTACACTATTACACTATTACACACTATTACACTATTACACACTATTACACATTATTACACTATTACACTATTACACACTATTACACACTATTACACTATTACACACTATTACACACTATTACACTATTACACACTATTACACACTATTACACACTATTACACTATTACACTATTACACACTATTACACACTATTACACTATTACACTATTACACACTATTACACTATTACACACTATTACACTATTACACTATTACACACTATTACACTATTACACACTATTACACTATTACACTATTACACACTATTACACTATTACACACTATTACACTATTACACACTATTACACTATTACACTATTACACACTATTACACTATTACACACTATTACACTATTACACACTATTACACTATTACACACTATTACACTATTACACTATTACACACTATTACACTATTACACTATTACACACTATTACACTATTACACACTATTACACTATTACACTATTACACACTATTACACTATTACACACTATTACACTATTACACACTATTACACTATTACACTATTACACACTATTACACTATTACACTATTACACACTATTACACTATTACACTATTACACTATTACACACTATTACACTATTACACACTATTACACTATTACACACTATTACACACTATTACACTATTACACACTATTACACTATTACACACTATTACACTATTACACTATTACACTATTACACTATTACACACTATTACACTATTAGACACTATTACACTATTACACACTATTACACTATTACACTATTACACACTATTACACACTATTACACTATTACACACTATTACACTATTACACTATTACACTATTACACTATTACACACTATTACACTATTACACAATATTACACTATTACACACTATTACACACTATTACACTATTACACTATTACACTATTACACACTATTACACTATTACACTATTACACACTATTACACTATTACACTATTACACCGAGTACAATGGCACAATCCGCAAGTCTCTACGACAAACGGTTCAAGAGATACACTGAGGGGGTGTGGCCTAAGGGGGCGTGGTCTAAGGATCGGGGGAGTGGTCAACATCGACCAATGAAAGGTGGTCAACATCGACCAATGGCACAATCCCCAAGTCTCTACGACAAACGGTTCAAGAGTTACACTGAGGGGGTGTGGCCTAATGGGGCGTGGTCTATGGATCGGGGGAGTGGTCAACATCGACCAATGAAAGGTGGTCAACAGGGGGAGTGGTCAACATCGACCAATGAAAGGTGGTCAACATCGACCAATGGCACAATCCGCAAGTCTCTACGACAAACGGTTCAAGAGATACACTGAGGGGGTGTGGCCTAAGGGGGCGTGGTCTAAGGATCGGGGGAGTGGTCAACATCGACCAATGAAAGGTGGTCAACATGGACCAATGAAAAATGAAAGAGGATATCCCTACTGAGTACAATGACACAACCCACAAGACAGAGGGCGCTGTCCAGCAATTCAGTAGTGCAACACAGTGATGGCCAATGATGGGTTAAGTGGATGATGTCATTGGCAGGTCAGCTCAGCCATGAGCCCTGAGCCTCACAGCTGTTAAGCCTGAACCAATCAGCCATGAGCACAATGACTTGCATATTCTGAAATGTCTTTACATGACTGCATTGTCACGTTGATTAAAAGAAAACTATAAGAGATGAAGCGTTGTGACTCGCACAAGAGCACTACAACGAGTAGGCGAAGGGTTGTGCGCGAGATTGTGGCATTCGTGCGATATTGTGGCACTCCTTCGGCGATCGGAACAGAAGGCTAAAAAAAAATGGATTTCTAGAGGGCGATTGCATGGCGGTCAATGGGGGGGAGAACCTTCAAACAAATGGTCGTCAGTTGAGATAGAAATGTCCAATTCCATTTATTTTTCTTTTGTGAGCGGGTTGACAGCCGTGTCATCGTTTTGATGTGTTTGTTTTATTTCTACGTCCAAAATTGAGATCACACTCGCAATTCACCCAAGGTAGGGGGAAAAAGATTATTTCAGCTGCTACACTCTAAAATGCAATGCATTCCCAATGGGACCGATATTTTACCGTTTAAAGTCGATTCGTAGCCAGACGGTGCGGTGAAACTTTACGAGTTCGGAGACCGGTGTTGCCATAGGCAAGCCGCTCGTTTTGATACCTTTCACGTGTATGGGGCGCGAACGCTTACGTGTTGCAAAGTGTTTGCAAAATCGGTGGAATAAAGAATAATAATAAAAACTAGACAATTCCGCGCGGGGGAAATTGTGAAAGTGTGGGTGACGCCTGTGCACCGCCGGCCAACGGGGGAGAGGGTCTCTCGCGAGTCTCTATGACAAACGGTTCAAAGGATACAAAAAGTTTTTAGGAATAAAATGTGATATAAATCAGGGTATGAATGCGATATCAACAAACCCTTCTGTAAATACCTTCAGAACATAGATATGAATAGAACTGGAAGGGTTGGTGTATGTGAGTGCTACTGAAGTGGAGATTTCTGGCTCAGAGTATGAGGAAAAACTCTTAAAACTAATTTTTGGAAAAAACGCCTTCAAAGTTCACTCTCTCACTCTCTATATGAGCCTGTATCACACTTCTCTCTCCTCCTCTGTCTCTCTCACTCTCTATATGAGCCTGTATCACACTTCTCTCTCCTCCTCTGTCTCTCTCACTCTCTATATGAGCCTGTATCACACTTATCTCTCTCCTCTGTCTCTCTCACTCTCTATATGAGAAAAAAACAAACGAACTAAAACAAAAACGCAAAAAAACGAACGAACTAAAACAAAAACGTACTTTTCGAGTTTTCTGACTTTTTCAAGTTTTCGGATTTTTCCGAGTTTTTGGGTTTTCGGACTTTTCCGAGTTTTTGAACTTTTTCGGATTTTTGCTGTTTCCGAGTTTTTGGAATTTTCAGAGTTTTTGGATTTTTTCGGGTTTTCGGGTTTTCGGACTTTTCCGAGTTTTTGAACTTTTTCGGATTTTTGATGTTTCCGAGTTTTCGGATTTTTCCGAGTTTTTGGGTTTTCGGACTTTTCCGAGTTTTTGAACTTTTTCGGATTTTTGATGTTTCCGAGTTTTCGGATTTTTCCAAGTTTTTGGGTTTTCGGACTTTTCAGAGTTTTTGAACTTTTTCGGATTTTTGATGTTTCCGAGTTTTCGGAATTTTCGAGTTTTTGGATTTTTCCGAGTTTTCGGATTTTCAGACTTTTCCGAGTTTTTGAACTTTTTCGGATTTTTGATGTTTCCGAGTTTTCGGATTTTTCCGAGTTTTGGGATTTTTCGGAGTTTTGGAACTTTTTAGATTTTTCCGAGTTTTCGGATTTTTCCGAGTTTTCGGGTTTTGGGATTTTTCCGAGTTTTTGAACTTTTTCGGATTTTAGATTTTTCCGAGTTTTGGGATTTTTTCGAGTTTTCGGATTTTTCCGATCAACATCGACCAATGGCACAATCCGCAAGTCTCTACGACAAACGGTTCAAGAGATACACTGAGGGGGTGTGGCCTAAGGGGGCGTGGTCTAAGGATCGGGGGAGTGGTCAACATCGACCAATGAAAGGTGGTCAACATCGACCAATGGCACAATCCCCAAGTCTCTACGACAAACGGTTCAAGAGATACACTGAGGGGGTGTGGCCTAAGGGGGCGTGGTCTAAGGATCGGGGGAGTGGTCAACATCGACCAATGAAAGGTGGTCAACAGGGGGAGTGGTCAACATCGACCAATGAAAGGTGGTCAACATCGACCAATGGCACAATCCGCAAGTCTCTACGACAAACGGTTCAAGAGATACACTGAGGGGGTGTGGCCTAAGGGGGCGTGGTCTAAGGATCGGGGGAGTGGTCAACATCGACCAATGAAAGGGGGTCAACATGGACCAATGAAAAATGAAAGAGGATATCCCTACTGAGTACAATGACACAACCCACAAGACAGAGGGCGCTGTCAGCAATTCAGTAGTGCAACACAGTGATGGCCAATGATGGGTTAAGTGGATGATGTCATTGGCAGCTCAGCCACGAGCCACACAGCTGAACCAATCATGAGTGAGCCATGAGCCACACAGGTGAAGCAATCACTATGACTTGCATATTTTCTATCCAATGCATTTCTATGGAGGCAGATGCATGACTGCATTGTCACATTGATTAAAAGAAAACTATAAGAGATGAAGCGTTGTGACGCGCACATGAGCACTACAACGAGTAGGCGAAGGGTTGTGCGCGATATTGTGACATTCGTGCGATATTGTGGCACTCCTTCGGCGATCGGAACAGAAGGCTAAAAAATAGTGTGAAAAATGTGATTTCTAGAGTGCGATTGCATGGCGGTCAATGGGGAGGAGAACCTTCAAACAAATGGTCGTCAGTTGAGATAGAAATGTCCAATTCCATTTATTTTTCTTTTGTGAGCGGGTTGACAGCCGTGTCATCGTTTTGATGTGTTTGTTTTATTTCTACGTCCAAAATTGAGATCACACTCGCAATTCACCCAAGGTAGGGGGAAAAAGATTATTTCAGCTGCTACACTCTAAAATGCAATGCATTCCCAATGGGACCGATATTTTACCGTTTAAAGTCGATTCGTAGCCAGACGGTGCGGTGAAACTTTACGAGTTCGGAGACCGGTGTTGCCATAGGCAAGCCGCTCGTTTTGATACCTTTCACGTGTATGGGGCGCGAACGCTTACGTGTTGCAAAGTGTTTGCAAAATCGGTGGAATAAAGAATAAAGAATAAATAAAAAGAGTATGGATATGTATAGTGTGGGTGGCAACCTGGCTTCGCCAGGTCACCCACACTAACTAGACAATTCCGCGCGGGGGAAATTGTGAAAGTGTGGGTGACGCCTGTGCACCGCCGGCCAGCGGGGGAGAGGGTCTCTCGCGAGTCTCTATGACAAACGGTTCAAAGGATACAAAAAAGGGGCGCGGCCTAAGGATCGGGGGAGTGGTCAACATAGACCATTTGAAGATGACTACAGATGTGATTTTATTAACTATAACACAAACTCCCTTTCGTGTTGTATTATTTAATACTCACCCTTTCTCATGGCACCATGTGTCCAAGAAGTGGCAGATCAAACTAAATGATCTATTACACACTATTACACTATTACACACTATTACACTATTACACTATTACACACTATTACACACTAGTACACACTATTACACTATTACACACTATTACACACTATTACACTATTACACACTATTACACTATTACACACTATTACACTATTACACTATTACACACTATTACACTATTACACTATTACACACTATTACACTATTACACTATTACACACTATTACACACTATTACACTATTACACTATTACACACTATTACACACTATTACACTATTACACTATTACACACTATTACACTATTACACACTATTACACTATTACACACTATTACACTATTACACACTATTACACTATTACACACTATTACACTATTACACTATTACACACTATTACACTATTACACACTATTACACTATTACACTATTACACACTATTACACTATTACACTATTACACACTATTACACTATTACACACTATTACACACTATTACACTATTACACACTATTACACTATTACACACTATTACACTATTACACTATTACACACTATTACACTATTACACACTATTACACTATTAGACACTATTACACTATTACACTATTACACACTATTACACTATTACACACTATTACACTATTACACTATTACACACTATTACACTATTACACACTATTACACTATTACACACTATTACACTATTACACTATTACACACTATTACACACTATTACACTATTACACACTATTACACTATTACACTATTACACTATTACACACTATTACACTATTACACACTATTACACTATTACACTATTACACACTATTACACTATTACACACTATTACACTATTACACTATTACACTATTACACACTATTACACTATTACACTATTACACACTATTACACTATTACACACTATTACACTATTACACACTATTACACTATTACACACTATTACACTATTACACACTATTACACTATTACACTATTACACACTATTACACACTATTACACTATTACACACTATTACACTATTACACTATTACACTATTACACTATTACACTATTACACACTATTACACTATTACACACTATTACACTATTACACTATTACACACTATTACACACTATTACACACTATTACACTATTACACTATTACACACTATTACACTATTACACTATTACACTATTACACACTATTACACTATTACACACTATTACACTATTACACACTATTACACTATTACACACTATTACACTATTACACTATTACACACTATTACACTATTACACTATTACACTATTACACTATTACACACTATTACACTATTACACACTATTACACTATTACACACTATTACACTATTACACACTATTACACTATTACACTATTACACAATATTACACTATTACACACTATTACACTATTACACTATTACACACTATTACACTATTACACACTATTACACTATTACACTATTACACACTATTACACTATTAGACACTATTACACTATTAGACACTATTACACTATTACACACTATTACACTATTACACTATTACACACTATTACACTATTACACACTATTACACTATTACACTATTACACACTATTACACTATTACACACTATTACACTATTACACTATTACACAATATTACACTATTACACACTATTACACTATTACACTATTACACACTATTACACACTATTACACTATTACACTATTACACACTATTACACTATTACACACTATTACACTATTACACCGAGTACAATGGCACAATCCGCAAGTCTCTACGACAAACGGTTCAAGAGATACACTGAGGGGGTGTGGCCTAAGGGGGCGTGGTCTAATGATCGGGGGAGTGGTCAACATCGACCAATGAAAGGTGGTCAACATCGACCAATGGCACAATCCCCAAGTCTCTACGACAAACGGTTCAAGAGTTACACTGAGGGGGTGTGGCCTAAGGGGGCGTGGTCTAATGATCGGGGGAGTGGTCAACATCGACCAATGAAAGGTGGTCAACAGGGGGAGTGGTCAACATCGACCAATGAAAGGTGGTCAACATCGACTAATGGCACAATCCGCAAGTCTCTACGACAAACGGTTCAAGAGATACACTGAGGGGGTGTGGCCTAAGGGGGCGTGGTCTAAGGATATTACACTATTACACACTATTACACACTATTACACACTATTACACTATTACACTATTACACACTATTACACTATTACACTATTACACTATTACACACTATTACACTATTACACACTATTACACTATTACACACTATTACACTATTACACTATTACACACTATTACACTATTACACTATTACACTATTACACACTATTACACTATTACACACTATTACACTATTACACACTATTACACTATTACACACTATTACACTATTACACACTATTACACTATTACACTATTACACACTATTACACTATTACACACTATTACACTATTACACTATTACACACTATTACACTATTACACACTATTACACTATTACACACTATTACACTATTAGACACTATTACACTATTAGACACTATTACACTATTACACACTATTACACTATTACACTATTACACACTATTACACACTATTACACTATTACACACTATTACACTATTACACTATTACACACTATTACACTATTACACACTATTACACTATTACACTATTACACAATATTACACTATTACACACTATTACACTATTACACACTATTACACACTATTACACTATTACACTATTACACACTATTACACTATTACACACTATTACACTATTACACCGAGTACAATGGCACAATCCGCAAGTCTCTACGACAAACGGTTCAAGAGATACACTGAGGGGGTGTGGCCTAAGGGGGCGTGGTCTAAGGATCGGGGGAGTGGTCAACATCGACCAATGAAAGGTGGTCAACATCGACCAATGGCACAATCCCCAAGTCTCTACGACAAACGGTTCAAGAGATACACTGAGGGGGTGTGGCCTAAGGGGGCGTGGTCTAAGGATCGGGGGAGTGGTCAACATCGACCAATGAAAGGTGGTCAACAGGGGGAGTGGTCAACATCGACCAATGAAAGGTGGTCAACATCGACTAATGGCACAATCCGCAAGTCTCTACGACAAACGGTTCAAGAGATACACTGAGGGGGTGTGGCCTAAGGGGGCGTGGTCTAAGGATCGGGGGAGTGGTCAACATCGACCAATGAAAGGGGGTCAACATGGACCAATGAAAAATGAAAGAGGATATCCCTACTGAGTACAATGACACAACCCACAAGACAGAGGGCGCTGTCAGCAATTCAGTAGTGCAACACAGTGATGGCCAATGATGGGTTAAGTGGATGATGTCATTGGCAGCTCAGCCACGAGCCACACAGCTGAACCAATCATGAGTGAGCCATGAGCCACACAGGTGAAGCAATCACTATGACTTGCATATTTTCTATCTAATGCATTTCTATGGAGGCAGATGCATGACTGCATTGTCACATTGATTAAAAGAAAACTATAAGAGATGAAGCGTTGTGACGCGCACATGAGCACTACAACGAGTAGGCGAAGGGTTGTGCGCGATATTGTGACATTCGTGCGATATTGTGGCACTCCTTCGGCGATCGGAACAGAAGGCTAAAAAATAGTGTGAAAAATGTGATTTCTAGAGTGCGATTGCATGGCGGTCAATGGGGAGGAGAACCTTCAAACAAATGGTCGTCAGTTGAGATAGAAATGTCCAATTCCATTTATTTTTCTTTTGTGAGCGGGTTGACAGCCGTGTCATCGTTTTGATGTGTTTGTTTTATTTCTACGTCCAAAATTGAGATCACACTCGCAATTCACCCAAGGTAGGGGGAAAAAGATTATTTCAGCTGCTACACTCTAAAATGCAATGCATTCCCAATGGGACCGAAATTTTACCGTTTAAAGTCGATTCGTAGCCAGACGGTGCGGTGAAACTTTACGAGTTCGGAGACCGGTGTTGCCATAGGCAAGCCGCTCGTTTTGATACCTTTCACGTGTATGGGGCGCGAACGCTTACGTGTTGCAAAGTGTTTGCAAAATCGGTGGAATAAAGAATAATAATAAAAAGAGTATGGATATGTATAGTGTGGGTGGCAACCTGGCTTCGCCAGGTCACCCACACTAATAAAAAGAGTATGGATATGTATAGTGTGGGTGGCAACCTGGCTTCGCCAGGTCACCCACACTAACTAGACAATTCCGCGCGGGGGAAATTGTGAAAGTGTGGGTGACGCCTGTGCACCGCCGGCCAACGGGGGAGAGGGTCTCTCGCGAGTCTCTATGACAAACGCTTCAAAGGATACAAAAAGGGGGCGCGGCCTAAGGATCGGGGGAGTGGTCAACATAGACCAATCAAAGAGGATATCCCTACTGAGTGCAATGACACAACCCGCAACACTATTACACTATTACACTATTACACAATATTACAATATTACACTATTACACACTTTTACACACTATTACACACTATTACACACTATTACACACTATTACACTATTACACACTATTACACTATTACACACTATTACACACTATTACACTATTACACACTATTACACTATTACACACTATTACACTATTACACTATTACACACTATTACACTATTACACACTATTACACTATTACACTATTACACACTATTACACTATTACACACTATTACACTATTACACACTAGTACACACTATTACACTATTACACTATTACACACTATTACACACTATTTATTACACTATTACACACTATTACACTATTACACACTATTACACTATTACACTATTACACTATTACACACTATTACACTATTACACACTATTACACTATTACACTATTACACTATTACACTATTACACACTATTACACTATTACACACTATTACACACTATTACACTATTACACACTATTACACTATTACACACTATTACACTATTACACACTATTACACTATTACACACTATTACACTATTACACACTATTACACTATTACACTATTACACTATTACACACTATTACACTATTACACACTATTACACACTATTACACACTATTACACTATTACACTATTACACACTATTACACTATTACACTATTACACACTATTACACTATTACACTATTACACACTATTACACTATTACACACTATTACACTATTACACACTATTACACTATTACACTATTACACACTATTACACACTATTACACTATTACACTATTACACACTATTACACTATTACACTATTACACACTATTACACTATTACACTATTACACACTATTACACTATTACACTATTACACACTATTACACTACTACACACTATTACACTATTACACACTCTTACACAGTATTACACTATTACACACTATTACACTATTATTACACTATTACACACTATTACACTATTACACACTATTACACTATTACACAATATTACACTATTACACACTATTACACACTATTACACTATTACACTATTACACAATTACACTATTACACACTATTACACTATTACACACTATTACACTATTACACTATTACACACTATTACACACTATTACACACGATTACACTATTACACACTATTACACACTATTACACTATTACACACTATTACACTATTACACACTATTACACACTATTACACTATTACACTATTACACACTATTACACTATTACACACTATTACACATTATTACACTATTACACTATTACACACTATTACACACTATTACACTATTACACACTATTACACACTATTACACTATTACACACTATTACACACTATTACACACTATTACACTATTACACACTATTACACTATTACACACTATTACACTATTACACTATTACACACTATTACACACTATTACACTATTACACTATTACACACTATTACACTATTACACACTATTACACTATTACACTATTACACACTATTACACTATTACACACTATTACACTATTACACTATTACACACTATTACACTATTACACACTATTACACTATTACACACTATTACACTATTACACTATTACACACTATTACACTATTACACACTATTACACTATTACACACTATTACACTATTACACACTATTACACTATTACACACTATTACACTATTACACTATTACACACTATTACACTATTACACTATTACACACTATTACACTATTACACACTATTACACTATTACACTATTACACACTATTACACTATTACACACTATTACACTATTACACACTATTACACTATTACACTATTACACACTATTACACTATTACACTATTACACACTATTACACTATTACACTATTACACTATTACACACTATTACACTATTACACACTATTACACTATTACACACTATTACACACTATTACACTATTACACACTATTACACTATTACACACTATTACACTATTACACTATTACACTATTACACACTATTACACTATTAGACACTATTACACTATTACACACTATTACACTATTACACTATTACACACTATTACACACTATTACACTATTACACACTATTACACTATTACACTATTACACTATTACACTATTACACACTATTACACTATTACACAATATTACACTATTACACACTATTACACACTATTACACTATTACACTATTACACTATTACACACTATTACACTATTACACTATTACACACTATTACACTATTACACTATTACACCGAGTACAATGGCACAATCCGCAAGTCTCTACGACAAACGGTTCAAGAGATACACTGAGGGGGTGTGGCCTAAGGGGGCGTGGTCTAAGGATCGGGGGAGTGGTCAACATCGACCAATGAAAGGTGGTCAACATCGACCAATGGCACAATCCCCAAGTCTCTACGACAAACGGTTCAAGAGATACACTGAGGGGGTGTGGCCTAAGGGGGCGTGGTCTAAGGATCGGGGGAGTGGTCAACATCGACCAATGAAAGGGGGTCAACATGGACCAATGAAAAATGAAAGAGGATATCCCTACTGAGTACAATGACACAACCCACAAGACAGAGGGCGCTGTCAGCAATTCAGTAGTGCAACACAGTGATGGCCAATGATGGGTTAAGTGGATGATGTCATTGGCAGCTCAGCCACGAGCCACACAGCTGAACCAATCATGAGTGAGCCATGAGCCACACAGGTGAAGCAATCACTATGACTTGCATATTTTCTATCTAATGCATTTCTATGGAGGCAGATGCATGACTGCATTGTCACATTGATTAAAAGAAAACTATAAGAGATGAAGCGTTGTGACGCGCACATGAGCACTACAACGAGTAGGCGAAGGGTTGTGCGCGATATTGTGACATTCGTGCGATATTGTGGCACTCCTTCGGCGATCGGAACAGAAGGCTAAAAAATAGTGTGAAAAATGTGATTTCTAGAGTGCGATTGCATGGCGGTCAATGGGGAGGAGAACCTTCAAACAAATGGTCGTCAGTTGAGATAGAAATGTCCAATTCCATTTATTTTTCTTTTGTGAGCGGGTTGACAGCCGTGTCATCGTTTTGATGTGTTTGTTTTATTTCTACGTCCAAAATTGAGATCACACTCGCAATTCACCCAAGGTAGGGGGAAAAAGATTATTTCAGCTGCTACACTCTAAAATGCAATGCATTCCCAATGGGACCGAAATTTTACCGTTTAAAGTCGATTCGTAGCCAGACGGTGCGGTGAAACTTTACGAGTTCGGAGACCGGTGTTGCCATAGGCAAGCCGCTCGTTTTGATACCTTTCACGTGTATGGGGCGCGAACGCTTACGTGTTGCAAAGTGTTTGCAAAATCGGTGGAATAAAGAATAATAATAAAAAGAGTATGGATATGTATAGTGTGGGTGGCAACCTGGCTTCGCCAGGTCACCCACACTAATAAAAAGAGTATGGATATGTATAGTGTGGGTGGCAACCTGGCTTCGCCAGGTCACCCACACTAACTAGACAATTCCGCGCGGGGGAAATTGTGAAAGTGTGGGTGACGCCTGTGCACCGCCGGCCAACGGGGGAGAGGGTCTCTCGCGAGTCTCTATGACAAACGCTTCAAAGGATACAAAAAGGGGGCGCGGCCTAAGGATCGGGGGAGTGGTCAACATAGACCAATCAAAGAGGATATCCCTACTGAGTGCAATGACACAACCCGCAACACTATTACACTATTACACTATTACACAATATTACAATATTACACTATTACACACTTTTACACACTATTACACACTATTACACACTATTACACACTATTACACTATTACACACTATTACACTATTACACACTATTACACACTATTACACTATTACACACTATTACACTATTACACACTATTACACTATTACACTATTACACACTATTACACTATTACACACTATTACACTATTACACTATTACACACTATTACACTATTACACACTATTACACTATTACACACTATTACACACTATTACACTATTACACTATTACACACTATTACACACTATTTATTACACTATTACACACTATTACACTATTACACACTATTACACTATTACACTATTACACTATTACACACTATTACACTATTACACACTATTACACTATTACACTATTACACTATTACACTATTACACACTATTACACTATTACACACTATTACACACTATTACACTATTACACACTATTACACTATTACACACTATTACACTATTACACACTATTACACTATTACACACTATTACACTATTACACACTATTACACTATTACACTATTACACTATTACACACTATTACACTATTACACACTATTACACACTATTACACACTATTACACTATTACACTATTACACACTATTACACTATTACACTATTACACACTATTACACTATTACACTATTACACACTATTACACTATTACACACTATTACACTATTACACACTATTACACTATTACACTATTACACACTATTACACACTATTACACTATTACACTATTACACACTATTACACTATTACACTATTACACACTATTACACTATTACACTATTACACACTATTACACTATTACACTATTACACACTATTACACTACTACACACTATTACACTATTACACACTCTTACACAGTATTACACTATTACACACTATTACACTATTATTACACTATTACACACTATTACACTATTACACACTATTACACTATTACACAATATTACACTATTACACACTATTACACACTATTACACTATTACACTATTACACAATTACACTATTACACACTATTACACTATTACACACTATTACACTATTACACTATTACACACTATTACACACTATTACACACGATTACACTATTACACACTATTACACACTATTACACTATTACACACTATTACACTATTACACACTATTACACACTATTACACTATTACACTATTACACACTATTACACTATTACACACTATTACACATTATTACACTATTACACTATTACACACTATTACACACTATTACACTATTACACACTATTACACACTATTACACTATTACACACTATTACACACTATTACACACTATTACACTATTACACACTATTACACTATTACACACTATTACACTATTACACTATTACACACTATTACACACTATTACACTATTACACTATTACACACTATTACACTATTACACACTATTACACTATTACACTATTACACACTATTACACTATTACACACTATTACACTATTACACTATTACACACTATTACACTATTACACACTATTACACTATTACACACTATTACACTATTACACTATTACACACTATTACACACTATTACACTATTACACACTATTACACTATTACACACTATTACACTATTACACACTATTACACTATTACACTATTACACACTATTACACTATTACACTATTACACACTATTACACTATTACACACTATTACACTATTACACTATTACACACTATTACACTATTACACACTATTACACTATTACACACTATTACACTATTACACTATTACACACTATTACACTATTACACTATTACACACTATTACACTATTACACTATTACACTATTACACACTATTACACTATTACACACTATTACACTATTACACACTATTACACACTATTACACTATTACACACTATTACACTATTACACACTATTACACTATTACACTATTACACTATTACACACTATTACACTATTAGACACTATTACACTATTACACACTATTACACTATTACACTATTACACACTATTACACACTATTACACTATTACACACTATTACACTATTACACTATTACACTATTACACACTATTACACTATTACACAATATTACACTATTACACACTATTACACACTATTACACTATTACACTATTACACTATTACACACTATTACACTATTACACTATTACACACTATTACACTATTACACTATTACACCGAGTACAATGGCACAATCCGCAAGTCTCTACGACAAACGGTTCAAGAGATACACTGAGGGGGTGTGGCCTAAGGGGGCGTGGTCTAAGGATCGGGGGAGTGGTCAACATCGACCAATGAAAGGTGGTCAACATCGACCAATGGCACAATCCCCAAGTCTCTACGACAAACGGTTCAAGAGTTACACTGAGGGGGTGTGGCCTAAGGGGGCGTGGTCTATGGATCGGGGGAGTGGTCAACATCGACCAATGAAAGGTGGTCAACAGGGGGAGTGGTCAACATCGACCAATGAAAGGTGGTCAACATCGACCAATGGCACAATCCGCAAGTCTCTACGACAAACGGTTCAAGAGATACACTGAGGGGGTGTGGCCTAAGGGGGCGTGGTCTAAGGATCGGGGGAGTGGTCAACATCGACCAATGAAAGGTGGTCAACATGGACCAATGAAAAATGAAAGAGGATATCCCTACTGAGTACAATGACACAACCCACAAGACAGAGGGCGCTGTCCAGCAATTCAGTAGTGCAGGGGTGGCCAACCAGTCAGAGACTAAGAGCCACAAAAAAATTACTGTGGTACCACAAAGAGCCACACCATATACCAGCGTTTCTCAACCTTTTTTTTCAGTCACGGCACCCTTCATGTGTTTATAGGTCTCACCCTCTGGCCTCTGAAGTTGCTAATGTCTTTTTTATTTGGGCCTCACAGGGTTAAAAGTACCCTGTGAGACCCACGGTTGCAAAATTACAAAATCACTTTTAGCCATTTAAAAAAAGAATGTTTATTTAAAAAATGTTAAAGGGGAACTATTTTACTATTTCTTTCACTATTTGGGCACTTTTACACAATTCCTGTGAGTCTATGGAACACCTAGGTTTTTTTCAAAAAAAAATGCATTGTTTTGTATTTCTAATCAAGTACTAAAAACCACATTTTTCTACCTCAAGATCTTAAGCCGTTTTGAGGCTGGGCTCCAACCACTGTGTGGCCTGGTGCCAACTGCCACATCAACTGCCACATTATTATGCAGCTGAGAAATCTCTGACATCACAGATATGCACATTTTCAGATGACTCAGTTCAGTGAGGGTGAATATTGTGAGAGGAGAATTGGAAGAATTCGCCAATATGAGAATTAGAGACATATATCCTATTAATATAAGTCCACATAGCTAAGAAACAATGGTAAACACTGAAAAAAGCCATTTATAAGATAGTTCCCCTTTAAGCACATGTATAGTCAATTGGTCCTGTTGTTCAGCCTCACAATGCTATTTGATAGTAAATGTGTTTATATGTCCCACCCTCTGGCCTCTGAAGTTGCTAATTTCTTTTTAATTTGGGCCTCACAGGGTTAACCTCTTAAGCCCGAGATATACAGTAAAAGTGTATATTTTCAGCATTATGTTTGTTTACCAATTATTTTAACTGTTATTAGTGAAATATAAGATTATAGAAATCTCAGGGCATTGAGTCGGAAACCGGCGCATATTGACAGGAGGAAGTGGCACAGCCAAAAGTGAGTGTAGTCTTTTGAAGGAAGAGACTCAGGGCTTTCAAATTTCGAAAAACTACCCTACCCAGCTCACACCAGCCCCTGTCAATCATCTGACTTCTGGATTTACTTTTTAATTTCTCTTATTTTTTGGGATTATCTCCCACAAACCTGAACGTTATTGCCATAAAACAGAACGCAGTTAGTTTCTCTACCTTTCTGTGAACGTCTTGCAAAAAACGGTGTTGCAATATGATGAAAAATGGTGGAGAAATTTACATTATAAAAAAGATGGCAGAATTCAGTACTGTATCTACAAAACCTTCTGTTTAATCATCTTCCCTTTATTCATTTGCTTAGATTTTTCAGGTCTGGTCAATTTTAGCATGGTGTTATTTACAGTCAAAGATAATTTTTTTTTAAATAGAATTGATATTCTCCTTTGGTTCATTACAATTTACTCAAGCCTAGTAACAGACACACTATTTCTGACACTGATCCATATATGTCCCTAGATTCAGATACCAAGAACATGCAAATGGACCATTAAAAAAAAAAATTAAATGTTTATTCTACGTCCTCATGGAATGAGTGACATAAAAAAAAAAAAGTAAAAAAAAAAAAAAGTATAAATTTTATTTTTTTTTTTATTTTTTTTTTATTTTTTTTTTATTTTTTTTTATGGATGGAAGAGCCGCACATTGACGGGCAAAGAGCCGCATGCGGCTCGCGAGCCGCGGGTTGGCCACCCCTGCAGTAGTGCAACACAGTGATGGCCAATGATGGGTTAAGTGGATGATGTCATTGGCAGGTCAGCTCAGCCATGAGCCCTGAGCCTCACAGCTGTTAAGCCTGAACCAATCAGCCATGAGCACAATGACTTGCATATTCTGAAATGTCTTTACATGACTGCATTGTCACGTTGATTAAAAGAAAACTATAAGAGATGAAGCGTTGTGACTCGCACAAGAGCACTACAACGAGTAGGCGAAGGGTTGTGCGCGAGATTGTGGCATTCGTGCGATATTGTGGCACTCCTTCGGCGATCGGAACAGAAGGCTAAAAAAAAATGGATTTCTAGAGGGCGATTGCATGGCGGTCAATGGGGGGGAGAACCTTCAAACAAATGGTCGTCAGTTGAGATAGAAATGTCCAATTCCATTTATTTTTCTTTTGTGAGCGGGTTGACAGCCGTGTCATCGTTTTGATGTGTTTGTTTTATTTCTACGTCCAAAATTGAGATCACACTCGCAATTCACCCAAGGTAGGGGGAAAAAGATTATTTCAGCTGCTACACTCTAAAATGCAATGCATTCCCAATGGGACCGATATTTTACCGTTTAAAGTCGATTCGTAGCCAGACGGTGCGGTGAAACTTTACGAGTTCGGAGACCGGTGTTGCCATAGGCAAGCCGCTCGTTTTGATACCTTTCACGTGTATGGGGCGCGAACGCTTACGTGTTGCAAAGTGTTTGCAAAATCGGTGGAATAAAGAATAATAATAAAAACTAGACAACTCCGCGCGGGGGAAATTGTGAAAGTGTGGGTGACGCCTGTGCACCGCCGGCCAACGGGGGAGAGGGTCTCTCGCGAGTCTCTATGACAAACGGTTCAAAGGATACAAAAAGGGGGCGCGGCCTAAGGATCGGGGGAGTGGTCAACATAGACCAATCAAAGAGGATATCCCTACTGAGTGCAATGACACAACCCGCAACACTATTACACTATTACACAATATTACACTATTACACTATTACACACTATTACACACTATTACACTATTACACTATTACACACTATTACACTATTACACTATTACACGCTATTACACTATTACACTATTACACGCTATTACACTATTACACTATTACACTATTACACACTATTACACTATTACACACTATTACACTATTACACACTATTACACTATTACACACTATTACACTATTACACACTATTACACTATTACACACTATTACACTATTACACTATTACACTATTACACGCTATTACACTATTACACTATTACACACTATTACACACTATTACACTATTACACTATTACACACTATTACACTATTACACACTATTACACTATTACACTATTACACACTATTACACTATTACACACTATTACACAATATTACACTATTACACTATTACACACTATTACACACTATTACACTATTACACTATTACACACTATTACACTATTACACTATTACACACTATTACACTATTACACTATTACACGCTATTACACTATTACACTATTACACACTATTACACTATTACACTATTACACACTATTACACTATTACACACTATTACACTATTACACACTATTACACTATTACACTATTACACTATTACACGCTATTACACTATTACACTATTACACTATTACACACTATTACACTATTACACTATTACACACTATTACACTATTACACACGATTACACTATTACACACTATTACACACTATTACACTATTACACTATTACACACTATTACACTATTACACACTATTACACTATTTTTCCGGTTTTCGGACTTTTCCGAGTTTTTGAACTTTTTCGGATTTTTGATGTTTCCGAGTATTCGGATTTTGAACTTTTTCGGATTTTTGATGTTTCCGAGTATTCGGATTTTTCAGAGTTTTTGGGTTTTCGGACTTTTCCGAGTTTTTGAACTTTTTCGGATTTTTGATGTTTCCGAGTTTTCGGAATTTTCCGAGTTTTTGCATTTTTCCGGGTTTTCGGGTTTTCGGATTTTTCCGAATTTTTGAACTTTTTCGGATTTTTGATGTTTCCGAGTTTTCGGATTTTTCCGAGTTTTTGGATTTTTCCGAGTTTTTGGGTTTTCGGACTTTTCCGAGTTTTTGAACTTTTTCGGATTTTTGATGTTTCCGAGTTTTCGAATTTTTCCGAGTTTTTGAACTTTTTCGGATTTTTGATGTTTCCGAGTTTTACCAATGAAAGGTGGTCAACATCGACCAATGGCACAATCCGCAAGTCTCTACGACAAACGGTTCAAGAGATACACTGAGGGGGTGTGGCCTAAGGGGGCGTGGTCTAAGGATCGGGGGAGTGGTCAACATCGACCAATGAAAGGTGGTCAACATCGACCAATGGCACAATCCCCAAGTCTCTACGACAAACGGTTCAAGAGATACACTGAGGGGGTGTGGCCTAAGGGGGCGTGGTCTAAGGATCGGGGGAGTGGTCAACATCGACCAATGAAAGGTGGTCAACAGGGGGAGTGGTCAACATCGACCAATGAAAGGTGGTCAACATCGACCAATGGCACAATCCGCAAGTCTCTACGACAAACGGTTCAAGAGATACACTGAGGGGGTGTGGCCTAAGGGGGCGTGGTCTAAGGATCGGGGGAGTGGTCAACATCGACCAATGAAAGGTGGTCAACATGGACCAATGAAAAATGAAAGAGGATATCCCTACTGAGTACAATGACACAACCCACAAGACAGAGGGCGCTGTCAGCAATTCAGTACTGCAACACAGTGATGGCCAATGATGGGTTAAGTGGATGATGTCATTGGCAGCTCAGCCACGAGCCACACAGCTGAACCAATCATGAGTGAGCCATGAGCCACACAGGTGAAGCAATCACTATGACTTGCATATTTTCTATCCAATGCATTTCTATGGAGGCAGATGCATGACTGCATTGTCACATTGATTAAAAGAAAACTATAAGAGATGAAGCGTTGTGACGCGCACATGAGCACTACAACGAGTAGGCGAAGGGTTGTGCGCGATATTGTGACATTCGTGCGATATTGTGGCACTCCTTCGGCGATCGGAACAGAAGGCTAAAAAATAGTGTGAAAAATGTGATTTCTAGAGTGCGATTGCATGGCGGTCAATGGGGAGGAGAACCTTCAAACAAATGGTCGTCAGTTGAGATAGAAATGTCCAATTCCATTTATTTTTCTTTTGTGAGCGGGTTGACAGCCGTGTCATCGTTTTGATGTGTTTGTTTTATTTCTACGTCCAAAATTGAGATCACACTCGCAATTCACCCAAGGTAGGGGGAAAAAGATTATTTCAGCTGCTACACTCTAAAATGCAATGCATTCCCAATGGGACCGATATTTTACCGTTTAAAGTCGATTCGTAGCCAGACGGTGCGGTGAAACTTTACGAGTTCGGAGACCGGTGTTGCCATAGGCAAGCCGCTCGTTTTGATACCTTTCACGTGTATGGGGCGCGAACGCTTACGTGTTGCAAAGTGTTTGCAAAATCGGTGGAATAAAGAATAATAATAAAAAGAGTATGGATATGTATAGTGTGGGTGGCAACCTGGCTTCGCCAGGTCACCCACACTAATAAAAAGAGTATGGATATGTATAGTGTGGGTGGCAACCTGGCTTCGCCAGGTCACCCACACTAATAAAAAGAGTATGGATATGTATAGTGTGGGTGGCAACCTGGCTTCGCCAGGTCACCCACACTAATAATAATAATAATAATAATAATAATAATAATAATAATAATAATAATAATAATAATAATAATAATAATAATAATAATAATAATAATAATAAATCAAATCAATAGTAATTAATAAAACAATTTAATAATAATTATTATTATTAAATAAATAATTAAATCCATATTATTTATTATTTATTATTATATTATAAATAAGTAAATGACTATTATTTATTATTTATTATTATATTATAAATAAATAAAAAAAATTAAAATAAAAAAAGCTATAGGCCTACAAGCCAAATTACATTATGAAACTCTCATTTGGGGGTCATTTTTAGCGGACGCTTTAGCTCTAAATGAGTCGAGTTATGCCTCCTAATCAACACTAGACTTGACGTACCTCTCTCCAAACTTTTGGATCAGCAAATCCACCAGTATTTTGACCATGGCAATTCTTTTCTTTCCGAAGATGGAATCACCTTTATCCAGGCTCTCCAGAATTTGCCCGCCATTGGGAGTGGCAGAAAGAGCCGCTACGATATCCTGCAGAGACATGACAGAAACATGACAGCTGTTAAGAATGTGTTGTAGTACCATCAACCAATTTAACTCTGGCAGCATACAGATTTCTTCCTTGTGATGTACTAGCGGCATGTCTATGCGGTGTAGCCTACACATCTGAAGTTGTTGCCTCACGCCAAAAACACAGGGGATAGGCGGGAGCCTAGGCTGAGAACCCGTTCAAGGACTTCAGATTTCGGACGTGTCACAAATCAAGGGTCAACATTTGATATTTAAAAACATTACCCTAGTCAAATATTAGCTAAATAAAATACTGACAAGAGTATAGATGAGTTAGTTTAAGTATTGAAGTTCTGAGATATGTACTGGCTCCAAGTGCTTCCAGATCCATCCATGCTTCTTGAACAACTTACAAATAGTGGAACCGGTCGTAGAATCACAATCTGGTCTGCTGCCCTCGATTCCTCTACGGTGGAGACCTCCTGGCTTGATCCAGAAGCTGCAGATTCCTCCATGGGGGATATGGTAGCAACAAGGCTTGTTGCAGGTGGCTCAGCATTCGAAGCCTTTTGCAGCAAAGAAAGGTTATCAGCTTAGAGGCATTTTAGGTTAAAGCGAGTTGTTGTGAACAGATACAAAATATATTTGCAGTCAGCAGTGTCGTTTTCCATTTAACCGATTGACACCCAAGATGGCCAATAGCCTACACACATGGAAACATTTAAATACTGGTGAAGATTTATTTTGTCATAGGGTTTAAAGTGGTTAGTGTTTAGTTGTAGAACTATTTTAATTAAACACATTCTTACTTACAACAATTAATGTCATCTCAGTAGTCCAAGGAGTTTCCCCATCCCAGCAGTCCAACAATGTATCTCAGTCATCGAAGAGTTGTAGCAGAGTAAGGCAGTCCACAGCATGAAACTAAAGACTAACTATTCAAAATATGTTCGGAATATATACTGTAGGCTATCACTGTGTTTCTAGTAAATCAAGGCAGTGTTTCTTTCCTGATTTTTTTCCTCACTATTTACAAGTGGCAGTGGCCATTCAGATGGCCATTCACAGTCTAAAAACGTCTATAGCGCAGAGAGATGAATACAGTGTCAACATCTCTGTATGACTGGACTGCATGTAGTGGGTGATGATCAAGCAGCTCTTTCACATCGATAGCCAACAAATCTTTGGTTTGGATCACACTGTAAGCAAAGAAATGCTTCTCAAACCCCATTGTCTCCCACCTCTGAACAACTAGCTTTACAGATGGCTCTAAAACCAAAATGGCTTTAATAAGCCCAAACTGAGGCTCTCCATCTTGGTCATAGGACATAAACACTGTCATGCCTGGTCTGTATGTTGTACCCTTAACAGTGACCCTGGCCGGTACATACAATTCAGCGAAAAGGGGGATTCCTGTGAGACCACTTTGAATTTCATTATAGCCTTCAAAATGAGCCAGAAAGGTAGTATACCCTGGACCAATTTCTGTGTTGTGGCTTAACACAGACCCACACATGAAACTGTAGCATTGCATTATCTGATGTCGATAAGCCATGGTTTTGCTAATGTTGCGGAATGTTGCGGAAAATGACTGACTTGTTTGAAGAATCCATGTCTTGCCTCAAAGCGCATTACCCACAAATGGATCAATGGTCCAAGTGTTCGAATTGCTTTTGGATAATGAAGCATGAAATGGTGTTTTGGGCGCAAATGCAGAGCAAATAGATCCAGGAAAAGAGAGTGATGCTCTTCAATGATTTTACTCAGGTACTGTGTTGCTGCATGAGTAACAGATGGAGAGAAGATGATCTCCATGCACATTAATAGGAGTAGGAGAAGTTCCCATTCCTTATTGTCTGTAGGGATAAGGTCACCGATCCTTACTGGAAGTAACCTTAGTAGACACCACATCTGAGCTGCAGACTGATGCAGAGGGCTTCCAAGGTTCTTTAAATCATTCTTACTTATTACAGAGGGCTTGTTTCCCACATCACAAAAGCCATAATCAAAGCTGGTGATACGATAGTTTAGCTTATCTAGTGAGATACGCTTTTGTTCTATGAGTGCATTTAACACAAGTTATGCATTATGTCCAGTGCCATATTGTCCGTAACATGATAAAAAGACAGACTGTTGAGGACACTGTCTCTTTTAAGGCCTGTCTGAGAGGGGTTGTCTGTCCGTAAATCCTCTGCGTGAGTATTCACATCTCGGGACAGCGTATCGTCTACCTGTGTCTGTACTTTCAAGACATCTCTGTGTATTTTGCATAAACAGCACACATGGTTCCCCGAAAAACTCTCTATGTAACCAAGTATTGCGTTCAATCCTAAATTGTCTCCCACTACCTGAACAACGGCGAATTTGACAACGCCTTGGAAGCTAGGCGTGTTAACAGTTATGCCATCCCTCTCAAGACACTTTAGTTCTTCCACAATAGGGCGCAACACTGCATCAATGCCATAGGTTTTTGCATCATCTGATTTATAGACTGCCAACAAGAAGTGTGACTGCAAATTGGATAGGATGTCTGGTGGCAAACTCTTCAAGATAAAATATATAAATCCTAACTTGTGAAACCCCCCTTTTTAACCCGAGGGGGTTCACAGTTTCACAATCAGCATTGTATAACAGCAATGAGATTGACACCTCTTTCAAAAAGAGTGGAGGATTTTTACAGAAATCTCCATCAAATATATCCTGAAGAGCATCACTCTCTCTCTGTTGCCATTCCATCATGGCCTGTAAAACACCAGGAAGCTCCAGTATCTTGACCAGAAGACGCTTTAGTGGAATACGCTGAAAGGTATCAGTCAGAGCAACTTGTCGAACGGTGCCAGTGGCAGAGTCTCTCCGCTGTACAAAGGTTTGGTTATCGGAGAAACACTCCTCAATTGGCTGGATGAAGTTCCCAGAGTTAGTAAAATACCTAATCTGTTTATAGTCTGTCTCCAGACCCTCGAAAGGGTTAGCTGCATCTAAAAAGTCCTGTCTGAGCTCCTCTACCTGTGGGTTTTGATCATGCCCAAACTGACTGAAAAGCGACATGGTCTTTGTTTGTAGTCTGCTCACTAAATCTCCAATTAAACTTGAGGTTTGCTGAACCACAACATTTATATTTGTAAAGGTCTGGGAAGATTTTGATCTAAGATGAGCTATAGAATGGGCTACTCTCTCTGTGATTCCCTCTTGCTCTAGTTCGTCCCATTCATCATCATTATCTTCATCTTCCGCCATTTGTTCACCCTCAACTTGCCGTACTAGCTCTTCAGCATTGAAAGTATTAGCAGCCTGATTTGGTACGTTAGGTGGCTGGGCCAGGGCCTGGTTGTCGTTATGTTCTCCTTGCAAGTGCTTTCTGTAAGACCGAATGAAAGAAAATGTTCTGCTACAAACTCCCTCACAACATTGGAAATAAGTGGATGAAGCGTTTATATTGTGTGCTACTCGTAAATGTGAAAAGAGAGACTTGGCATCACCAGGAATTAACCTTTTGCATTTAAAGCATGTATACGCCACCTGCCTTGATGTTAGAACACTTAGTGATCACTTACAAATTCTCTGTAAAGTTTTGAGAACTTGAGCCTGGGGCCTATTTTGGGGATGAGGTTCCGGATTGTTTCGCCATCTAAAAGGTGAAACGCCTCCTCATCGATATCTTGATCTGAAAGACAAAGACAGAAAACTAAAATACTTTTACAGTAATTTCAGTGCCATCCAGTGGCAGCTAACTCCAACACAGGACCAGGCTGGCAGGACCAGAGAACCAAGATGAAGAACAGAATAATGTGTGTGTGCATGCATGTGTGTTGAAACCCTATACAATACTGCTTTGTCATGGAAACATTTGAATGGTCAAGAAAGTAAAAATTATCACATTTAAATTGCCACTCAATAAGCTTTTCTGTGACAAAGCTGTCCATCAAGACTGGCCTGAAACAAAAGAGAAAGCAATGTGGAAATGAACACATCTGCAATTAATTAATGCCTCATGCCCAAGTACTCAGCCACGTGTGAACGATAGGCCAAGTATACTTGCTGACATAGCAGCCTAGAATATTTAGCACTGAATTCAGGTGTAAAAAGGCTCACCACATGTCTGGCTTCCGCAGTCTACTGCTTAATTTAGTATAGGATGTTGTAAATTGATGCCCGAATCGCGGGACATTAGAGAGATGATGGAAATGTAGACCTCAAAATGGCACAAAATGGCGCAAAATGGCACTAAATCTCAGTATGTAGCTAGCTAGCGAACCAGCTATGTCACCGCATTGAGAGGACAACAGCTTTATTACACACATATGGTTAATAAAGATATCAATCATATAACATTACACAGCTATAGATAGTCTCCAGTTAATCTGGTATCATTACAACCCAAAACACGGTAAAATTAGCAATAACAGTAACGTTACTAGTACTGGCTAACTAGGCCTAGTTACTAGCCAGAACCTTTGTAATACTCATAGACTTGGTCACTTTCGGTAGCATGCTTGAACGGTAATGATTTATGTGTCGTGTCGTGTCGTGTGGCTTATTTATTAATAGAGGTTACCACATATTTTTACAAGGTTAGAGATGAACCGATTATAGAAATGAGTAGCTAAGTTGCAACTTGCGGTGGCTAGCTAGCTGATGACGCGACAGATAGCTGTGAAGAGCTAGCTAATTTAGTTCCACAACGTTCACAGTGCATGGTTAACACGACGCAATAGGCACAATGGATGGGTTGAGATATAAATACTGTGCTAACGAAACAAGATCTTACCTTGAGTCAGTGAAGTCTTTTCCGTGATCGTGAAGAGGGTTTGTTGAACCGTGTTGACTGTGAACGTGGGACCGTGTTGACTGTGAACGTGAACGTGACCCTCTGACTGACAAAAGGCATGTACGATAGTTCCCAGTGGGGGAGGGGTGTAGCTTTGCAGATCCCGGCGGAAACACCCAGCTCTCTGACCCAACACATGGGTTATGTCTCAGAAAATTGACCCATAATTATTATAACTCACAAATTGGGTCAAAATTGGGTCAAAATTAAATCTCAATAACCCAAATAATGGTTATGCTCAGAGAATGAACCCATAATTTTAACCCAACACGATTAACCAAGAAATTGGGTTATAGAATTGACCCATCTGTTTTTAGTGTGTAGTAAAGTAATTCAACCCTTCTGGGTCTTGGGATATTTCATATGTTTTGGCTAATTTTGATTTAAATTGTATAATTCCCATTTAAAAATGTTTTACCATGGTATGTTTGGTATCTTTTTTTTCAGCACAGCCTCACATATATGACCTGACAGTTAGTTTTCATATTGTATAATACTGTATATACTGTATACTGCATAATGTACAACACAAAACACAAAATCGGATTGAGAAAATGTGTTATTTTTAGTATGAACCAATGCAAACATATCAAATCAAGGATATAAAACAGTGGAAATGCACCCTCAGTTAGCATATTTACATAAACAAAAGAGAACAGATCAGAATTCAATTTACAAAGCATTATTTTCTCCATACACAGGTAATAAACACAGACGAAATTTTGATTCTCAACTGGAAATGATCACCAGCATGCTTTTTTTTTTTACAAAAAGTCAGTAAATGTAATTTTTTTTTACAAAAAAAAGTAAAAAAAATGTTTTACAGTAAAAAAGTAAAAAATTACTAAATAATTAAATTGTGGGATATTCAATATACATATATACAGTACACATATGACTAGAGTGCAGTCATATAGAGTGCAGGATGCCTGAGGCATATCCAAAGAAAAAATTGCACCTGTCAAACTGTAACGCCTTTTGACAGGTGTTACCTGTGTATACGTGGCATGGGGGTCTAGCTGCGGTCCTGGGGGTCTGCACGGCATGAACCGGAGGGGCTGAGGGGCTGGATCAGGATCACTGTCGGTCTTCCAGGGCGTCTGATCTCCTGCCTGATCTCCTGCCTGATCTCCTGCCTGGGCTGGACGTCTTGGCCTGGCCTGGGTTGTCCTGCGTCGGACTGGAGCAGGCTGCTCATCATGTCTGCACATAAATGGCACACACATTGTACATATAAGACACTGCTCATACAACACACACACACACTGTATATACACTCAATATTCCATTCTGTATATATTGCGTACAAAGTCTGCCCTCCTTCCATGTATCACAGAACTGGTTGAAGGCAGAGCTTCTGCTCCTTCCTCCTCCTCACTGTAGAAAACAATAAAAAGCACATTATTTTCAACATTCAACAAGGAATCTCTTGATGCACACTTACCATGTACACTTATCATGTACATTCATCATGTACACTTATCATGTACACTTGTCATGTACACTTATCATGTGCATTCATCATGTACTTGTGCATTCATCATGTGCACTTATCATGTGAAAGCCTTTCTTTGCCTTTCCCAACAAGTTTGACAAAAACAAAAGCAATCAAAGTCCAAAATAAGTGTCTTTACCTTTCATTGTCGTCATGATCAGTGGACCTTTCGTCACCATCACCAACAAACGATGGATCATCAACGTCGTACTACTACTACTACTACTACTGCTACTACAACTACTACTACTGCTACTACTACTACTACTATTACTGCTACTACTACAACTACTACTACTGCTATACAAGTCGAACTACTAACTATAAACTACAACTACTGAAAAAACGGTGTTGTCCCACAGAAATTATCTTTTAGACAAACTTTTTGCACACATGGAGACTTCTACTGTTCCTTTCTGGCAGTAAACTTCCGCCTCCTTCGTCACTTCCTCCCAAACGTTTCCGTTTCATTCTAGCTCAAAAAATGACCAAGATATTGATAAAAATGTAACGCATGTAAAATTATATCTGGCACATTTTACGCGTGCGTAAAAGTTTATTTAGCATCGAATTGAAATGATCCTGGTTCATTCATTTATTGGTTTATCAAGACAAAATAAAAAGTAGCGTGTAGTTTCAAGGACACGTCATAATGCCACGCCGAAAAAAACCCGGAAATGGACTAAGTTTTCGATACAGAGAGGCACAAACTGATGACGTCACTTCATCACGTCGCCGTGAGCCGCGACCGGGAACCGTTAACACTTGAGAGCCAGCTGTGTTTTCCTTTTTACCCCCTTGAATGCCCAAATCCACTCCAATGTTAACGTTAATATCGCCTAATCTATGTTTTAAATTATGGGTCTAATCTGCCCGTCGCTTATCAAAGACTCATTTTCCAGTCAACATTGTCAAAGCAGATTGTTTTTTTATCGCTTCATTTCAGTTTGATAGCATTTTGAAAATCACTCGTTTTCGCGGAAAAAACAACACATTCTATGATAATCGTCTTTTACTGGAATATTCTAGAACGTTGTCATTTGTCGGCCTATTTATGAATCGTTTTCAAATAAACGCTAGATAATCGATAGTATATGTGTGCGCACGCACGCTCGTGCCGCGCGCTGATAATCGCTGCTCTTATTTCCTGATGGCTTTTACAGTCAAAACAGCCATATCACATATAGGGGAAACGCTTATATATCCGTGAAAACAAGTCTGATTATCCTAAGACTGATAACATAGATTCCTTAGCTGAGATCAGATGGTATCCAAATGGTTTATTCCAATTTCCGATCGCCATTCGAAAAAATCGCTCATTTGATTGATCCATCGTGTATACAGTAAAACACATATTTGCCGCGGCACCAAGGCTCCAGAATGAACTCTGGTAGACCCCGGTTACATCAGTGAGAAGTAAAATGTGGAGTCAGAAATCCTTTCCCCCATTCACTTTCATTGAATCCAATCCAAAAGGGTGATTTACCATCTGGGAGACGATAGGGGGCGCTTTTTTCACATCTGAGCCCCTGGGGTGACTGGATCTCCAACGGTAGGCTCGCTTGATGCAATATGATTTCAGATCGCTAATAAAAAAAAAAAAAAAAAAACAGAGTATTCTCGTGATGGGCATTCAACCCGCAGGGGGTAATTAAGTATAACGTTGCTATCAGTGGCGTTGTTTCAGTAAAAGGCAAGGTATGGCGAGGAGGGGGGGGGGGGGGGGGGGGGGTTGAAGGGGGCGTTTCCCTCCCTTGGTGGATTTTTTTTGTCAAATCAGTTGTGCAATAGTCACTTTTGGTGAGTTGTTTCTATACAGTTCAGTTATATGACATTTAGGTATGACACAGGACTACACAAGCATTTTTAGTATAGAAATGTGTCAACAGACTAAAGCAGGGAACCAAAATATTTTGCATACGAATTATGCAGAATGTAATATCATAACTGTCTATTACTTTTCTTGCAATTGAGCCAATTTTCCTTAGGTACGGTTTTGAGGTGTGTGTTCAACAGAATGTAGTATCAAAAACACATTCACAAAAAGTATGGGTTACTGAATGCTGAACTGCACTATTATATTCACTAAGCCAGACCTTACCTCTGTCCCTGTATCACTTGTCTCTGCTGCCCTTTGATTATTAAACGTCCCTATGTAAATTTTCCTTTTTTTTGGGCATATTTCAGTTATATTTCGTACTTGCATCGCGTCCCGCTCTTAGCCATACCGAGATATACCTCATCTCATGTACCTATTGTACTCCATAAACGAATAAAACCAAAATACACCCCTCACCTGCCAGGCCCCGCCCCTAGTGGTGTGCTACATAGTACTGGGCATGGCCACCACTCACTCTTCCTCTATTTTTGTTTCCATCATAGCGGATGCAAGACGCCCTATGCAACTAGTTGTTCGAAAAGTTAGATAATATTGAGTGCTTACGGAGGTTTGTTTTGTTACACAACCAAGTTGTGTGTCGGCGCCAGGGGCGGGATGGTTTGGTGAACGTTCCCTGAAGTGGACTGTTCCAAGCGATCCTGGAGCGTGCTGCTAAACACTAATGCTAAAGCTAATGCTAACACTACTGCTGAAATGCTGGGCACTGTTCTAATGTTCCCCGCCGTGGGATGTTGCCGCTTTTCCCTCCTCTTAAACCGGTTCATTGATGAAGGTCAGTCGGTAGCTAGTGTGGGGGGTTTTGCTGAGTCCTATTTTACCCTTTTACGGGTAAATGGGTTGACAACAGGGTGCAGGGCGGGTGTGCCGTGGCTAGCTAGCCAGGTAGCATCGATCCTGTGCCCCGGCGGGGTTGGACGGTGTCCCACCCGGAAGCCGATGCTTGAGAGCGAGTCGGCCCGGCGGGTGGCAGTAGAGCTATACTGCTGCATGATGGAATTTAGCGGCGGCCAGTGTTGTGGCTCAGCTGACTGTTTTCTGTCCACATTAGCGTCGAACGCTATGCTATATTGGGCTACTGTTTCTGTTCTGTCTCTCTGCTACGGGAATGTCTGTCTATACTACAGTCTTCCCTCCTCTCAACCATTCATGCTGACGGTCAATCGGTGTCTACTGGGGGAGTAGTGCGGGGGGGGCTTTGTTTACCTTCATAGGTAAATGGGCTGAGGTCTAGGGCTGGTGTGCTGTTGTGAATATTATGAATGGATGCGGGACTGGTTCTCTCTGGTCCGCCTCCCCTTAACGTTGTGTGCATGGGCTTGCCCATTCTACAGTATGTTCGTGGTGTTAGTTAATTTATTCATTAACCCCTTCATGGTGCACACCACAGTGGAGGTTGCTGGTTGCAACCACCACTGGTGCTCCGCCATGAGGTGGGTCGGCCCGGCGAGTGGCTGGTGGGCTGTTAAAGCCTGTACCGCCACGATATGGAATTGGCAGCGATTAGTAACTGTGTTCGAATTGCTGTTTTTTCCATCAACAAATTGTGTCTGGTGGCGGGGCCTTGAGGGCCAGCCGACGTCGACACATCGCGCAAGGTTGTTGACGTTATTAGCTTTGACCTAGCCGCAAGCTATAACCGCTCAGGGCTCCCCTCTCCGCAGAGGATTTTGGTCTTCCGCTGGAGCGCGGGCGGTATTGTCCTAGGCCCCACACCGCCTCACACCGCGCAGCCAGAAGAAGAGAGAGCACGGCCTTGTCAGCGGCGATGACGAGGCCCTCGACAGGCGGCCATGTTTTCCCCCGCCAGAGGTATCCTGGGCGTTGAATCGACAGGTGTCCACAAGGCCGACAGCCTTGGTGGCCGAGGGATAGGCCATGTTGGATGGGCTCGGCTTGGAATATACAAGCCGTCGCCGTCCTGCCGCGAGCAGCCCGCTCTCCGATCACTCCCTCCCCCAACACCAGCGGAAAAAGGGGGCTCTGATTGTTTCCTTTGGCTGCGGGCCGCGTGCCTTTGTTGAAGCGCGGGCGGCCCCACTTTTCGCTTCTCATGGGGACAGGGGCTGACACCCAGTTGATGGCTGAGCCTGGGTCTGTCTGTGAGAATGTTGTGCTGTCAAGCGGCTCCCACACCATAAGCTGTGTTGGTTGAGCCTGGTGTTACGTCTGTCAACTATAAGTGTTGTCAGCAGGGGGGCTCGAAACCTTTTGAGGCACACAGTGTGGGCTTCCCCGGCCTCGCTTCGCCAGGCCAGGTATCATGTTGGTGCCTCCCACTCCTGAAAGATTGGCAGTGGTCTCGCAGCCGAGCGTGATTTGGGTGGTAGTAATATCACTGCAGGACTACGGTGTGTAGGAACCCATGGGGGCCTCACACCTTGCATGTCCGGCTGCAGAATAACTCCTCAGCATGTTCTGGAGGGGTGTTCAGTGGGGGAGCTTTTGTCACCTAGAACTGATGTCAGCTTCCCTCGTATCAAACCGGCCCTTTCTGTTGGGGTCCCCCCTTGGGTGCGATTGCCTCGTGGGTAGTGTCAGGGTCAGATGTCCCGACACGGAACACTCTGCTCGCACGGGTCCAGGGTTGGCTACGCACAGCGGGTGGGACCGGGCCGCCTATCTACAGTTCCTAGCGGACCTGCGCCACATGGCGGCGGGTGCGTTGGGAGTGTCATCACATATGGCTACAGCAGTACCATATGTCGAGGTGGATGGAGAGAACGCTGAGGCGGGGACTTGTATTTACAAAACCCCACCCGTTTTCGGGTTTGGTACAGACCCTATTGTCAGGGTCACCAGCAGTGACAGCTCTGGTCGACGAGATCTGATCTCTGTGGACGAAGCAAGCCATCGTTGTGGCGTTTTCCTCCCGGTGTTCTCTGGTGCCTGAGAAATCGGGAGGGGGGGGTGTTAGACCCATGTTGGACCATGGGAAGGTTCAGTATTTTTGGATCGTCTCCTACCTGTTGAACACTGTCAGGTGGGGGTCTGGTTCTCCTCCATAGACCTGTAGGATGCGTGTTCGCATCCCCGATCTTCCGTCCTAGGGCTTACCTACGCTTCCTTACAGGGTTAGCGTATGAGTACCAGGGGCTGCCGTTCGGCTTTTCTCTGGCTCCCTGCATCTTCACCAAGTGCGTGGAGGCCGCACTGGGGCCTCTGCATCGTCAGGGGTTACGAAGTGTATTCTGCCCTGCCAACGTTCTGGTCCTTGGCGGTCAAGGTGGATCGTCAGGTCTCATGCCAGGCAGGGTTCCTACCAGCCTGGGGTTGCTGTAGACTGGAAGTAGACTACTCCTCTTCCCAGTCAACGGGTGGAGTGCTATGGGCATCCATCTCAGAGCGTGTTGCGACACGCTCTGGAGGTTCCGTCCTAGGACGGTTACGGCGCTGTCCGTGATACGCCTGCTCGGTATGAGGGCATCTGCTCATTCCGTGGTCCCTCTTGGCCTCCTCTTCACCCCAGGAGGAGGTTACGGAGGTGGTTCTTTTCCAGTATGGAAATAGACCCGGTGAGAGGCAAGTCAGGACGGACAATACGACGTCAGTGTCGTATATCGACAGACAGGGAGGAGTACGCTCCCCCCGTCTGCACCGGGCGGCGGGCGGCTGGCTATGGGCGTTCTCCATCTGCGCGGCCTGAGGGCTCTCCACATCCCCGGCAGGGTGAATGTGGGTACAGGTTTAATGTCGCGGGGCGGTCCTCACCCTGACGGGTGGGGATTACGTCCGGACATAGTCAGGCAGGTCTGGGACCGATGCCGTACCAAAGCTCTTTTGGTAAATGAACTGATAACAGACCATAGTCTCGACTCATTGGGCCTCACTGAGACATGGCTTAAACCTAATGACTTTCTGCCCTTAAACGAGGCTTCACCCCCCTAATTTTAGTAGCTCCCACCTCCAAGAAAGGAGGCAGAGTTTTTATAATTTACGACTGTTACGTTGTCATTGACCTTCTTTAAGCTTGCTGTTGAGTCAATGCAACACAACAAGGAGACTCGGCACGGTGGTGTAGTGGTTAACACTGTCGCCTCACAGCAAGAAGGTCCAGGGTTCGATTCCCGCTTGGGGACCAGGTTTCCATGATGCCAGTTACCCAGGTGGGGTATCTCCCAGGCCTTTCTGTGTGGAGTTTGCATGTTCTCCCCGTGCTCGCAAGGGTCCCCCCCGATAAGATAAACCCAATGGAAAAACATGCACAACAATAGATCGCTAACGCTGTGGCATCCTTGACTTGGATTGGTCCCCTGGCGCGGCTCACGTTGACGCATGTCTGCTCCCGGCTGCCCTTGGGGGGGAAGGACGACTGGGTTAATCGCAGATACGAATCGCATGCATGCATTGCATGCGTGCCGATTGATGACCTCTGAGCAGGTCCTAAATTATAATTATAAATTATACTACACAGACAGCATCAGACAAAGGGAAAATACTGGATACTTATACATGAGGGAATGACAAGACAAGACACACCTGGGTTAATTACAAATGGGTACAGCTGGAGGGGGAAACGATAAGGACTACAAAACCATGACAGGGAACTACAACTAGACACGACACATCACACTAGGAGCGCCTGATCAGGGCACACAACACATAACAACGACTCTAAGCACAACTTTACATCCGACGCAAACTGTAAGTTTTCCTCATTTGAGGTGCTCCTGTTGCATCCCTCTCCCCCTAACAGAAAGTGTGACGGTCTGATTCCTACCTCCACTGCATCCTTTGTAATGGCTGTCCTTTACCGCCCACCAGGCCCTTACACCCTCTTCCTAGATGAGTTTTCGACTTTCATCTCTGAGCTTGTTACGTGCTCAGATAACATATTAATTGTTGGTGATTTTAACATTCATTCCAACAAAACTCTAGATCCCCTAAATAAGGCTTTTACCGACATCATTGACTCTGTCGGTCTCATTCAAATCGTTGACCAACCCACTCACAGTGGTGGGAACACCCTTGACTTAGTCCTAGCCCTCGGTCTCACTGTGTCAGATTTTGACCGTTTCTCCCTATGTTCCTGCTCTCTCAGAACACTACCTCATCAAATCTTTAATTGATTTGACGGTTTCTCGCCCAGACAGTGTCTACTACATCCTACATGAGCCATCGTATTAACGCCTCAACTGTCCCAATTATAGTTAACTGCCTACCAGACACCCTCTCTCCCTTCCTCTATTACTCTGGCCCCCTTGATCTCTTTACAGATAAACGTAACGCCACCCTTCGTAGCACGCTCGACATTGTCGCTCCCCTTAAGCCTAAAATTAAACGTGCTCCGCAAAAACAAACTCCCTGGTTTACCGAGGAAACTCCCTCCTTTAAAAAGGCTTGTCGCAAACAAACATAAATGCCGTTCGACCAAACTCGAAGTGCTCCGCTATGTCCGCCCATCACAATCACGCGAACTGTCTAACGCCTGTCCCGTCTCCCTGTCTCCCTGTGAGTGGCTGTCTTGGAGTGATGACCGGAGTGTTGGACGTCCCGTAATGATGACCGGGAGGATGCGACCCTCTCTGCGCCGCCCCTTTGCCTCAAATAGATCCACTATCAGCTCTATCTTTAATCTTTCAAAATATTCAGTTGCTATCGCATGCACTTATCTGTGTTTCACTACACATATGAGTGCATGCTTACCAACTGTTCGCCTGTTTTACTGCAACACTACTATCACCGACATCTAAGAAGGGAGATCCCCCCTTGAATGGCCCTTCTAAGGTTTCTCTCATCCACATTGCCTGTGGTGCATTTTTTCCTATTGCTAGGTTTTAGTGAGTTTTTCCTTACCTTCGCGTGGGAGTGTTGCATTTATTTTGCATGTATTTAAAAATGTTTGGACTTTATGGTGTTCTTGTTTTGTTCTTGACTTATTGTGATGTTTCTTCTTGACTTGTTTAAAGAAGACGTGTCCGGCCCATGGGGACATTAACGTGTGTTGTCGGGCCTTACAAATAAATTTGATTTGATTTGATTTAAAGTCGTCCTATACGTTTCTTTTCTAGCACCCTCTGAGAAATCTAACCTATGGATATTCATCTTTCATCTTTATCTGCTACAGTGAATATGTAGGGTGCTGTACTTACTAAATCTGTTCAAAACCTTATAGTATGTTCTTTCCTTGTTTTAACCTCCCGGATAAAGATATGGGCCAGTATTTTAGGTGTATTACAAGGCGTATCTAGCACCAGGTCAGACTTCCTTTGATTTCTAGAACAGCCTGAATTATTCAGGGTATGTATTTTACAAGGTGATGGAAATATTGCAGAGGGATATTGGTCCATACCAACACACATAATTTGTGTAATTATGGCTTTTGTGTGTGTGTGTGTGTGTGTGTGTGTGTGTGTGTGTGTGTGTGTGTGTGTGTGTGTGTGTGTGTGTGTGTGTGTGTGTGTGTGTGTGTGTGTGTGTGTGTGTGTGTGTGTGTGTGTGTTGTAGTGAGGGTACAGAAGTCCGACCACCCCCACTCCTGGGGTCCCTGTGTGAACTACTGCCACAGCCCTCTCCCCTCCCACTGTAACACAAGTTCCTCCCTCAACAAGTCATGGACCACCTCCAACAACAACACCATCAACAGCCTGGACTTCTGCAAATGTAAGACACTATGTGTTGTGCTAGTCCGTCTACTGTTGCTGCTTGTCTGTCTTTTGCTTTCAACGACAACGACACCTGCGGCAAATTACCTTGACTGCTACATTAAACCGATAGTATAGGTGCACATCTGTATGTATTGTATATTTCAAAATAAAATGAAAAAAACTAAACTTTCAAGACAGTTATTTGCAGTGGCGGCTGGGTGGCGCAGCGGACATTGCGCTCGTCACCAACGCAAGAGACACCGGGTTCGACTCCGGCTTGGGCCAGCCGTCATACTAACTCAATTGGCAGAGTTAGCGGGTGGAAGTCGATGGGTGGTAATCTGGACGTTGTGGACAGCGACTCCTACAGGTCGGTTGGGGACGCTTGCACAGCAGAGACAGGAAATGGCGGGGGTAGTGTGAGCTTCCCACACGTTACACCTCGCCAATGAGAGTCCGCGCTGGCAGGTGAAAAGATGTAACAGGCTGCCTCCACATGTATCGGAGGGGACATGTGATGCAAGGCTTCTATCCTCCCTACAACCCGCCAGTGGGGGGCATATGCGAGCAACATTCAAGACAGGGGAGGGGTGAATTGGCTATTGGTGAATAGAAAAAGAGGAGAAAAAAGTGGATACAAAAAATATATATATTTGCAAGGCTGGGTAGCGCAGCGGACTAAGCGCCTGCCTACCACCGCAGATACACTGGTATCGAATCCAGCTGTCAGCGGTACCTTCGGCTTGGTCGGCCATCCATACTAACCAATTGGCAGTGTTAGCGGGTGGGAAGCCGGCGGGGTGTGTATCCTGGTTGTTGTAAACAGCGACTCCTACAGGTCGGTCGGGGCGCCTGCTCAGCGAGGGAGGGAACTGGGGGAAGTAGTCTGAGCCGCCCACGCGTTACGCTCCCCCAGTGAGAGTCCTCCCTGTCAGGTGAAAAGAAGCGGCTGGCTGACTCCGCATGTATCGAAGGGGACATGTGATAGTATCTATCAACCCTCCCCAGACCGGTAAGTGGGGGGAAAATGTGCGCAACGGCCAGGAAGGGGAGGGGGGAATTGGCATTCTGTAAAAATACAGAAAAAAGGAGGAGAAAAAGTAGATAAAAAGAGAAATTGGCTTCCGGTTTACGCTCGGATCAGATGGCTGCGTGACTTTTTCGAGCTCCGTGACCACTTCACATTAATATTAATAACGACGCTAATTTTACGCCATACGCTCACATTATACTTCGTAGTTATGGCTAAACAAATACCGAACAAGATTGGAACATTGAATGAGGTTGACAGTGAATTTATCAGGACTTTGTTCCGTGCTGAGCTTGACGCTAGCATGCTGCAGCTAACCAACAGACTGGACTCGCTCCAGGAGGATGTAGCTAGCGTGTCCACGACTCCACGCGGCTCACTAGAGTGGAAGAAGAGATGGCCGAAGTTGCGATTGTAGCTGAAACCAACTCCACCGAAATCTCGGCGATTGAAGACAAGTTTCTTTTTTACGAAAATAAGATGGCTGACCTAGAGGACCGGAATAGAAGGTGCAAGCTCAGAATATACGGCTTGTCCGAAAACATTGAAAACGATGTGCCGATTCAGTACCTTGAAAAGATGATTCCACAGTGGTTTCCGACCGTCACTCTACCGGAGATTGAGCGAGCGCATAGAATATTCCGGAACAGTCCCCCGGAGAAGGGTGAACGTCCACGCGCCTTTATATTATGCTGCCTGCGATTCACTACACGCCAGACTATTCTCAAAGAGGCCAGGAAACACCCTCCAAAAGTGGGTAAAAATTATATCCTTAGATTCGCCACGGATTTCAGCGATTACACCGCCAGGCGTCGCAGGGCCTTCTCTAAGGCTATGGGATTTGCTCGTGAGAGGGGCATCAAGGTTTACCTACTATACCCTGCAACTTTGAAGATCAAGATGGGCCGCAGAGTTGTCTCCTGCAACCGCCTGTTCACGTCGGCGTCTGAGGCGGAGAGTTTCCTTCGAAGCGGCACGACGCCCCCCCCCCGGCCGAGGGAGACGAGCCGACCCCGGTGGAGCAGGCTACGGGCATCGGGGAATAACAAGCCTGGAGCCCTGGTGTGCTAAGTACGAGGCATGCTTATTTTCCGGCTATCCAAGCTAACACTATCGCTACCACTCGCCTACCGCAGCTTTTCGGACCAACAGAACGGTAACACTGTGTATTATTCCAGAAACAGGTATGCATACTGACTATTTTCAAGTATAATTCAGACGACCTGTGCTTTTTAACGCATTGGCCTTTTTATTGTCTGAACATTGAACTCTGCACTGAACTTCGCATAGATTGTTATGCATATTGTCTTTTTGCAAGTTGCACTTGGACAAACTGTGTTTCACAAGTTCCACTCAAACAAACTATGTTTTAATGTATCTGCCTGTCGAGGGGGATGGTCCTTTCTAGGCGGAGCTGCCTACGTGAATCAGGATATAGCAGGCCCTGAGCCTGATTAAGCTAAGCTCAGGCATGCTGGTTGTCCAGCTCTCATAGCTAACATGGCTGTTGCCACATGCCTACTATGACTTTTTGCTCCAGCTGAACGATAACGCTCAAGGTTTGTCTCCGCTGTATTTTCTCAACAACATGTTGCCCTTTTTTCAAGTTTAACTCAGACGAGCTGTGTTTTAATGCACCTGTTTTTTATCGTCTGCACTTTGAACTTCGCATTGAACTCTGCATAGATTTCTTCTCTCAGTTGAGTGAAGTGGGTTCCTTTTTTCTAAATTGTTACAATGTACCTTACAAGTTATTGGTATGGTTAAGTTACATAAAGTTGTTGTAGTTGCTGTACTCGGTCAAGGGTGACCAACTGATGTTTGATCGATACCGTATTCTGATGAGGGGAGAGGGGAGGGAATGGGGGATTGTGTTGTTTTTTGTTTTTCTTTCCAGTCGACTCGCTCTGTTTTATTTTTGTTTTCACGCTCACGCTCGGTACTCAATAGGACCTTAACAAGTGGATATGTATCTATTATAGTGTTCTACTCCAAAATGAATTACATTCAATCATGCTGCAGCTTCTTTAGACTATGGCTCATTTGAATATCCTGATCTGGAATACAGGGGGTCTCAATATACCGCATAAGCGCACAAGTGTACTAACGTGGCTAAAAAGGAAGGAAGTGGACCTTGCTTTACTGAGTGAAACGCACCTTTTATTGGCGATAACGCAAGACTGGCAAATAGATTTTACCATAACATAAGTTCTTCTTCTTTTAGCACCAAGGCCCGAGGGGTAGCCATAATAGCGAAGCGAAATTTGAATATTAAACTGTTGGATGTGTGGTCTGATGCAGAGGGTCGAATTACTATTGCTAAAATAGAATGCTCTAACCGTAAAATTGCGCTGATTTCTGCATACGCCCCTAATTTGTATGACGCTAACTTTTATGCTGTACTAACTGCAGCTATGTTGAAACTACCTGATTACTTATTAATAGTAGGAGCTGATTTTAATGCAGTTTGGGATCCATTGATTGATAGATCCAATCACGCGGACACCTCTGATCAGAAGCAAGCTACCACAGCCCTACAGGCCTGGTCTAAGGACACGGGGGTAATTGATATGTGGCGCTCGCTCAACCCATCCGCGAAAGATTACTCCTTCTTCTCATCGAGACCTTTTCCAGAATTGATTATGTTTTTTCCTCCCCACGTCTCTTTGATAGCTTTGATGTTGACTTATTGCCCATAGCACTTTCAGACCACAAAGGTATCCTCTTCAAGGGTTCACTCAGTAAAATAACATCCCGCGCCCCTAGATGGCGCTTTAACTCAACACTACTGAAAAACAGAGAGTTTAACTTGCAATTTAAAGAGAAGCTCACTGAATTCCTGCAGTTTAATGTTGGTTCAGTACAGGTCTCCAGAATTCTATGTGATTCGGTTAAGGGTTTTATCAGAAGTAACACTACTCTCTTTGCATCTAATCTCCGCAAGGGACGTCTCTCCAAGCTGGTGGAATTGGAAAAGCTTCATGCCACGTTGATCTCTTCATTGCAGCACAACTACTCTAGTCGACTGGAGCTTCAAATTAAGGTAGTGAAAAAAGAGATTAACTCCATTTTAAGACAACAATCTGAATTTCAGATGCACAGCACAAGACAGCACTACCACTTTCACGGCTCCAGGCCTAGTCACCTACTAGCTATGAAGATACGTGCCAGTGAGCAATTTGCGGATATCCCTTCCATTAAGAACCAACAGGGGGAGGTAACCACCAACCCCAAAAAGATTAATGATACATTTCGCTCTTTTTATTCCAACCTGTACAAGTCAGAGGTGGTCTTTGATCATACCAAGCTGGAGGATTTTCTTGATCAAATCAACCTACCACAGATATCGGCAGATAGTGCTAAGCTGTTAGCTGCACCTATCACGCTGGTTGAACTTAGAGAGGCGATTGCGGATATGCAACGGGGCAAGGCTCCCGGATGGGACGGCATTCTACCGGAACTCTATCTTGCATTCTGGGTTGTACTCGGTCCCTTATTACTCTCTGATTTTACACTCAATCAAAGAGGGCAATTTTCAGAGATGTCAATATGGCGCCTATATCTGTTTTACTCAAGAAGGATAAGGACCCCACCGAATGTGGCAGCTACAGGCCCCTAATGGCGCTTTTCCACTGCATGGTACCTACTCTACTCTACTCTACTCTACTCGCTTTAGGTACCTGGTACTTCGTTCCTTTTCCACTGCAGGTACTAAAATAAAGTACTCAGTTTGTCTCCGTGTGGGGAGGCGGGGCTGCTGGTGTACAGCTGAGAGCTCCATAGCTCTGTGAGAGCTCCACCAGCATAGCTATGTCCGTGAGCTAGTAGGCGCAAGCCAGAGTAAAACAGTTTTCAATCAATCAATCAATAACAACATTAACGAGACTCTCGTTGTGTCTATTCTGCTAACGCTAACGTTACCTCTCATTGTGTCTATTCTACAAGCGTTAACGTTAGCTAGGCTGTCTATGCTAACGTTAACGTTAGCATTAGGCTAACAAGCTGTAACGTTACCAGTCGCGTCTATTTGCTAACGTTAGCATTAGGTAATAACCGGTTTAAAATGGATGGTGATTACCTCACGTTGTGTCTATTCTACTAGCATTAACGTTACTCATACAAACAATCAATAGCGAGTTATATTGATCACGCTATGTACGATAGCCATGCTAAAACGCTAGCACAACATTAGCACAACATAAGCTTTAACAAGTCAGCGATCTTTTTGCGAGACTAAACTCTCCGCTCTGTGGCAAATTGTGTTGATGTCGGTTTTGTTTAATCAATAAATGAGGCAGAATACACAGTGACTGTATCGTTTGTTTATTGAACTTGTGCCTGCTGCAACCATAATGAAATCCTATGCGAGACATTCAAGATGGCGGCTTTCTGTTTTCGTTCAGACTCTCCAAACAGTGACGCGTCTCTCTTCTGACCAATCAGTGGTCTGCAGTTTTTCACGTGACTTTTGTGGTACCAGTTCTACTCGCTTGGCTCGCGCTAAGAACCTCGACAGAGCAGGGACTAAAAAAGTACCCAGAAAGTACCCAAAAAGTACCTGGTACCAGGTACTTTGGTAATGGAAAACCGAAAATACCGAGTAGAGTAGAGTAGAGTAGGTACCATGCAGTGGAAAAGCGCCATAAGTCTCCTCGGAGCCGATCTAAAGCTATATGCCAAGGTTCTAGCCACCCGACTTCAAAAGCATATGACATCTCTAGTTCACCCTGATCAGACCGGCTTCATAAGAGGCCGCCTGGTTACTGACAACATCAGACGGTTACTGCACGTGATTGATGCCAGCAAGGATATTGCAGTCCCTACAGCGGTCATGTCCTTGGACGCAATGAAGGCATTTGACAGATTGGAGTGGTCTTACTTGTGGGCAGTTCTTAGAAGGATGGGGTTGGGTGAGGGTTTAATTCATATGATCGAAGTTCTCTACACAAGGCCTTCGGCCATGATCTTAATGGGGAAGTTCTGCTCGCCACTCTTCTCTGTCTCGCGCTCTTCTAGACAGGGTTGTCCTCTTAGTCCCGGACTTTTCGCCTTATCCCTCGAACCTCTAGCTCAATACATAAGACAATCCCAAATGATATCTCCTGTTTCAATTCAGGGCACACATCACCATATCAGCTTATACGCAGATGATGTACTCCTGTTTATGCAGAATCCCTCCGTCTCTCTACCTCATCTGCTCAGCATGATAGATGAATTTGGCAGCCTGTCCGGCTTTAAGATCAACTGGCCAAAATCTGTTTTTCCGCTTAACAAATTTTTTTTTCTATTTTTCTCCCATCCCCAATTTCGCCTAGCCAATTCTCCCCTCAATTCTCCCCTCCCCTGTCTCGAACGCTGCTAGACTACGCCTCCCACTGGTCGGCTGCAGTGAGGACCAAGCCTTGCATCACATGTCCCCTCCGGTACACGAGGAGACAGGTGTCGCATCTTTTCACCTGAACAGCGCGATCTCTCAGTGGCGAGGAGTAACGCCTGGGAGGCTCACGCTGCCCCCGATACTTCCTGATTCTGCTGTACAGGTGCAGCAACCGACCTGTAGGAGTCGCTGTCCACAACGTCCAATCCCCACCCACCAGCTTTTCCACCCTCTAACACTGCCCAATTGTGTTAGTACGACGGCCGGCCAAGCCGGTAGCAACGCAGAGAGCTGGGCTTGATACCAGCATCACCTGCGTTAGTGCCGAGCGCCTTGCCCACTGCGCCACTCAGCCGCCCTTTAAATATTATTTTCAAGCTTTCTCTCTGAGACCTCTGATCACTTGGTTTGACGCTCAAGCAGCCGTGTCTTGGCAACCATTGGAGGAGAAGATGGTGTCCCCATATAGACTTCAGGATATTGTGTATACCAACATATCAATTAAGCAATGCAAATGACCATTTGGCCCTCTTATCACACATGTGATCCAGACTTGGCATGACACCCAGAAAGTGGGTACTAACCGCCATCAATGGCACACGCATTCCTTTCTATTCAATGACAATCTCCTCCGTATTGGACAACAACCTATTAGGTACCCTAGATGGGAAAAGAAAGGCATCCACACGTTGGGGGATATCTTCGATAACTCTGGTCTCCGCTCTTTCCAGGATCTATCCAACGGATATGATCTCCCCGGTACCTCCTTTTTCTTTTATTTACAAATAAGAGCAGCTCTGAAGGCTCATGGTGTTCCATGGGACGTTCCACTAGTGCATCACCATTTTCACAAATAATTTTATGACAAAGAGACATCGAGAGGCTTCGTTTCTGACTTTTATCGCCATTTACTTATGTCCTTGTATAAAGACCTCCCCTTGGATACGATTTGGAGAAAGGATGTCCCGGAGTTGGATGTAGATTTTGATTGGGATGGAGTCTGGGAAAATGTTCGGTTATCCTCACGCAACCCAGATCACCAACAGATTCATCAAACAAATAATCACAGGACTTATTTGACCCCTAGACGATTGAATCTAATGGGTCTCAGACCTGACTCTCGATGTACCCTGTGTCCAAACGGTGCCACCGGAACATTTATGCATATGTACTGGGAATGTCCTCCTGTTGAGCTCTTTTGGGAAAATGTTACCTCTCAGCTCTCAGATATTTTCTCTTTGACCATACCTGTCTCTCCTTCTGTATTGTTATTGAATGATGTCTCTCAATTACCGACCTCTACACATGTGAAAAGACTCATTTTAGCCGGCCTCACAGCTGCCAAAAAATGTATTGCCTCACGTTGGATTCACCTAGATAAACTCTGTCCGAAGGTATGGATTCTCACCTATCTTGATGTGATCTATCTGGAGATATCCACTGCACGTGTTATAGGGGTTAATTAATCTAATATCGCGATCAGGTTGGCTGCTGTTGAGAAGCTAAAAGAGCGTATATAGTTGATTACTGAATACTATTGTTATGTATGTAACTCTTGTTAAGGTCCTGGGATGGGTGGGGGTGGGGGGGAGCGAGCGAGCGAGTGTTTATGTCTTCATGTTTTTTTGGGGGGTGGGATACTTCTGGGGGGTGGGCGGTGGGTGGGTTATTTATTTTGTGTTGTTTGTGATGTCATTATTATTTTGACTTGATACTTTTGTACTTTTACTTGTTAATCGTATTTAGTATTATTAGTCTAGTGTTATATATAACACATATTTCTTATTTCTTATTGTTTTATCATTATTAATACTATTGTTTGTGTTATTATTGATATTGTTGATGTTGTGTTTGCAACAATCGCCCCAAAAGTGTCCATTTTAGTTTTAGTTTTTGAGGACTGCATACAACCAAACCAAAATACTATACTTTATACTTATAGCACATGCATGAGAAAATTCACTTTTAGTGCTAATGAACTAAGTAACATAGGTCTGAACTTGAGTGAACTTGAGTGTTACTCACGTTTTTCTGTAGTAGTTAGTAGTCCAGAAGTAGTATTTCCAAAGAAATTGGTATGGCTGAAAAAACACCCTGGGTCCATAGTGTGTAGTACATGTCCAATTTTTATAAAAATCCGTTCAGAAATGAGTGATTAGAAGCGGTTTTGGTAAAAAGTGAGAGACCTCAGAAAACGATTTTCTCATAGACTAGATCCCTGATTCGCTCATTCCCAGGTGGGGTACCATTGGAAATCCCTACTCCTTGGTTACAACCCTGTCCAATCAGTGGCGTTGCGCAATATTTCGGGGCTCCCCCGCAGGTCGGACCATGGGGCCCCGCCCTTTCAAAAGACCCAAGGTCGCTTTACATAAATAACAAAAGTAACAAACATAGTGGACAGACACAACATAATTTTGTGCTGGCTGTTCGGTGATAGACCGTCTGTCCATCACCTCCACCAAGCGTGGAGAATAGGAATAAATTATTGGCAGGGTCTCTCTAAAAAGAATAAAAGATTAAAGAACACGAATTCTCTCGCTCTCATTTGGCAGCATGTGTCGTTTATGATAAGCGGCGGCGGAAACATAATCTGACCATTGACGCGCAAATATCATCTGATAGTTTTACGAGAGAGTTGGGGTTTTGGGCCGAGGTCCTAACCAGAATAACTGATGTTAGTACACTAACACTGGCCTCTCGCAACTCTGCTTTCCGGAGTCAGTGAGAGAAAATAGGTGATATAGATAATGGTAATTTCTTATCTATAGAACTTATGGCGCGTTATGCGCACAATTTAAACCATGTACAAAAATGTTTACGGATTAGATTCCAATTCCAATGTAACCTGTAGCCTACTCGTACTGGTTATGGCGAATAAAACGTTATATTATTCTAACCTGTCTCGGCGGCTGTAGCGTGGCTGGGGGCCTGGCTGGGCTGTGTGTCTGCTGTCTGCCTGGACTCGGAGCTGACCGGGGGGTTGCTAGTGGTGGCCGGGCTGGGTGAAGAGCTTACTGCCGATGCATCTTCAGTAACGTTAGAGTATTGCTGCCTGCTGGACCAATGATGTTCTTTTTGGTAGCTTTGCCGTCTCCTGTTCGGCTTTTGCTCTCATCTTGTTTTTCTGAGCACCACTTGGGTATTTGCGCTTCATTTTTACCGGCGCTTCCCGCTTTGTTTTGAACGCTACCCAGCCTGCCAATGAACATTAGTTATCAGCCGGCTAGCCCTATTGCAGGTGAGCAAATAATTATGTACACATGACGGGGACGTGGTGCCTAGCAACATAGCAGGGAGGGGGGGGCCCCGCCCTCTGCGCCTTGTTCCCGCATTACGAGAGGATAGCCTACAGTCGGGGCGGGGCCCCCTAAGCTCCGGGGCTCCCCCGCACCGCGGGGGGTGCTGGGGCCTCCCCTACGCCACTGTGTCCAATAATTTTTGTGATCGCCAAATGATTGACGGAGGTAGAGGCTCGAGAGTCGGGAGTGGTATTTGAAAAAATTTACTACTACTACTTCGGCACACGCCTCACATATAGGCATATAACTCGAGAACTGCTGAACGGATTTTGTCGCCTGAACGGCTATCGACAGGCAACAAATAGGGCTTTAATTCGATATATATATATTGTATTAAAAAAGATGCACTCCCGAGCCGCTAGAGGTCGCCAACGTGCCAGTGGGCAAATCGTCCTCAAGAGGGCCCACATGTGGGACGCTGCATGCTAAGAGGTCAATAGCTCACGACATGGTATATGGTAATTATATCACAGCTAAGGGACGTAGTTTGGGCTGACAGCCCCTTAGCTGTGATATAATAACCACATGGCCTGAAGTGAGCTATTGCTCTTATAAAACGGTTACCAAGTAGGCTATGGCAATATGAAAGTAAGACACACCTCAATTCAAATGTTTAGGTACTTAGCACTTTATAATAACACCCTGTTATAATACATTTATAAGGTATTTGTAGATAATGAACTAATCATGAACAAACCATTTATATACATTCATAAATGATTATTAAATCATTTATAACTATATTTGTATACCATTTACAAAGTATTTATAATGCATTAGTGGATAATGAACTAATCATGAACAAACCATTTATATACATTCATAAATGATTATTAAATCATTTATAACTATATTTGTATACCATTTACAAAGTATTTATAACTAGGGATGCTCGATATTGGCTTTTTTACCGATACCGATATTCCGATATTGTCCAATTCTTAATTTCGATACCGATACCGATACCGATATCAACCGATACCGATATATGCAGGGTTTCCACCCAAAAAAACTTAATAATTTCAGGTAATTAATAATTTCACTGGATGCATTCAAAAGGCTTTCTAAATGTAAGCATTATCTGTGCAAAATATGATAATTAAAAAAGTAAAAATTAACATTACATATCTCTTGTTGTTGAATTAAACCAACATGCATACTTTTGACAATAAATAAAATAAGAATTGGTTCTTACTTGCTTGCCTGGGTAAATAAAGGTTAAATAAATGTAAAAAAAAAAAAAAAAAAAAAAATCGATACCGATATTTTCCGATATCACATTTTACTGCCGATATCGGCCGATAATATCGGTCGGCCAATAATATCGGACATCCCTATTTATAACGCATTAGTTGATAATGAACTAATCATGAACAAACCATTTATATACATTCATAAATGATTATTAAATCATTTATAACTATATTTGTATACCATTTACAAAGTATTTATAACGCATTAGTGGATAATTAACTAATCATGAACAAAACCATTTACAACTGATTAGTACATCATTTGTAAATGTACTCGTTTAAAATTCGATCTGTTGGTCACTTTTTTCCACATGATCAACCTTATTTGTTCATTATTAGTGCAACATTTAATAATGATATCTAATGTGCAGTAACACATTTGTAGATACTTTGAAAATGGATATGAAAAAACTACTATACCTCCATTTATTTGTTCATGTTCAACAAATGATTTGTTAGACATTCATAAAAGATCTATAAATCATTTGCAGATGCTATTGTGTGCCCTAATCTAAAGTGAACACTATTCATCATTAACACATGTGTAATACAGTTTGTTCATTATTTGTTGACTTTTTCATCACATGTTATAAATGTTCTAGACAGCTTTCGGATCCACCCTTCTTTGTGACATCAAACAGTGACAGAATTAGGACTATAGATAAATGCAATTGTATTAACACAAACAAAGCAAAGCAAAATACCAATACACATTGTTTATTTATTATTTATTTAAAAGAAAATGTGTATCTTTTGACACTGTCTCTACTGTGTGGATTATTTTATGACTAACTAAAAGACTAAATGCTTTGTAACAGTCCTCATATTGACATGGTTTCTCTCCTGTGTAGACTATTCTCTTCTGACTATCTGTATTGTACTTTTCTGATGTCATGAAGTATTCGGCCTAGGGGACCATGACGATGTTTTCTAGCAAGCCACTCAATGATGCCAGGTGGTCTTCAAGTGACTGCTCTGTGCGGTTCCCCCTGAGTCTCCACACCTCTGAGTCTCCACACCTCTCCTTATAATGTTCTCCAGGCCCCATGCCATCCTGTGTTTCGGGGAAAATGGCAAAACAAGAAAGAAGAGATGACATTGATTCAGAAACATTTATGATGTGAGCAGAAATTGGAGGTAATTCATTTTCATTAATCATGGTTGAATATACTGCATCCATATTTTTCCAAAATGGTGACATGGTTTGAATGAATGAATGAAAACTTTATTTAACAGATTGCAGAATGGGTACAATACAGTACGGCTCAATACATACAATTGTTAAGGGGATGCAGACCAGATAAAGACGTTTGTCTTGTTTACATCAGGGTCCCCAATTTTCAATTCATAGTGACATTTATGACATACACAACATACATGACATCAGACATTTATGGCATAGGGACATACATGACCTACAGGTATATAGTACTGTTACATTTGTGACATACATGATATGCAAATATACAGTACTATTTATGGTTATGATGACCAGCTTAATCATTTGCAATGGCATTGGTTAATAGAAAGGTACAGGCTACTTGCCTTTCTTTTATGTCTGAAGTGACTCATCGATCACAACAAAGTGTCTTCTCCCCCCCATGCATGCACTGTCCTTTTCTTCTTCTCAACTTATCCATCGCCTTCACGCAGGCCTGTCTCGAGGCCATGTTTAGACAGAGAGTCTCAACAGAAACCGCGGAAGTCGTCTTGCGGTCTCACTTTTAATTTTGCGTTTAGACTAGTGTTTTGGGAGGGAATTCTTCGTGCAGACGAGGCTGTAAAAGTCTAGTCGACTCGAGACGGAGCCCCGCTAACCCATACGATACACTGCCTCAGGTAGTTGAGACAACCAAGCGTGCTGTGAAGACCCGCCCTACTCTGTCTCTGATTCGCAGACTGTGGGTGGGGGAATGTGATTGGACCAAAGCAGAGTCACTCACAGACAGTGGCTCCAGTCACTAGATTTGTTGTGATCGATGAGAGTCACTTCAGACATAAAAGAAAGGCAAGTAGCCTGTACTTTTCTATTAACCAATGCCATTGCAAATGATTAAGCTGGTCATCATAACCATAAACAGTACTGTATATCGGGCGGCTACGTGGCGTAGTGGGCAAGGCGCTCGGCACGAAATCTGGAGACGCTGGGCTTGCCTGTTCGAGCCCAGCGCTCCACATTTGCTTTCAGTTTAGCTGGTCGTCCGTACTAATACACATTGGCCGTATTAGGGGGTGGGAAACTGATGGGTGGGGATCGGGCGTTGTGGACAGCGACTCCTACAGGTCGGTTGGTGTGCCTGCGCAGTAGAATCAGGAAGTGTCGGGGGCAGCGTGAGCCTCCCACGCGTTACTCCTCGCCACTGAGAGATCGAGCTGCGCAGGTGAAAAGATGCGACTGCTGTTACCTCAAGTACCGGAGGGGACTTGTGCTATGTATGACTTAGTCCACATTGCAGCCGGCTTGTGGGAGGCAAGAAACAGCGTTCGTGACAGGGGAGGGTTGAATTGGATGATACGAAATTGGGATGGGAGAAAATATAGAAAAAAACAAAACAAAAAAAACAGTACTGTATATTTGCATATCATGTATGTCACAAATGTAACAGTACTATATACCTGTACGTCATGTATGTCCCTATGCCATAAATGTCTGATGTCATGTATGTTGTGTATGTCATAAATGTCACTATGAATTGAAAATGGGGGACCCTGATGTAAACAAGACAAACGTCTTTCTCTGGTCTGCATCCCCTTAACAATTGTATGTATTGAGCCGTACTGTATTGTACCCATTCTGCAATCTGTTAAATAAAGTTTTCATTCATTCATTCAAACCATGTCACCATTTTGGAAAAATATGGATGCAGTATATTCAACCATGATTAATGAAAATTAATTACCTCCAATTTCTGCTCACATCATAAATGTTTCTGAATCAATGTCATCTCTTCTGTCTTGTTTTGCCATTTTCCCCGAAACACAGGATGGCATGGGGCCTGGAGAACATTATAAGGAGAGGTGTGGAGACTCAGAGGTGTGGAGACTCAGGGGGAACCGCACAGAGCAGTCACTTGAAGACCACCTGGCATCATTGAGTGGCTTGCTAGAAAACATCGTCATGGTCCCCTAGGCCGAATACTTCATGACATCAGAAAAGTACAATACAGATAGTCAGAAGAGAAGAGTCTACACAGGAGAGAAACCATGTCAATATGAGGACTGTTACAAAGCATTAGTCTTTTAGTTAGTCATAAAATAATCCACACAGTAGAGAAAGTGTCAAAAGATGTGAGGAGTGTCAAAAGATACACATTTTCTTTTAAATAAATAATAAATAAACAATGTGTATTGGTATTTTGCTTTGCTTTGTTTGTGTTAATACAATTGCATTTATCTATAGTCCTAATTCTGTCACTGTTTGATGTCACAAAGAAGGGTGGATCCGAAAGCTGTCTAGAACATTTATAACATGTGATGAAAAAGTCAACAAATAATGAACAAACTGTATTACACATGTGTTAATGATGAATAGTGTTCACTTTAGATTAGGGCACACAATAGCATCTGCAAATGATTTATAGATGTTTCATGAATGTCTAACAAATAATTTGTTAAACATGAAAAGACAAGTCTGGTCTTTGCCTCATGTCTGTATTCATAAAAGCCAGATCGTTCATAACAGGTGAGTTGAAAGTCAACAAATAATGAACAAACTGTATTACACATGTGTTAATGATGAATAGTGTTCACTTTAGATTAGGGCACACAATAGCATCTGCAAATGATTTATAGATCTTTTATGAATGTCTAACAAATCATTTGTTGAACATGAACAAATAAATGGAGGTATAGTCGTTTTTTCATATCCATTTTTCAAAGCATCTACAAATGTGTTACTACACATTAGATATCATTATTAAATGTTGCACTAATAATGAACAAATAAGGTTGATCATGTGGAAAAAAGTGACCAACAGATTGAATTTTAAACAAGTACATTTACAAATGATGTACTAATCAGTTGTAAATGGTTTTGTTCATTATCCACTAATGCGTTATAAATACTTTGTAAATGGTATACAAATATAGTTATAAATGATTTAATAATCATTTATGAATGTATATAAATGGTTTGTTCATGATTAGTTCATTATCCACTAATGCGTTATAAATACTTTGTAAATGGTATACAAATATAGTTATAAATGATTTAATAATCATTTATGAATGTATATAAATGGTTTGTTCATGATTAGTTCATTATCTACAAATACCTTATAAATGTATTATAACAGGGTGTTATTATAAAGTGCTACCGTACAGGTTTATTAGTAAATGATAATGTCCAAAATAAGAGTGACCCTCCTGGCTGCCTGCACTGAAAGGCAGGTGCTATGCAACATACACACTAACAACTAGCTGGCATTCTTTTTTCATAGTCCGGCAGATATGCCAACTATTTACCATGGCCGAACGCTGTTTTATCATATGACCTAGGACTATTATACAGCTTAAATATGTTTGCAGGTGAGACTATACCCATTTAGATTCCAAATATGTAGTCAGTTCGTCCAAATAACGTCTGTTTGGAAATTTGCTCCAACGTTTTTGGAGATTGAGCAGCTGCGACAGGACTGGGGTTGACACATGCTCAGTTTAACTGGGAATCCCCGTTCAACGTGAGGTTGAACTATTGTAACCGATCGTCCTGCTACAGTATATTCCTTAATTTATCAGTCTCCCCAGTTAGTAGCTATAGATTAATACATTTAGTGGAAGTGTCAATAATCAAATAATCTGGATAAAACCATCAAACCTCTTTTGGTCCATATATGGGCATATGTGTGTGCCGTGACGCGAGGGATTCCCCGATCTGTATGCGTCAGCCCCAGTCTCCTCCGTAGACCAGACCGTCTCATTTAACAAGGCAATTATTTTTTACTAAGACACGGAGTGATACTGATTAAACTATGTGAAAAGGAATTAGAAAATAATTAGAAAAGGAATTAGAATCATAGCTGTGGATTGTGCTCAATATTCCACGGCTATGAACCAATCTGATTGCTTGATTTGAGCTACCCGTTTTGGGGCAAACCGTAATTGTGAATAAATGTCAGATATCCACAAAAATAATAATTCCAAGGCAATCTAGTATATGCATTAGATATACAAAATGGGGGGAAAGAAGGCTCCGGGGACCAATGGATACAACAGTGAAAACATAAGTGTCTGAGCACAGAGAGACTGAAGTAGGTACACAGGAATAACTGGGCCTTTTTACAGATCCTGGTACAACTTCACACGGGTAGTAATGACACTCAGTCACAGGGGTCTTCCTCAGACTGTGCAAACCAAATGAAGATACCTCACCTAAGATCTAGACCTCTCTTGTGTAACCTCGTTCCCAGTTGTATCTCCTCCGTGAGATAAAGACTGGTAAAGCACTACGGCCGAAAGTGTGAATCGGGTAGAATTCCCTGTGTATCTACTTCCCCTGGAAGCTGCCTCCGAACGGACCAAACTTTTCCAGAATCCTGTCGGCAAACAAGCTAGAACGTCCCGGTCATGTAGTAAATTCTTCAGGCAAAACCGTTGCAGTGGCTTAAACGAGGAAATATTGTGCACTTCACACGTTTCTATAATTGTTTTGTCGAAACCGGAAAGCCTGTAGCCGGTACTTCCTGTACTTCCGTTTTCACACTTTTGGAGGCATAGCTTTACCAGCCTATCTCTTGTGTGTCGTAGTTGACCTACTTCAAGCCCTGCCCTCTTTTCTTGATTCTCCAATCACAACTGTTGCTTTCCTCTAACTTCCTCTGGAAACAGTTGTGAGGGTGGGGTTTGAGAGGGGTCTATTCCGGTTTCACCCTTCTCTTCATGGTCTCCTGTGTGGCTATGGAAAAATGTATGGGTTATTATAAGGTGGCTATGGGAAAATGAAAGGGTTTTCACAAGATTGCATCTAATAATAATAATAATAATAGCTTGCATTTATATAGCGCCTTTCACATACCCAAGGTGCTTTACAATAAAAGTGGGAGGGGAGAGGATACCGGTGACCTAAACTAAGAAACCAAAAAATACAAAACGGAACAGAACAGAACAGAAGAAAAACAGAACAAAACAAAATTCAACAAAACAGAATGAATGGCATAGCCTACTCAGGAGCAAAATGGAAAGGACACTTTAAAGGAACGAGGAAAATGAATGAATGAAAAGTTTATTTTTGAACATGTACTTCTCCATATTTCTCCAAACAAATCACGGTATCTTGTTCCGTCAAACCAAACAATCATAACAACAAATTAAAAAACATTAAAAAAAAACATTAAAAAAATTAAAAAATTAAAAGGAATTATAAACAAAAGGTCAAGAGCAATGTGTTTGGTTAGCAGACATGTCCAAAAAAGGAGTAGAGGGAAGCTAAGCTTATTGATCCCTACCCCCTTACATTTATATTTGTTCTTCCATTAATTTGACTAGATATAACATAATTTAGTATATTACAATATAGAATATACTTTTACTTATATTAAAAAAAAAAAAAAAAAAAATACTTGATTCACTTGACAGCAGTGAATATGTATACACTAGCACTACATAACACAATATAACATAACTTTGTTTATCCTCATTACTCATTTCTGTATTTCTCTAATGTGTATTTTTTTAGCTGCCCTTTAAATTGTGCCACATGTTTACTCAGTTTGATGTATTCAGGTAAATTATTCCACAACTTCACTCCACACACCGATATGCACATGCTTTTCAGCGTAGTGTGTACCATTTAATAAATGTCACTTTAAGGAAAGAACCGATGTGGTTCTTGAATAGTATAGTTTAGATATACTGTAGCAAGTATAGCATAAGGATATAGAGTAAAAACTGTATATTGTATAATAGTGTACATAGGACCCAGTGCCTTAAATCCGTAGCTACAGTAACATTGTATTGCACTATATCAGGACTTTAGCATGTCTATTTTATCATCCCTATTTTATGTCTATTTTTATTACCTGTTTATTATGTCTATTTTATTATTAGTATTATTGCAAAGCGGGCATGGCCACCCGCATTTCACTGTATGCCCTGGTATGTATGTGACAAATAAACCTCTTGAATCTCTTGAATCTTGAATAATCTGAGACCATAGGCATGGGTGAAGAGATAGGTCTTCAGCAAGTTTTTGAACTGGACAACAGAATTTGCATTGTCCATGGGGAGGGAGTTCCAGAGGGTGGGGGCAGCCACACTAAAACACCTGTCCCCGAAAGCCCGCAACCTGGCTTATGGGATGGTAAGCAAGCCTGTGTCAGAGGAGGGGAGATTCCGGGAGGGGGTGTAGGTGTGGAGAAGGTTGGATAGGTATTGAGGGGCGGTGGTGTGTAGGGATTTAAATGTCAGCAGGAGGATTTTGAAGGTGAAGGTGAGATTTTACAGGAAGCCAGTGGAGGTGAATGAGGGTGGGGGGGATGTTTCATCTAATTTCATCTGTGGTTCACGCAGGCTATTGGCCTTCTAATGAAGCCTTCTAATATCTGTCTCTCTCTTTGATAAGACATGGGATTTAGAATTTCGCAGTAAAAAAAAAAAAGGAAAAGGAAAGATTGCTAGCCAAAACGATCTTAGCGTTCTCACACAGATCCTCTGACGTCACCAGCTTCAGTGCATTTCATTTCATTTCAAACCTTTATTTATTCTTGAAAGAGACATTGAGGTTTTCCTTGCTGTCGAGATCACAGGTTAAAGTAATACTAATAAAGGAAAAGATAATCAGTTTAGATGGTTAGATGTTGAATAAATAGGACACATTTTATGTTTTTATTTATAAAGAAAGATGTATACAAAAATTAAGAGCCTTAAAACAGATACCAATGTTTATTTATCCTCTCTGCCAGATAATACCAGCCCACTTTATCATACAGGATGCAGTGGTGAGTATCATATATATCACCAGTAATAAATCTGAAAGCAGCCTTCTTGTATGTTGGAGTAATGGAATTGCAATGTATGAGCCCAACTGTATTAATGTGTGATAATGTTAGTCCCCATAGTAGTTATTCCAATGTAGTGAGACCATTTGAGACTTTACCTCACTGTATAAAATGACCTATTGTGACCTCTAGGATAATCACATGGCTTCATACAAAGTTTCAAACACAAGCTAGAAACCTGGACCATTCAGGGGACATATATCATGTCTAGGTATATTGAAAATAAAGCGGGGGGTTCTGAGCCATTTTCAGAACAGAAGTACTCACCATTGAATCAGAAAAATGCAATTCTTGCAGAAATCAAAGGTTTTTGATACCAAATCACAGCATGAATATATATAATCGATCCTTTGATGCCTCTAACTCATGGAATGTCCTCCAACTCTCTCTGAAGTTGGAGGCTCTCCCTTCCCTTGGTATGTTTAAACGTATGATTTCAGACCATTGTGTCTCCTGTAACTGTTTTAGCTGATCTTTTTAAGATATTTTAAAAAGTTTTTTATTTTTACTCTGGTGTTGTCTGTGAATATTGCTTTTATTATGTATTGTTTACATTTGTACAATCGTCGTTTCTGTAAATGAGGGAAACCTCAGAAGCTTACGATTTTAAATAAAGGTTGAAATGAAAAAAAAATAAGGTATTCATCAGGGTCTTGGCATTTTAATTGGATATGTTGGAGGGATTTGTGACCCTGTTTATCAATGGTATCAGGCAAAAAATCTCTGCAACTTATGAGGAATAATTGAGCATGACAATGACTATCATTAATTTGATTGCGACACTAGAATTTTTTTTTACAAAACATGAAATGTCTTTGGAACCCTTTGTGATGAGGCTTCACTGTGAATTGTGTCTGATCGGAAGATTCTCTTCTTTACACCGTTATTGAAAGTATCACTCTATGTTTGGCGGAGCAAAGATATTTGGCTTAGAATTGACTAAAATCTTGAAACATCTAGATTGGTATTTGTGTCTGTCTTCCGTGTGCAGACTAGTAAATCCACTGCTATCTATCTCTCACTATATCCAAATAAATGGCTGTCACTCACTGAGGAAAAGGTGTATATGCACCAGATTTCACATGGAGGTTCAAAACACCTAAATATAACTTTACATGTTGAAAAAACAATAATTCACATATGGTACTGCTTCTTTTCATCCCTGGTCTATCTCTATTTGCTGTCGTAATGCTGACATTTTAACTGCGCATGGAGAGAGGAATGACAGTATTCCCTCTTTATAGCAAATAGCTAATTTAGCTCAATCAAAACATTTGTGTGCCTGCCCACAGATCGCCACAGCTAGAGCCTCAAGGATGCATCTACTACAAAGTATGTAATATGCAGGGATAGATTCATCCTGCAATGGCACAGTATTCCAATGAGACTGAGGGACCGTCACAACAGTGCACACTGAGAAAATGTGAAAAGGAATATTGTAGCGTCCTAATGAGATAGAACACTAAAAGAGCTGACGGTGCACCTAAAGAGCACTGTCAGTCCATGTCATTAGAATACAGGGGCGACAGTGGCTCGGGAGGTAGAGCAGTCGTCTGGTAATCCGGAGCTTCTCGGTTCGATTTCCGCTCTTCCCGGGCAGCGTGTCAAAGTGTCCTTGAGCAAGACACTTAACTGTTCCCGATGAGCAGGTTGGCACCTTGTGTGTGAATGTGTCAGTGAATGGATAAAATGAGGAACAAATTGTAAAGCGCCTTGGATAAATGCGTTATATAAATGCACCATTTACCATTTATAGGGGAAAAGGTTAATCTGGAGTCCTGCTTGTATGCAATGGAACAGTGATAATAGCAAATGTTATAACAAAATTAAAAACGTGACAAGTCAAGTTCCTCATTAAGTCAGTTTGGCAAGACTATATTCAGGCACACACCTGAAAACGTGAAGATGCATAATTATCTGTGAAACGATCTGTGTTATTCGTACAAATTCCTTCATTCTCTATGTCTGTGCACTTTACTGCTACTTGCACTCTGGTTGGATGGCAACTGCATTTTGTTGTACTTCTACTTCTACTTGTACTTGTACTTCTACTTGTAATGTACAATGACAATACCTTTAATCCAATATAATTCAAAACTTGATTGCATCATATTGCAATGATTGCAAGGGACATTATCTTGCAAGTGAAATCATTAAAAGAGTCCTTATTAGTCATTTTTCTGCGGTTGAACGAACAGCAGCTACACCTCCAGATCTTTCTTAGTCTGATGCGTCTTTTCTTTACATTAATGTCTTCTTACCCTCCAGCTCTAGTGTCTACCAGCACCCCTCATCCCTCTCTCCTGCTCTCCATCCAGCTCTAGTGTCTACCAGCACCCCTCATCCCTCTCTCCTGCTCTCCATCCAGCTCTAGTGTCTACCAGCACCCCTCATCCCTCTCTCCTGCTCTCCATCTAGCTCTAGTGTCTACCAGCGACCCTCATCCCTCTCTCCTGCTCTCCATCCAGCTCTAGTGTCTACCAGCGCCCCTCATCCATCTCTCCTGCTCTCCATCCAGCTCTAGTGTCTACCAGCGCCCATCATCCCTCTCTCCTGCTCTCCCTCCAGCTCTAGTGTCTACCAGCGCCCCTCATTCCTCTATCCTGCTCTCCATCCATCTCTAGTGTCTACCAGCGCCCCTCATCCCTCTCTCCTGCTCTCCATCCAGCTCTAGTGTCTACCAGCACCCC
>NC_140170.1:118515154-118540154 GCF_963971535.1 Notolepis coatsorum
CGACACTTGCTGCCTTCTCGGCTGAGGCGGGCACGCGCACTTATCCTGGGTCGCAAGTCTGGCTTGAGTTAACGAGACTGAATCCACCTTCGAGGAACAGGAAAATCCCGGCTTCAAACATCGGGTTAACTGAATCTGGATAATGACATCTTGATCGACTTAGTTGAACCAGGTACGGGGAATAGGGCCCTGAAAACTTTGGGAATCCCTGCTGTAGTACATAACAGAAGACTGACAGAGATAAAAGCCCACACACACACACACACACACACACACACACACGCACACACACACACACACACACACACACACACACACACACGGATGCACACGCGCACACACACAAACACGCAAATATACACACACAAGCACAGACTTATACTGATCTCCTCACTGCTATCCAACTCTGTGTTTTTTATAGCATGGGAAAAGAAGTGGTGTTTTTATTGCCATTTCCTGTTGGACATTTGTATTATTATTATTATTATTATTATTATTATTATTATTATTATTATTATTATTATTATTATTATTATTATTATTATTATTATTATTATTATTATTATTATTATTATTATTATTATTATTATTATTATTATTATTATTATTATTATTATTATTATTATTATTATTTTAGAAAAGTGTGCATATCTATTTGTCCTTTATTGAAGCAGTAGGAGGGGGAGTCAGATAAGGGACACTGGAGAAAACCAGTAACAACCCAATAGATGATTCCAGAGGTGGGTTCCTTACAGCCAGAATATACATCTTGCTCTGTTATTGGCTAAGTGTAATCCCACACTAGGAGTGCAGTGCAGTGTAGGTGTGATCAGTGCTAATAAAACAATGTAATTTGCCTGCTTGATAACCCCAGTGATGGAGTTATATTTAAACACCTTCTGTAGTTAAAATCCAAGCTGGGTTCAGCAAGGTGAGTTCATTCTATTACTCTACAGTGATTCCCCTGACATTTTGTTGAGCAGAGCTAGAGCTCTTATTTGAGGACACTGAGTGGGTTTGCCAGCTATATATACTCAGTATGCAGGGGCTGTCGCCGACTGAAGAAAGTCATAGGACTTTCTCAACTAATCAATTAAGTCTAGTTTATTTAATCAACAAACTGTGTTTCCCACATTCAATTTCAGAAATCTATGTGGGCCCTCTTGAGGACAATTTGCCCACCGGCACTTTGGCGACCTCTAGCAGCTCGGGTGTGCATATTTTTTAATACAATATGTGGATCGAATTAACGCCCTAATTGTTCCCTGTCGATTGCCCTTTCCGGCGACAAAATCCGTTCAGTGATTCAGAGTTACATGCCGATATGTGAGCTGTGCGCCAAAGCACACGGCTGACTTAAAAAAAAATCAAATACCACTCCCGACGTCCAAGCCTCTACCTCTGTCAATCATTTGGCAATCTCGAACATTATTGGACAGGGTTGTAAGGAATGAGTGTGGCTTTCCAATGGTACCCGACGTGGGAATGAGCGAATCAGGGATATAGGTGAAAAGTCACGAGCCAAACCAGGAAAATAATTATCCTTAGAATGCATTGAAGGCTATGAGAAAATCGTTTTCTTAGGAAATACTAATACTAAAAAAACGAATTTAGCATGAACTAAAAAGTAAAAAACCTTAAAAAATTACTAATCGGCTAACAAAGCCCAACAATTATTTGACTAAAATTTGTTAATTAGTAGTACATATTTCATTTCCACATGTCAAACAGACTACAACCCTTCAGAAGGTGTGGTGTGTGTGTGTGTGTGTGTGTGTGTGTGTGTGTGTGTGTGTGTGTGTGTGTGTGTGTGTGTGTGTGTGTGTGCGAGCATCGTGCATGTAGCTGTGATTGATGTTAGTGTTGCATTAACAGCTTTGCTAAGTGCTATGTGTTTCTGCACCCTGAGGCCACTCGCTCTCCTCCATTAGCGCCCACACTAACAACTCTAATTAGCTGGCTTTCCTTCGCCCACATGGGAAGAATCCATAAGTAGGCTCCCCTACTCTTGACAGGGTGAAGATAAGTACTAACTCTCCTCTGGATAATACCACCTCATACTGGTTACAGATGGATATATATATATATATTTTTTTTTACATGTTTCCATTTTCCACATAGGGGTGTGCATCTCTCCCTTATAAGACACTCCGATATCTAGATACATGGGCTATGACACAATTCAGAGATGATACATTTTAATACGAAACTATTCGGTGTGATTTTATGCAATTTGATACAGTTATTATTATTAACTCATTGACTGCCACGCTGTTTTCCCAAGTTTACTCCCTGGAGCTGGAAACATGTAAAGCAACAGATCAAATAGACAAAGGGGCAATTCCAACCAAACAAATACAAAGTGGAATTAGCCAAAGGCTCTATTAAAACGGAGGGTTTTTGGGCCTCGTTTAGAAATGTCCACAGACTGTGGAGCTCTCAGGTGTTCAGGGAGACCATTCCACAGCCTGGGAGCTGCCTAGCAGAAGGCCCCATCTCCCACGGTGCAGAGCCTGGTCCTGGGTTGCTGTTCTCCCACGGTACGGAGCCTGGTCCTGGGTTGCCGGAGGAGGTTGACTGTGCCAGAGCAGAGGGTGCGGGTGGAGGACTGGGGGTGAGGAGTTCCTTAAGGTAGGGGGGGGGACTTCTGTGAAGACACTGGTGGGTGAGGAGGGACACCTTAACCCTGTGATGCCCAAATTCAGAGGCCAGAATGTGAGACCTATAAACAAATGTACTATTCAATAGCATCGTGAGGCTGAACAACAGGACCCATTGACTATGTCATTTAAAAAAAGAATGTAATAGCTCAAATCTAAAAGTGATGATGTAACTAATTTTGCAACCGAGGGCCTCACAGGGTTAAATACAATCTTGTATTCCATGGGGAGCCAGTGCAGTTTTTTCAGGATGGGAGTGATGTGCTCATAATTGTGCACCCTCATCAGGATCCTGGCAGCGCTGGTTTGGACATACTGAAGTTTCTGGATTTTGACAGGAATCCTGATGAGGAGCGCATAACAGTAGTCAAGCCTGGCAGCACAATAAACTGTTCAAGATCCTCTTCTTATTAAAACACATATGATTATTCATATTTCACAGTTTTTGTTCTTCATGTTTCATTCACGACCAGGAGGCAGAAATGTAGTTCTCAATTCCATTTCATTTAATTTGTTTTTCCCTTTACAGGTTCTCTAGCAGAGCAGCAGCGAGGCATGGCTTCTATTCTAACAAACAAAACTGTCACTTCTCCCGAAGGATCAAACACACCCTTTTACAGGTGGCACGCGTCTCTAATTAGCGTTGGAGCGTGGGGCCTATGCCTGCGCGCAACTGACTTCCCACTGGGGGCAAAAATGGTGCGTTACAGAATATAGCCTATAATGCAATCTAATTCTAAACAATATGATAAACAATTTAACGTGAATCTCCATTTAGGCTATTATAAAACATATGTATGCCAATTCGATTACACCTTTTGCTACAATAATAAATGATATATTTCAAGCTGTTCAAATTATATTACTATCAAAAAGTCACAACAGGAGGAGATAAAGGCGTGGATGAGCTTCTCTGCATATGCCTGAGTGAGTGAGGGACGGAGTTTGTCAATGTTTCTGAGGTGGTGAAAAGAGGTTTGGCATAGGCGTGTGACACGGGTCTGGAAGGTGAGGTGACTCCCAGGTTGGTGACTGCCGTAGAGAGTGTGATGTTCTGGCTGGAAAAAGTGATGCTGGTGATGTTGGATGATTGGACCTGGTGTGGAGTACTGACAAGGATGGCCTCTGTCTTTGAACTATTCAGTTGCAAGAAGTTGAGCTTCATCCACGCCTTTATCTCCTCCAGGCAGGAGGTAAGTGTAGCAGAGGGACAGGGATCAGAGTGGATGGGGGTTGTCCTCAGGTAGAGCTGTGTGTCATCAGCATAGCAGTGGAAGGAAATTCCATGCCTGCTGATGAGACGACCGAGGGGCTGCATGTAAAGGGTGACACCTTGGGGGACACCACAGGTGACATTGTGAATCCCAGATTTTGCCTCTCCCAGTGCCACGTGCCCAGTTCTCCCAGTGAGATATGATACAAACGAGTTGTGGATGGTGTCAGAGTGGCCAACAGTGGTGTGAAGGCAGTGAAGCAGAACAGTGTCAAAGGCTGCCGTTAGGTCCAGGAGGATGAGGGATGGGGAGCCGGTGTCTGCTGTCATCAGGAGGTCATTGGTGACCCTGACCAAAGCTGTTTCTGTGTTGTGGCCAGGACGGAAACCGGACTGAAATGTATTGTCATCATACAGCACAGTATGTACAATTCAACTAAAATAAGTTTGGCATACAACCAGAGTGCAAATGTAACAGTAAAGTGCAATAGTAATATACAATGCACTAGGGCTGTCTTAAATACTCCGAAGCTTCAAAGCTTTGTTCGATGGGCATGGGATTCGAATGGGAAAATAAGTTTTTAATATAAAATAAAATATATATATAAAATATAAAAAAAAAAAAAAAAAAAAAATCTATTTTATAATTTTTTTTACCTGCAAAATCAACTCTGCCTCTCTTTGCAATGCCGTTTGTTATTTAACCTGTTAATCTGTAGACCGCTTTTGCCTAAAGGTAAATCGAAGATTGCTCCACTTCTGCAAGGTCAATTTGCATGTTCTTGGTATCTAGGAACATCTAGGGACCTGGGGGTATGTATTTCCAGTGTCAGAAATATTGTGTCTGTTACTAGGCTGAGTAAATTGTAATGAATAAATTAATTATGATTAATTATGATTTATGATTTTGATGATACAAAATTTAAAACAATTTCTGAAAAATGCTCACTGAGCTCATTCACCACCTTATGTCATGTGTCATCATGTGTACAAAGAATATAAGCAAATGAACCGTGGGAAGATGATTAAACAGAAGGATTTGTAGATACAGTAATTAATGATAATCGACTTTAATTATAAATTCATATTTGACCTTGAACTTGACCTTCACCTTATTATGGCTGTCACATAGCAATGTCTAATGACAATATAAAATATAAGCTGAAGCGGGCTGTATGTGAAAACCAGCCCCTTCAGTAGTGCACTAAGCACGGTCCCGAGCAGGTAAGAAATAAACAAAGGCGTTTTCAAATGGCAAATGATATTTATTATAGCGGGGCTTGAAACCCACTGTTCCCAAAGGAAAAATTATATTTATTATAGTGGGGATTTAAACCCACAGCACACACAAAGGGCAAAGGGTAATGGAGCACAAACAGGGAATATATAAATAAGACAAACAAACACTAAGCAAAATATAGACGTGTCATAAGACACAAAGCTATTAAGCAAAGGTAAGCACTGGGAACCACCCAGCAATAAAGCACTACAGTATATATCCCCCTTGATGGAGGGAGATGGCGCAGAGGCCAACAATATATACAATAATAATCCCACCTGTTAGGGAAGCACACAAAGTGGAAGATAAGACCAACACAATAAGATTGCCCACACACAGTGGTTAATGGCTTTTACAATTAGGCTACAAAAGTATCCACTCAATAGTGGTAAATAGCGGCCACCTCCACACTCCACTCTGGTCGGTGGCAGTGATTCAATGAGGCGCCCCGATGTGTGTCACCTCCCACTCTATTAACCACCCATCTCCACTGTCTGTCCGAAGGTGCACCAATCAGATGCAACCAATCCAATCAGGGAGATGAGTGGCATCTGCGGAACAGAAACAGGCGATTAGGAGATGACACAACATCACACATAGAAAACAACACAAATAATATATTACCCTGATGTTACATGGTGTTAAAATATATGGCAATAATGATAATGCACAACCCACGTACGTGACACCTCCCCCCATAGAAGCGAACCCACCGGGTGAGCAAAACATTATTACCTATACAACCAACATCAGAGCAGTACCCCCAGACCTACCCTCTGGATAAGGCATCGGCCACAACATTGTCCACCCCCTTTTTGTGACGGATGACAATGTTGTAGCCCTGCACCAACAGGGCCCAACGCATCAACCTCTGGTTGTGGTTGTACATGTGAGCCAAGAACACCAGGGGATTGTGGCCCATGTAGACCAACACCGGAATAGAGCTGGACCCCACGTACACCTCAAAGTGCTGGAGAGCGAGGAGCATCGCCAGCGTCTCCTTCTCGATGGTCGAGTAGTTCAACTGATGGTGTTTGAACTTCACCGAGAAGTAGCAAACCGGATGATGCACCTCGCCCTCTCCCGCCTGCAACAGCACAGCTCCAGCCCCAGCAGCACTCGCGTCGACCTCCAGCTGAAAGGGAAACGCAAAGTCAGGGGCTGCCAGAACAGGTGCACTGCATAGGAGAGATTTAGCAGCCTCGAAGGCGCACTGACACTCCGTGGACCACACAAAAGGTACAATAGGACTACATAAGGAAGTGAGGGGAGCCACCACCACAGAAAAATTTCTACAAAAACACCGGTAATACCCAGCCATCCCCAGGAAACGCCGTAGCTCGCGCCTCGTGGAAGGAGCCGGATACGCAAGGATCGCTGTTACCTTAGCGTCCACCGGGCGGACCTGTCCGTGACCCACCTGCTTCCCCAAGTACGTCACCGTGGCTTTCCCAAACTCACACTTAGCGAGGTTCAGAGTCAACGAAGCCTCCGCCAAGCGTGCAAAAACCACCCGTAAGTTAGCAATGTGCTCCGCCCAAGTATCGGAGTACACCACCACATCGTCCAAATAGACGTTACACCTAGGCACACCCCCCAACACCATGTGCATCAAATGTTGGAACGTGGCCGGTGCATTCCTCATCCCGAAGGCCATGACGGTGTACTGCAAAAAATGGTCGGGTGTAACGAACGCCGAAATATCCAAGGCTCGCTCTGTCAGGGGAACTTGCCAGTACCCCTTCAAGAGATCGAGTTTCGTGATAAACACAGCAGGACCAATACTGTCAATGCAGTCATCCATTCTGGGTAACGGGAACGAGTCAGGCACCGTCACCGCGTTCACCTTCCTGTAATCAGTACAGAACCGGGGAGACCCATCAGCCTTAGGAGCTAAAAGGCAAGGAGAGCTCCAGGGACTACGGCTATCTTTAGCCATCCCATTATCCATCAGATACTCAGCCTCGTTCCTCATCACCTCCCTCTTCGCCACCGGACACCGATATGCGTGTTGTTTAATGGGGGTCGCACCCCCCACATCAATATCGTGCTCCAGGACGGTCGTTCTGGAAGGCACATTAGACAACAACACAGGATAGGATAACAACAGTTGATGTACATCATCACTCTGTGACTCGGGCAGATACAACAGATGAGCAGTGACCTCACTCATGAACTCAGAGTAAGTCAAACGCCCCGTCTGCTGACCCTTGGACAACGCCTTCAAATCATCGTCCGGCAGGGGATTAACACATGTTAACAAAACAGCTGGAACAGCTCCTGGGCTGCCAGACTGCACCTCCTGCTCACTCCCACCAGCACGGGTGAGATACTTCTTCAACATGTTAATATGACACAACCGTGTCTTCCTGCGCCTCTCGGGCGTACATATAACATAATTGGTGTCTGATACTTTCCTCTCCACCTTATAGGGTCCTGCAAACCGGGCAGAGAGAGCTGACCCAGGCATGGGCAGCAAAACCAGCACTTCATCGCCAGCCTCGAACTGCCGCCCCACCGCCTTCTTGTCAAACCTCACCTTCATCTCCCCCTGGGCAGAGGCGAGGGCCTCCCTAGCCAACGAGGACGCACAGCGGAGACGCTCCTTGCACCGGGAGACAAAATCAAACACAGTCGATTTAGGAGAAGAACCAGACAACATCTTCTCTTTGAGCAGTTTCAATGGACCACGCACACTGTGACCAAACACTAGCTCTGTAGGGCTAAACCCAAGTGACTCCTGTTTAGCATCCCGAATAGCAAACAGTACAAATGGCACACCCTCGTCCCAACCACAACCCGTATCAACACAGTACTTCTTTAGCATCGCCTTCAGCGTCTGGTGCCAGCGCTCCAGCGCCCCCTGTGATTCAGGATGGTACGCGCTAGACACCGTGTGACTGATACCCAAAACCTGTAAGGATTGATTAAAGGTCTTAGACATGAAATTCGAGTCTTGATCACTTTGCACGGTTTTTGGTAAACCGTAAGTTGCGAAAAACTTGTTTAATGCCTTGGTAATTGCTGGGGCAGTAATTTTCCTCAGAGGTATTGCCTCTGGGAAACGGGTGGCAAGACACATAATAGTCAACATGTATTGGTGACCTGCCTTTGTCTTAGGCAGGGGGCCAACACAGTCAATGATCACATGTTCAAAAGGTTCCTCTATCGCTGGAATGGGGTGCAGGGGAGCTAAAGGAAACCCCTGATTTGGCTTTCCCACAATTTGACATGTACTACAAGTACTACAAAATGTTACCACATCGGCCTTCAGACCGGGCCAAAAGAAATTTTGCAGTATTCTGTCATTAGTCTTTGAAATACCTAAATGACCAGACCAGATATGTTCATGTGCTAACATCAAAACGTGACGTCTACACTCCACTGGTAATACAACCTGGTGCACTACATTCCAGGCATCCCCACACTTTAAGCCTGTCACACCTGGCCTAGCTACCCAAGTTCGCATCAACACCCCTTCTTCTATCAAGAAGGCGTGTTTCTTACTATCAGTAGTGCTGGCTACTGCCACAAAACAACTTGTTAGGGAAGAATCATTTTTCTGAGCGTCAATCAACGCTTGACGCGTTAGAGGCAACGGCATGTCGGAAAACTTGGGATTTACCAGTTTCCCCTGAACGCTACTCACACCCCTTTTCACCTCGCCACTAGACGGCCACCTGTCCTCAGCGAGAGCCTCGCCACAGATGGAGTCACACAGCGTCACCGCCTGCTCTCGTTGTCTCTCCTGAGCCCTAGTCACAGCACAGACAGGAAAAACATTTGGGTGACTTTTAATCAACGCATCGCACAGAAACTCAGACACTGGGGCGTCCACCACCTCCAGAACTGGAATTACCTTCCCCCCAGCTATATCATTCCCCATGATAAAATCAATTCCGGCTACCGGAAAAGATGAACGAACCGCCACGGAAAAACAACCCGTGACTAGATCTGATCTCACATGTATCCTATGTAACGGAGCGGGTGTAAAACCCATTTCGATTCCCCGCACAATAGCACTTGATTTACAAGACAACTCCTCATTTAACGGCAATACATCCGCGAGAATAAAGGACTGCGAACCACCTGTATCACGAAGGACTCTCACCTCGCGTTGGTCACAGACTTTACCCGACAGTGACATAAAACCAGAAAATATAAAAGGTTCAAAACAACTGTCTGGTTTCTCCTGCTCTGGGCGTGAGACAGTGCTAATCAACCCCACCCCCTTTGGTTTCTGAGCTGGCCTTTTAGTATCCTGCCGATCGCGTAATGCATGACAGTCCGCCATCAAATGACCTGGCCTCTTACAATAATGACATTGTCTCTTGTCAGACGGAGGCGAGCGTGGCCGATACGCTCGCTCGCCATTTCCCCAAAATGGTAATTCCCGAGAGGGAAACGCACCGCCTCTAACATACACAGTATCGTTACGCACAGAAACATGTTTGTGCGTCAACGCCAATTCATCCGCCAAAACAGCAGCATCTTGGAGAGTAGACACTTTCTGTTCATTCAGATACACCACAGTTCGTTCGGGCATACAGATTTTAAATTGTTCCATGAGTACCAACTCGCTCATGGCCGCAAGATCCTGCACCTTACTCGCCGAGCACCATCGTTCAAAAAGATTCCTCTGTTCACGGGAGAAATCTGTATTTGTCTGAGAAGGGGATTTTCTGAGTGAGCGAAAACGCAGTCTATATGCTTCGGGAACCAACTCATACACACGTAAAACAGCACTCTTCACTCGCTCATAATTCAGACTGTCATCCATGGTTAATGACGCACACGCATCCTGGGCTTTACCAGTCAGTTTGCACTGAAGCAAAATCGCCCACATATCCTCCGGCCAATGCAGAGCATGTGCAATCCGCTCAAAAGCAGAAAAATAAGCCTCTACCTCTGACTCTCGGAACATGGGCACCAGAGAAACGTGCTGGCTGATATTAAAGTGAGCCGGGGAAACTCCAGCTGGAGAGGGGGTAGCACTAGCACTACCAGCTCCAGCCTCCAACCTCAGCTTCTCTATGGCCAGTTGGAGTTCCCTGTCTTTCTCCTCCTTTCTCTCCAGCCCGGCTCTCTCCTCCATCTCCTTTCTCTCCAGCCTGTCTCTCTCTCTCTCTCTCTCTCTCCTCTCTATCTCATACAGCCGCTTTGTCCTCTCTGTCTTTCTCTCTCTCTCTCTCCTCTCTATCTCGTACAGCCGCTTTGTCCTCTCTGTCTCTCTCTCTCTCTTCCCTGTCTCTCACCTCCCTGCGCAAAACCGCTCTCTCCTCCATCTGGAGACGGGCAAAACGCAGGCCAGAGCGCTTATGGCCAGACGACGTGGATTCTTTATCTGAATCGCCCGCGCCCTCACTTCCAGCTCTGGGAGTACTAACATTTTTCCTAATAGCACCACCCTCCGGGCTAAGATCACCTAAGGGAGATTTATCGCCAGTGTTTTTAACCTCCTGGTCCACTAACAGTGAGTCACTATGACTTACCACTCCCCGAGCCGTGCTGAACACCTGTTGCTCCACTAACCCAGTTATTACAGCCGCCTTCAAATCAGCCTTGGACTGGGAACTTTGCACAGAAATATTATAATATTTAGCAATAAGGCATAATTCCGCCTTAGTGCAACCGTCCAAATGATCCTCTGACGGATCCACTACAAAGACCTCCAAAACAAACGCCGACGCAGCCATAATATGTCTTTATGCGTGACTATGATACACCAAAAAAAATAATGTCCTCATTTAGCCAACCATGACCGTGCGCAATAATAATAGACACATTCTGCATTTATACCTCTTAACCAAAACAATCCAACTGACCACATCTACTACTAATGAAAACAATAACAAATGTTCCTAACCACCCAACTAGGATCACCCGTGTCACTCTAGCCTATCCCAGCTAAACTACTCCCCTAGCGGGACGAGGCTACACATATCTTCAGTCGCTTACCGATTTCATTGCGCGCTCCACCGGAATCACGACTTGTGCCCCCCTCCCCCTAACCAGGCAGGTGACCCCCCTGTTACCTATGTGGCAGAAAAAAGAGATCTGGTTAAGAGCATACACGAGTGGTCAATTATTATACAAAGACACGGCATGGATACATAAATACTAATAAACAACAACGCCACCTTACCTGACACCATCAGCCCCTATGTCAAACGTACACAGAAGACCGGCATTGAGCCCCCATGTCACATAGCAATGTCTAATGACAATATAAAATATAAGCTGAAGCGGGCTGTATGTGAAAACCAGCCCCTTCAGTAGTGCACTAAGCACGGTCCCGAGCAGGTAAGAAATAAACAAAGGCGTTTTCAAATGGCAAATGATATTTATTATAGCGGGGCTTGAAACCCACTGTTCCCAAAGGAAAAATGATATTTATTATAGTGGGGATTTAAACCCACAGCACACACAAAGGGCAAAGGGTAATGGAGAACAAACAGGGAATATATAAATAAGACAAACAAACACTAAGCAAAATATAGACGTGTCATAAGACACAAAGCTATTAAGCAAAGGTAAGCACTGGGAACCACCCAGCAATAAAGCACTACAGTATATATCCCCCTTGATGGAGGGAGATGGCACAGAGGCCAACAATATATACAATAATAATCCCACCTGTTAGGGAAGCACACAAAGTGGAAGATAAGACCAACACAATAAGATTGCCCACACAGTGGTTAATGGCTTTTACAATTAGGCTACAAAAGTATCCACTCAATAGTGGTAAATAGCGGCCACCTCCACACTCCACTCTGGTCGGTGGCAGTGATTCAATGAGGCGGCCCGATGTGTGTCACCTCCCACTCTATTAACCACCCATCTCCACTGCCTGTCCGAAGGTGCACCAATCAGATGCAACCAATCCAATCAGGGAGATGAGTGGCATCTGCGGAACAGAAACAGGCGATTAGGAGATGACACAACATCACACATAGAAAACAACACAAATAATATATTACCCTGATGTTACATGGTGTTAAAATATATGGCAATAATGATAATGCACAACCCACGTACGTGACAATGGCCAAAGCATACATCTATGGATAGGGAAAATGCTCCTCTTTCCAATGGCAGGGTTGATTTAGATCTGGATTTAGTCATTTCTTGCGGTTTTTACGATAATTAGCATTTTCAGATACATTTGTATTTCCGATAAAACATATAAAACATTGGTAAAAATGAAAATATACACTTTGACTACTGTTTTTGATAGGGTTATGGTATTTACTCTTGGCTACAAATATATATATTTTTAAACATTAACCTCTTAACATCCAAGGGCCCACATGTGGACGATTCTTTGCTGACCTCTAGTGGCTCGGGTGTGCATTTCCTTTAATACAATATATAGGTAGAATTAAAGCCCTATTTGTTGCCTGTCGATTGCCCTTTCAAGTGACAAAATCCGTTCAGCGGTTCTCGAGTTACATGCCGATATGTGAGGCGTGCCCCAAAGTACGCAAAAGTACACATTACCACCACCGACTCCCGGGGCTCTGGCTCGAAAATCTTTGCACAGGGTTGTAGCCAATGAGTGTGGCTTTCCAATGATACCCCATGATATGATAATTGGGGATCTATTACGGTCTCTATTGATAAAGGAAAAAAAGGTCTCCTATAGGGGGACCTTAAGGCTTAACAGATTTACATTCACATTTACATTTAGTCATTTAGCTGACGCTTTTATCCAAAGCGACTTATAAGTTCTGTACGACAAGACAGCAAGAAGGGTACAACTCTATCAGCTGAGTAACAATGTTCATAAAAGTGTTGCGTGTTACAGTGTAGGTTAGTTTATTAGGACAAGTGCATGACAGTAAGGTTAGTCAGGGTTAGTTTTTTTTTTTTTTTTTTGAGGTCGGACTCTGCACTGACAGATTTGTGTTCATTGTGCTGCTTTTATAAAGCCCGAAATGACGGCTTACAATATTTCATGAAAGCAAAGGGTTTCGTTTGTCTAAGATTTAAAAAGGTTTAAACTTTACAGCACTACAGTATATATCCCCCTTGATGGAGGGATGGAGTATTTTTTATAGTGTCCCGACCCACATAAAAACATGTCTTAATAAAAAATTAAGTCGAATTCTGCCTTTGTCTCTATTAACTACATATAAATATTTATATAATTGTTTGCTTTATAGATGAAGGTTGCAACATAATTATGTAATGTAATGTTGTTGGCTGTGTAACGGAGAGCAGCCACCCAGGCAGCGCAGCTCCCGACTCATTATTAATTAATTAATCCAATCCAATCCACTTTATTTATAGAGCACATTTAAAAACAACAAAGTTGACCAAAGTGCAGTACAAGTCCCACAACATAAAAAAAATTATAATAATAATATATATATATATATATATATATTTTTTTTTATCTCGAAGCTTCAAATTAAAATCGAATCTCGGCCCCGAAGCTTCGAATGCCAAAAAAATATTCGAAGGTCAGCCCTACAATGCACAGGTGATTAAACTGGTTAAACACGATTGGGTTTAGTTCTTATTTATTTATTAATTTGCAGTGTGTGTGTAATGATCACGATGCATCGTTGAGTCATGATTATAAATGTAAAACGTAATTATTAATGATACAAATATTGTTTTATATAATACAAATATTTATTATTATGATATTTATTTAATTCCGAGGATGTCTGTAGAATCGAAGTGAACACAATCACCAATGATTTATCCCAAATTAAGCCGTTAAAAACATGGGCGCACTCCAATACATCCACTTATAGTCATATTTATTATTATTATAATTATTTAAATCTGTGAACACAATCACCAAAGATTTCTCCCAAATGAAGCCTGTAAGAACACAGGCACACATACATCCAGATATAGTCGTATTTATTATTATGATAATTATTTAATTCCGAGGATGTCTGTAGAATCGAAGTGAACACAATCACCAATGATTTCTCCCAAATGAAGTCGTTAAAAACATGGGCGCACACCAGTCTACAGTCTACCAATCTACGAAACGAAGTTGGTAACTTTCTCGTAAGTCTGTTCGAGAATGAGGTCCACAGTAAACAGTGTGCATTACCAGCAGTTATACAACGGCATGCAAATTTCTCGATTCTGATTGGCCATTCACACGTCTTTATTGGCAACAATCCACGGTCCTGGGCTCAGGACCCGCCCACAACCAAATCACATAACCCTCCCCGGCTCACTCCGGGAGAAAACAGGATTGCGGACAACAAATGGTTATGTTGAAAGCACCATAACGACTAAATATGAAGCGATTCTGTCAAGGGGAATGTGTTAGTCCTTTAAACAATGTTGGATGATGTAATTGATGGGTCTTGACTCAATCTAGAACAAAAGAAAAATCGCGGATTGATTGATAGATTAATTGATTGATTTAAATTTCTTCCTTCCTACTTTCTACTGACTGCAGCGTTCTCTCTCACTTGACGCTGGCGTACCCACAAACACACACACACACATACACACACACACACACACACACACACACACACACACACACACACACACACACACACACACACACATACACACACGCACACACACACTGTGACACACACACACACACACACACACACGCACACACACACACACACACTCCTGTCTGCAACAGCGGGGGAGTCAGACTGAGAGAGAAGCAGCGCTGTTTTAAGTGAGCATGGTCTATTGAATTGATTGATTGGTTGATTGCTAATTTTATTACTGTACCCCTGGTTTCCAACTGGTTAAGTTTAGGCTAAAAGAAATAAATAAAAAAATAGGGCGAAGAAAACGTTTTTTTCCTATAGGGCAAAGAAAACGTTTTAATTTGTTTTACCTACTTTATAATTGTGTGTATTGAGCCGTAATGTATTGTACCCATTCTGCATCTGGTAATAAAATTTTCAATCAATCATTCCAATAATACACAGTTGGATGTGTTAGTTGGTTGGATGCACTTCAAGCTGCTTCCACATGAGGCAACTTCTCTCAATCATTCCAATAATACACAGTTGGATGTGTTAGTTTGGTTGGATGCACTTCAAGCTGCTTCCACATGGAGTTGTGGGAACTACTTTTTCTGGCGGATGGTTTTTTCAATAAATCTTCGATTAATGTGTGTTTATTGTATAGAAATAAGGTTGGATGAATCTGGCAGTTGTATAAAAGCTTTACACCACGTGCAGTCGTGATTTGTGACCAATAAACCATGCCTAGGGGGGTCTAACGACCCTCGGCTGCGCCTCGGGCCTAACAACCACCCCTAGGCATGGTTTATTGGTCACAAACCACTCCTGCGTGTGATGTAATGCTTAATCACAGGATACAGGTAATACTAATAATAATAATAATAATAATAATAATAATAATAATAATAATAATAATAATAATAATAATAATAATAATAATAATAATAATAATAATAATAATAATAATAAATTGGATTTAAAGAGAGAAGCGCCTTTCTCAGACTCAAGGACACTTTACAAAGAGAGAAGCTATATAAAAGAAAGGGTAAAAATATGAATATATATATAGTAACAACAGGAAAAAATAAAACAAATAAAATAAAAAAAGGAAGCAAGGTGCTGTCCAATTGGACGAAACAGTAACAAGACAATTTACAAAAACAACAGGATCTGTAGCTTAAAAGAAAAGGGGGGAAGGGGGAGGGCTACTTGGGAGCAGGGCCGTGTTGCGTGAAGGCAAGTGTGAACAGGTGTGTTTTTAGGTGGGTTTTGAAGAGGTTGATGGTGTCAGAGCCTCGGATGGAAGGGGAGAGGGAGTTCCACAGCCTGGGGGCAGCTACAGAGAAAGCTCTGCCTCCCAGTGTGGAACGCCTGGTGCGGGGGATGGCATAGAGATTGCAATACGTTCAAAAGTGGACTGTTAGCAACTGTTAATGCACTGTGATAATTGATTTTGAGTTGAGTGAATGAGCGTGTGTTTCTTGGGGGGGGGGGGTACCATGTTGTGCAGGGTGGCAGCTTCAGTTGACATACTTGACGTAAAGATCCTTTGGCCACTCAGGAATGGCAAAGTTTTGAAGCGAGGGTCTCGAGTGGATGCAGTGTAGATGAGGTCATGGAGGTGTGTGTACCGTTGTTAAATGCCTTCTTCATCTCAGTAATAATAATAATAATAATAATAATAATAATAATAATAATAATAATACTTCGTTTTATATAGCGCCTTTCAGAGGACCCAAGGTCGCTTTACATAAGGGGGGGGGGGGGGGGGGAGATAACAAGTCAACAAACACAGTGGACAGACATGAGTGTCGTGTCTTCATCTGATGCCTCAAAGTGCTTTTGAAGTTTTGCTTTGAGGAGGCCAATCATTGAGATTGTGGGCTGCTCATCCTCACACGTGATAGTGGTCACAACTTTTATTTGGTCTTTTATTTGATATACAACTCTGGCATGCATTTGTCTGTGAAATGCTGTCTGCTTGGTATCTTGTGACTTGGCTCTAATGTATTTACCATGTCATGAAAGCCATCACTCTTAACTGCACTGTAGGGTTGTAGTTAAGTCCTTAGCAAGAAAACACGCTATATATGCTGTGTTTACCTTAGACCTCTCATAGTTGTGGCCAAGGTGTGGCTGGAAAATGTGTTATTATCCATGTCTTTGTCTGGCATGTTCTTGCTTGTGCTAGCTGTAGCTACAAGCAACAGATTCCTTGTCACCTGCACAGGTTGGTTTCACCATGCAGGCCAGACTGTTGTCCAATTTCCCTTACTTCTTATAAAATCATAATGCCATCCAAACTTTATATTTTTGATTGTGCACTGTGAACCTGTAACCCCACCCCTAATCCTAAACATAACCATAACCATAGCCATAACATTAACTTAACCGCAAAGTCACAGAGAAGCTAGAAATAGGTGTGCAACTTTTCGTACCATTATGCTATGAACCAGTGCATGATAATATGTTGCATTAATCCAGTGAAGAGTTGAATGGGCACTGCCTTGTGTATGTATTAGCTAACGTTTATTTTGCTGTTGCATGCACATAGAACACACATAGGACTGGATAGGGCGAGAGGTTAGGCAGGTTAAATTGCTATTCTCGCATTTAGGTACCTGACCTGATTACTTGTTATATGCTTTGTATGCTTCCCCTGATTACATACACCTTTGCATGATGCAGTGCTGCTGCACTGTTGGTCCAACCTCAAGAGTTATTATTTGGAAAATCCTATATAATATAGGATCAGTGTTGAAAAGTGACCCTATATCATGCACCGGACATATGGTGCATAATTGAGCTTAGATTGAACCCTTGTGCATCCCTAGCAATGGCTGAGCTCACTGGGCTTAAGAGATGAAATGATGGCTCATGTTTAAAGCCATATAATTGTAACTGTTTACTATTTAAAAAATAAAATGTACCCATGATTAACAGTAATAGCATAATCTCAATATATCTCTCAACAGATTACTCATATTTATGAATTATAACCACTCAAACCTGTGTTTGTTTGATACAACGTGTTTTTTCATCAAAAAAACGGATAAATGTTGTTTTTTACCATATTTCTCATATTTCTTTTTAAAACATTACATTTAGAAATATCTCGACGAAATACCTCTGAATACGAATAAAAGAAATATTAAAGATTCGATGACTAGTTCGGCCAGAAACGGCGTTGAGGCGAAACGTTACAAAGTTTTTTTTCATCGAAAAAAACGGATAAATGTTGTTTTTTACCATATTTCTAAATTTTTTTTAAAACATTACATTTAGAAATATCTCGACGAAATACCTCTGAATACGAATTAAAAAAAAATTAAAGATTCGATGACTAGTTCGGCCAGAAACGGCGTTGAGGCGAAACGTTACAACGTTTTTTTTTATCGAAAAAAACGGATAAATGTTGTTTTTTACCATATTTCTCATATTTCTTTTTAAAACATTACATTTAGAGATATCTCGACGAAATACCTCTGAATACGCATCAAAAAAGATATTAAAGATTCGATAACTAGTTCGGCCAGAAACGGCTTTGAGGCGAAACGTTACTAAGCGCTCAACTTACCCAAATCTGGTGCGGGCGGTTCCAAGTTGTTCTGCGGCAGAAATCTTGGGCTCGCCTCGCTGTTGGGAAGAGAACCAGACCTGCTCCGTGCGTGACACTTCCTCGTTGGCGCGCACCGGCGATGGGGGGCTTGTATTTCGGCGTGTGGCGCGCTGTCGACTGCGCGGTCCGGTTCGTCTCTGGTTCTGTCTCAGAAAATCCACTCGCTCTCTCCCCCCACCACCCCAAACCATGTCTCCGGAGTTTCAATCACTGGCAGACCGGTACAGCCTGGTACAGCCTATCTCACCTCCCTTGAATTGTGGCAAAGTTATCTGTAGAGCGATTACGCCACCATGTGTTTTACATCGGTAACAGCACATCCTAACCTAGACGGGGTTCTTAGCTCGTGGAATATGCAATGGTTTGGTAAATATATCGAGAATTGAACGAATGAGAGTAGATTTAAAAATGGTTAAAAATGCCGTTTTAACATGGGAGAGGATGGGAGTAGAAAAAGGGACCAGGGGTAAAGACGGCACTAAACACTATAACTATTGTTTTAGAGTGTTTCATATTATAAGCTTTTCACACAATGAACATATATGTAAAATTAAGATATTTACCCAATTTCATGAAATAATAATAAACACAGACACCGCTGTGCTCACACACACACTAAAGATATTTAAAAAAAAGTAGAAAAAGGGACCAGGGGTACACAAGGGTTAAAACTAAAAAACGTATACGTCTGTTTTATGTTTCCAAACCTAATTATGTAAAGTTGGTAAATTGTAGTGTGTATTGTACATTGATAATAATAATAATAATAATAATAATAATAATAACTTTATTTGTATAGCACCTTTCATACAGGGGATTGGAGTTCAAAGTGCTTTACATTAGTAAGAAATAAGACATAAAATCAGTGTAAAACAAGCAGCAAGAGCAAAGCATAAAGTGGGATAAAATAATGCAGATATATTAATCAAGGTCATATCAGAACCTCACGTTCCAATAGGCTTCTTGAATTCCTTTATTTTTTTTGATCCACTTTTTCTCCTCCTATTTTTCTTGTATTTTCCTCCCATCCCAATTTAGTCGTTATGCCAATTCCCCCCTCCCCTTCCTGGCCGTTGCACGCAGTTTCCCCCTACTTGCCGGTCTAGGGAGCCCTGAAGTCTATCACATGCTTCCTCCGATACATAGGAGACAGCCAGCAGCCTCTTTTCACCTGGCAGCGAGGACTCTCATCTCAGATTACCACCCACCGGCTTCCCTCCCACTGACACTGCCAATTGTGTCCGTATGACGACCGGCCAAGCCGGAGGCACCGCTGACAGCTGGATTCGATACCAGTGTCTCTGCGGTGGTAGACAGACGCTTAGTCCGCTGCGCTACCCGGCCGCCATAGGCTTCTTGAGTTCCTGTAATCTGTTACAAAACATGTCAAAGGTCATAGTGTGCACCCAGCGGATAGTAAAATAATAGCAAGGGTCCAACCAGACCAATACTGTCAGGGGATGTATCACTTGTTTCGCTCAACAACAGATTTTGATTGACAACTGCAAATATGAGCAAAAACGTACTTACTTACCAAAAACAGACTTACGATATGGTTATTTGTCTCAAGCCTTCAATCATAGAGGCAGAATCAATAACTGAGTACCTCAGATGAAGAACCATATAACTGTTTCAAGTCTGGAGGACTAATGATTTCAAACCTTATTACCTAAAGATGTTAACTCACTGGTAAGATAGTAGAGGTTGAGTACTATCTTGTGATGTATCACGTTCCACGTGATTCGGATTGACTTTACGACTGCAAATACGTGGGTTGTCCAAAACTATTTAAAAATGGAGCTTCAGTCAGACTCCCCTGGGTAAATAGAGGTAAAAAAAAGTGGACTACTTTTTATTTTATAAATGTTCCACAAATAAGTGAAGGACTCAAATATACCTGATTATTACATGGCGTTTTAACATTCGCCAAAATGCTTGATTGTGATTGGTCAATAGCGCTCCGTTTCCCCTAGCAGCGGTCAATTATTTCTCGATAACTGACCGCTGCTATGGGCAACGGGCAATAATGACCGCTGTTAGGGGCAACAGAGCGCTATTGACCAATCACAATCAAGCATTTTGATCGCAGTCATGAAAGCTATAACCTCGTTCCCAGCTTTATCTCGCACAGCTGCACTACATCAGGTGAATCAAGTCCACACCTGTCTGCGATGGCAGAGGAGCCACAGAACAACTGCGTCTGCATTTTATCTCGTCTTGTCGCTGGTGTAAAATGAATTAGGTATATTGTTAGTAAATTAGCCATGTAATAAGCGGGATAATGTATAGCTATACTCTGTCATTGTCGCAAAATAATTGACCTTCACTGCGTTTAGAACACCGTGTCGGTCAATTATTTTGCGACAATGACCTCGTAGCTATACATTATCCCTCACATAGTTCAGGGTTTTATTTCAAAGATGCCAGTGTTTTGTCTCCTCTTCTGTGTTTTATTTAAAAGTAGGTCTACACAGCCAGTCTTTTTCTCCTCTTCATACAAGTTTGAGGTTTTCCTTTGTTATAACAGGTCAAAACAGCAATAAAAAGTCAAATTTTTGTTGCTTTATAATTCCATTATTGCAACAAACTGTGTGCTATAAGTATAACGTATAATAAATCGCAAATTACTTTGGGTATGCAATCATCAGGCGTTTTATGCTAAATGTGGGGTATGCTTGTGGATAACTATATATAAAATGTATACATTGTGTTATCTTCACAGTAAATTGGTTTTGTGGCTCCAGAGGAATTTTATTGTGTGGGAGGTTGCTGTCCCCTGATCTACACTGTAAGAATAAAAGCTGCAAGAAATCGGTAAATGTCTGGCATCAATGGTTTCCAAATACTTACTGTCAAATTACAGTAAAATCAAATACATTTACAGATTACAACCTTTATTTAATGGTTAAAAAGGTAATTTACTGTATTTTTATGGTATTTACACTTAAAGTCGAAAAACAAAGGTAATCTGTAAAATAATACAGTGAATTTCCTGTGAAAAAATGTATCAGTATATGCCCTCACCCCGTGATGGATTATAAATAATAATAATAATAATTAATTTAATTTATATAGCGCTTCTCAATTACCCGAAGTTGCTGACTATTATCATATCTACAGTATACTTGCTGTAGACCATGGCAATGGAATACATTTAGAACCCATACAAAAGCATGAAGTGCATGTTAATTGTCTTGAGATGACTCCATTTAAGAATTTCTATGGTTTCAAAGATGATGACTGGAACACTGTGAGCTTCTCTGCTAACCACAAAGGCTGTAGCCTACAGTATGTGCTTGGGTGTCCCTTCTTGGGCACAGGGACAATGCAGGAGGTCTTCCAGTGCTGGGGCACCCTCTCCAGCCTCAGGGAGAGGTTGAAGAGATGCCGAAACGTTGCTGCCAGTGCCAGCTGTCCGACACACACCTTGAGCACCCTGGGGTTGGTGTTGTCTGGTCTTCTGGCCTTACTCATGCTGATCTTGGAGAGCTGCCTCCACAGCTCGCTGTAATGATGGTCAGGGTTGGGGGGTGGTGGGGGCAGCATGCTGCTGTCTCCGAAGGTAGTGGGCTGGTGGCTAGGGTGGTGGGGGACAGGCTGCTGCCGTCTGCCCCCCCACACACACCTCCCTGGTGTTGTTTGCCTGTAACCTACTCTCCAGTATGTCCTTATAGCTGCTCTGAGTTCCTTTTTGAGGTCATTTTGGACAGCCTTGGTCCCCTCTGTGTCCCCTGCCATGAGGGTTCTCTTTTTCCTGTTCAGTAGGTTTTTAATGTCCTTATTAATCCAGGTTTTATTGTTGGGGAAGCAGTGTACCTTTTTGGTGGGTACAATGCTCTCCTCGCAGAACCTGATGTAGAAAAACAGAATGCTTCATTACCTTGGCTCTTATTTCTAGGCGATAATTAAATAGTGTAAGGATCTATATGCCATAGGGGAAACATCTTCAGTCCAGAACCCAGGCTGGCTACATCTCATCTGGCCCTGGGACCTAATCTCATTAAAAGACAATACGTATACCTTCGTTGAGGAACCACCAGAGACGGGTTCCTGTGACCCATTTTAGGTTGCTGTGACCCATAGTTTCAGAAACACTGCTGTGATTCTGATTGGAATAATCATTGAGATAATCATACTTGTACAAATAATCATGCAGCGTAATGACCTATGAAGGGAGACCGAACAAGTGGCAGACAGAAACAGGCAGATGGAGAGAGAGAGAGAGAGAGAGAGAGAGAGAGAGAGAGAGAGAGAGAGAGAGAGAGAGAGAGAGAGAGAGAGAGAGGCAGAGAGAAGGGGAGAGAGAGGCAGAGGGAAGGGGATAGAGAGGCAGAGGGAAGGGGAGAGAGAGGCAGAGGGAAGGGGAGAGAGAGGCAGAGGGAAGGGGAGAGAGAGGTAGAGGGAAGGGGAGAGAGAGGCAGAGAGAAGGGGAGAGAGAGGCAGAGGGAAGGGGAGAGAGAGGCAGAGAGAAGGGGAGAGAGAGGCAGAGGGAAGGGGAGAGAGAGGCAGAGAGAAGGGGAGAGAGAGGCAGAGGGAAGGGGAGAGAGAGGCAGAGGGAAGGGGAGAGAGAGGCAGAGAGAAGGGAAGAGAGAGGCAGAGGGAAGGGGAGAGAGAGGCAGAGGGAAGGGGAGAGAGAGGCAGAGGGAGAGAGGCCAAAGACTAAGGGAAATAGATAGAGTGAGAGACAGGTGGGAAAGAGAGAGAGAGAGTTGTCTGCAGCCAGATCAGCAGAATGTGATGATGATGCTTGTCTGACTGCATATTAAGACTGCTCCTGCTCCCAGGAGGTCAGTCAGCAGTTAATGGGAAATAGATTAGCTGTGTGTGCGTGCGTGTATGTGTGTGTGTGTGTATGTGTGTGTGTGTGTGTGTGTGTGTGCATTCGTGTGTGTGTGTGTGTGTGTGTGTGTGTGTGTGTGTGTGTGTGTGTGTGTGTGTGTGTGTGTGTGTGTGTGTGTGTGTGTGTGTGTGTGTGTGTATATGCGCATGGCTGAGCTAATACATTCTGGCATTCACTTAATTCATCAAGTACTGTATGTCTGATTAGATAAGTTACAGTGAGAATGAACTAGCAGCTGTGTGTGTGGTGTGTGTGTGTGTGTGTGTGTGTGTGTGTGTGTGTGTGTGTGTGTGTGTGTGTGTGTGTGTGTGTGTGTGTGTGTGTGTGTGTGTGTGTGTGTGTGTGTGTGTGCATGTGTGCATACACATGTGAGTGTGTGCCTGTACACATGTGTAGGTGTGTGTAGTGGTGACACTGTTATTTTATTTCTGCTTATCCTATGAATACACTAGAGATTTTTCAATTATTATTACAGACACATGTTGTGTATGAAACTCAAATTCGAAAAGTGGAGATGACCATACAATTTTCCAGGAAATATTATAGCAAATGTTTGTTCTAACATCTCCATGGTAACTCTTCTTGTAGGTGTGGCCTGCTACAAGTTGGGGACCGTCTCCTGTCAATCAACGGAATAGCTACAGAGGACGGAACTCTAGAAGAAGCCAATCAGCTTCTCCGGGATGCAGCACTGACCAATAAGGTCACACTGGAGATAGAGTTTGACGTGGCAGGTGGGTTTGAAAAGCATTTTATGTATAGACCTACACACACACACACAACATTTTAGATGCAATCTAAATTGATGGAGTTGCCATTCCCATCCAAAACTGCATTGGCACAAATGGTCATTTGACACCCAAACTGTGCCCATGAACGCCATTAGCCACTGGGGCAACAGTGACTCGGGAAGTAGAGCAGTCGCCTGGTAATAAGAAGGTTCCTGGTTAAATTCCAGCTCCTCCTGGTAGCGTGTTGAGGTGTGCTTGAGCAAGACACTTATCCCTTTGTTCCCGATGAGCAGGTTGGTACAGGTTGGCACCTTGCATCAGTGTGTGAATGTGTGAGTGAATGGGTGAATGTGAGACATAAGTTGCAAAGCACTTTGGATAAAAGCTCTATATAAATACAGTCCATTTACCATTTGCCACACATTACTTTCCATACAACGGTCGAAGATAATGACCATAGTTTAAAACTAGCCTGCAGATATTGTCCAGCGGCTGCACAGCACTGTGGACTCTGCAAAAGGAAGCTACTGTGCAACAGGACGTGGACCAAATTGTGGTTGTGTCCTAGGAGTAAGACATGCGTGTGAACTTAAAGGGGACATGCATTGCTATTCCTTGCACTATTTGGGCAACTTTACACAATTCCTGAGAGTCTATGGAACACATCTGTACGTTTTTTTTCAAAGTACTCAAAAGCATAATTTTTCAGCCTCAGGATATCTATCTATCTATCTATCTCTCTCTCTCCCTCTCTCTCGCTCGCTCGTTGTCTGCCTCGCTCTGTTTGAGGAAGTGAAGATATTTCCACTCGCTCTGCTGTCGCTGTCAACCATAGAGTGGGCGTTAGTTATGCAAATCAGTGCTATATTCACGTCAGCAATACTGTCAAATCAGAACAGCTTAGTTGAGTGAGGGAAGATCTCGTGAACTTGAGACTAGACTGATGAGTCAATATGATAATTAACGACACAGACCACATTGATATAATCCCCAATTGCTAGGATACAATGCTAAACACTGGAAAAGGCCATTTATAATGCATGGGACCTTTAACTCTAGAAGAAAGGAAAAGAAAACCTGAGGAGGAAGAGGTTTTTCATGTTGGAGATGTTCGCAACACTTGTCTGAGGAAAGGGGCTCACATGACTTCACCCCAGACAAATTTGATCTGGGGGACTGTTTCACATC
>NC_140170.1:118542654-118559713 GCF_963971535.1 Notolepis coatsorum
CTAATAACATTAAGATGGCTGCAGATCAAGGGAAATGCTATTTACTGGTGTTGTTGGACCTCTCTGCAGCGTTTGATACAGTTGACCATCGCATTCTTTTGTGCAGACTTAAGAATGTGGATCTGCACTAGAGTGGCTCACATCATATTTGGCTGATCGCAGTTTCTCTGTGGGCCAGTACATGTCAGACACTGCCTCTCTGTCATGTGGCGTCCCTCAGGGCTCTGTTCTCAGACCATTGTTGTTTTTATTATATATGCTACCTCTTGGTCAGGTTATCAGCCGTTTTAAAGGCATCTTTTGTCATTTTTATGCTGATGATATTCAACTGTACTACTCTTTTAAACCTGAAGAGTGTAACAAACTCTCTATTTTAAATGATTGCCTGGGGGCCATAAAATAATGGATGGCTACCAACATTCTTCAGCTGAATACTGAAAAAACTGAAACCCTGATAATTGCCCCTGACAACCTAATCCCCAGCATCAAGCACTCCATTGGGTCTTTAATTAAGGGTGCGGTTACACCTTTCGTTTTCTGGGGTCCTTATAACAATAACTTGACAACACATAGTAGCTGCAGCTATTTGGTTTGGGACAGCTCTCTGTCACCGGAAGGGCACGCAGATGGTATCTACTGCGCATGGGCGTTTTCGAAACAACGGCTCATGCAGACTACACGCTGTTGTCTGCGCGTTTTTTAGCGTTTCTCCAAAACGCAAACACAATTTTGCGTTTCAGCCGTATCCACAAAAAAACGCCAAAAAACGCATTTCTGTGTAATAGGGACATGAAACGTATTCAAAAACGTATAAAAAAAACGCCACAAATACACTAGTCTAACCATGGCCTAAGTGTATGTACTCAGCATAAGCTAAAGAATTTAGGTGTTACTTTTGACCAAACTTTGTCTTTTAAATATTTAGTCAATTCACTCATTCCTGCTTCTTCCAACTGAGGAACATCGCTCAATTAAGATATGTTGTATCCAAGGCAGAGCTGGAGATGGTCATCCATGCTTTTATTTCCACCCGTTTGAATTATTGTAACATAATTGTTTACCTGCTTAAATAAATCTGCTTTGGACCGCCAGCAAATTGTCCAAAATGCAGCTGCTAAACTTTTAACCAGAAATAACAAGAGGTCTCATATCACACCTATTTTGGCCTCTCTACACTGGCTCCCTTTCAAATTTAGAGTACATTTTAAGGTGCTACTCACTACTTTTAAAGCCCTGCATGGTCTATCACCTGGATACATCTCAGGGCCCTTTCTCACTCACTGCTCTGTGTCGAATCAGACCCGGCTCGCATCAGAAAAGGGTGTGTCTGTCTGAGTGAGAACGCTGTCCCCCGTCCCCGCCCCCCGCTGATTCGTCCCCGGGGGCGCTGAACCTGGACCGATGAAATAGGTGGTCTCAGGTGCGCACTAGTGGGGGCGGTTAGGCCTGGCAATTTTGTTTGCCATTGCTATGTCTATACATTGTTCGAATGCATTTATTTCTATTAGACCAGTGGTGCCCAACCAGTCGGCCGTGGTCGACCAGTAGATCAATGACATGCAATATAATTGCCACAAGCGATGGGATAATGTTTCTGAACAGGCTAGCTAACTAGCGTTAGCCGTTAGCCATTGCTGTATACTATTGTTCGAATGCATTTATTTCTATTAGACCAGTGGTGCCCAACCAGTCGGCCGTGGTCGACCAGTAGATCAATGACATTCAATATAATGCATATAATCGATGCAGCAATGTTACTAGTAAAGGCTAAGCTAACTAGCGTTTAGCCGTTAGCTTAGCGCTATCGTTAAAACGCTCAAAAGCGGACTCTACAACACCATCCATTCGTGATAAAATGGGGTGGGTTATATTGACAAGGCTTGACAACAGAGGTTCAAATATAACTTCATATTTATTAGTTATTTGTTTCTTTATATCAGCATCCATTCTCCAGTCTCCGTGTTAACACTTCCTGTGTTTACATTTTGAGCGTGACATCATCGACTACGGCAAGCTTACAAGCTCAAAACGCAAACCGTAAACAAAAAAACCCAGAGCGCACCAAGACTGAAGTGTGTACACAAACTAGAGGGGGGAGAGGGGGGGGGGAGTTCGGCACGGAACTCGGAATGAGGACGGCACAGAGCTGATTCGACCCCGATGTTGAGTGAGAAAGCCCCCTCAGACCTTCTTACACCTCACTCATCAAACCAGGCCCTTAGATCGTGCCTTTCAGGTAGCTGCTCCCAAACCGTGGAACGCCCTCCGTTTCTCTCTGAAATCAGTAGAAATATGCAACTCTTTTAAAAAACAGCTAAAAACGCTACTGTTCGGACAGGCGTTTGGCTAGTTTTATCTAGGTCTTATTTTGTATTATATCTCTAGTTGGTGTGTTTAATTGATTCTATGTATTAATGATGTTGTTTGATGCTCTTAATTTATTTGATTGGAAAGCACTTTGTGATCCTGTATCTTGAAAGGTGCTATATAAATAAAATGTACTTACTGTACTTACTTACTTACTTTGTTGTTCCTGTTTGATGAGATGAGGTAATATGTGTGTGTTATGTACATGCGCAGTGATTGATTGATTGACAATTGTATTAACAGATTGCAGAATGAGTACAATACAGTACGGCTCAATACACACAATTGTTAAGGAGATGCAGACCAGAGAAAGACGTTTGTCTTGTTTACATCAGGGTCCCCCATTTTCAATTCATAATGAATTGTAAGTAAGGGTGCAATTAGCACCTTGCAATCCATTCTTTGTGGATCCTGCCCCAGGTGTTGTGATGCAGGGCTGTCAGCAGCTGAGAGGAGGGAGGCCTGAGGTGTACCCAGTAGTAGTAATTTAAGCCGACACAAGCCATTTTAGTAATATAAAAAATTCCATATTATGCTCCTTTTCACGAAATGTATATTGGTGGCTGAGGTCTCCAAAACATGTATGTGAAGTGTCTTGCTGAAAGTACCATTCTAGCTGAATACCTGTATACCTTTATACCCCTCTGTTTCTGTGCCTGTAGCTTTAAATGCAAATGAGCTGCTGCTTCCCACACATGAGTGTGCATGCACGAAGGTGTCTGGCTCACGGAATTCAGATCAAACTGTCAAACTAGGGGCTAGATCCACAAAGAATGGATTGCACGGTGCTAATTGCACCCTTACTTACAATTCATTATGAATTATGGGGGACCCTGATGTAAACAAGACAAAAGTCTTTCTCTGGTCTGCATCCAATTAACAATTGTGTGTATTGAGCCGTACTGTATTGTACCTATTCTGCAATCTGTTAATACAATTTGTATTCAATCAATCACAGCGGTGTTGTAGATTAAATATGAAGATCCATATCCTATTTTTCACCTAGAATGTTGTCAGAAACATATTTTAGTGAACCGTTCAGTTGGAAAAAGAGAACTCAGAAGGACCACCCATGCAATTACATAATGTTACATTAGTTAAGTAGAGCAGTAACAGAAGAAAAGGCTGGACTACAAACTACTACCACAATGGAAGAAAAGGCTGGACTACAAACTACTACCACAATGGAAGAAAAGGCTGGACTACAAATGAGGCATTTCAGGCAGTTCAGGAGCAGTGTTTTCTGTCTGAGGAATAACTCCCTTTGGTGTACACTTTAGGTTTTGTAACTCCAGCTATAATAAAAAACCGAAAAACCCCAAAAGCATAATATGTACAATTTTAAATCTATTTATTTCTTTTGCACTACACATAGTATAGATGAAATTTTACCCTGACAGGAGGAAACACTAAGGAGGATGATGATTATGATGATAATGATGATGGTGGTGATGATGATGATGAAGATGGTGGTGGTGATGATGATGATGATGATGATGATGATGATGATGATGGTGATGATGATGATGAAGATGGTGGTGGTGGTGGTGATGATGATGATGATGATGATGATGATGATGATGATGATGATGATGATGATGATGATCATAATGATCATGATGGTCATGATGGAGATGATGGTCATGATGGAGATGATGATTATGATGATGATCAACATTGGCATTGGACAGGAAGCGGTAAATTGGTTCAGAAATTACCTCTCAGACAGAACACAATGTATATTTGCAGAGAACTACAAATCAAGTTTTTTTTAAATCAACAAAGGTGTTCCCCAAGGGTCTATTTTGGCTCCGGTTTTATTCTCTATTTTTATAAATGACCTGGGAAATAAAATCCACACAGCCAAGATGCATCTTTATGCGGACGATACAATCCTGTATACAAGTACTCCCTCCCTTACTCATGTGATCGAGAACCTCCAGGCTGCGTTTAATTGTTTTCAAACCTCCCTTTTTGATCTTAAACTAGTTTTAAATGCAAAGAAAACTAAATCCATGATGTTCACAAGGGCTCGCTCACAGCCAGTGAATCATGTTCATATCGTTACGCTAAAGGGAGCAACCATAGACAATGTTTCATCCTACAAGTATCTTGGGCTATGGCTGGATGAAAAGCTATCTTTTAAAGTGCATATTGGAAACCTCACAAAGAAACTTAAACTAAAACTTGGTTTTTTCTTTCGCAACAAACGATGCTTTTCTTTTGAGGCCAGAAAGAAACTTGTTCAAGCCACATTCCTGTCTGTAATTGACTATGGTGACATAATATATATGCATGCTGCCTCTTCAATGCTAAAAAAGCTAGACAGTGTGTATCATGCTTCTCTGCGCTTCATCACTAGTGCCAAAGGGCTTACTCACCATTGTGTGCTTTACCAAATGGTAGGATGGACCTCTCTGTACGTACGGAGGAAATCCCACATGTTTGTTTTTATATATAAGGCCATCATAGGGAAGCTTCCCCTATATCTTTCCAACCTAATTAGCTTTGCCTCTAGCAGCTACCATACCAGGTCCACAAGATGGCTACTTTAAAAAAAAAAAAAAACAAGAATAAACACTGAACTAGGAAGAACAGCTTTTTCAAGCTTCGCACCTTGGGCATGGAATGGGCTACAGCAGGGCTATTCAACTAAATTGTTCAGGGGGCCACATTGTCAGAAACCCAAGGGGCCAGGGGCCGGACTGCCACGGCGCCTCCCCGTGCTATGAATATATGTACACTTGACACAACACACAACCACATTTTCACAACTTTTATTTAACTACATTGCAAAAGTAGTATACTTTTCAAAAAAAGTGCTTCATTTATGTGCCACATCTGCAACATCTCCTGCAGAAAGTGCTTAATTTATGACTGTGCAACTGCAACATCTCCTCTTCAACATTTCAATATAAAAATAAAATAAAAAACAAATAAGTGCATGATGTGCATCTGAACATTCTAACATCAACACTTGAACAAAAAAACACATTTATAGTGCAGCTGAGCTTATGAAAAAGTGCTTCATGTCTGTGCAACAACAGCAAATCACAGCATCTTATTAGCACTTATTGTCCACTCTTAACTCTCAAACATCAGGGGGGTGGGGGGCAGACAGCCCTAGCCTACATACACACATCTAATGAGAGCGATTGCACTTCTTTGACTGGGCAATGGCAGAGAAAGAGGGTTCATAGGAAGTGAGGGCTACCCGCAAACAGTGATGCAAATGCTCATTTGTCAAGGAGGCACGTTGCTTGTTTGAATGGCATTCATGTGAGAGAAACTGGATTCACAGGTGTATGTTGAGCCAAACATTGTTAGCACGGATATTGCCAGCGTTTTTATTTTGGGGAATGTCTTGACATGAATACACTTTATCCAAAATGTTGTGGTGGATTCATTCTCAAGTGCCTGCTTCAGAGCAGATGATGCTTGCATGTCAATTATTTCAAGTTGCAGGAGACCTTCATCAATGTGAAGTGATGCAAGGAACTCTTGTCCTTTTGTGGAAATAGCAGCTACATTGGCAAATGGGTTGCTCACAAAATGCATCAATTCTCTGGACATGTCAAATTCATCAAATCGACTTGCAAAGTTTTCCCTCAATTTATCAATGAAATATGTCATTAATTTAGTGACTTTTGGCTCAATTGTGCGTGTTAACGTTGACATGAAAAGAAAAAAGTAAAAAAAAAAAAAATTAAAAAAGATTTTTTTTTTTTTTTATTATTATCATGTAATCTTTGGCGGGCCGGTCAGAATCATCCCCGCGGGCCGCCAGTTGAATAGCCATGGGCTACAGGACCATATCCACTTAGATACCCTGGTCTCCCTCTGCGAGTTTAGGTCTGTATTACATAACTTCCTACAGGAAGAGTGTCGCTGCTTTCTCTAGTCGGGTCCCAGCTGCAAAACTGCAGAGTTACTGTATTGCCCTGTATTTTACTGTAGTACACTTTTACTGTTATGTAGACTGTTCTGTTTTGTGTTTTTATGTTTACGTGTGATGTATTGTGTATTGTGTACATGCACTTTTATTATGTTCTTGTGTGATGTACCACACATTTTATTGCTGTCTGATGTTTGCGGGTGTTATTGCTGTCATCTTGGCCAGGTCTCCCTTGCAAAAGAGATATTGTATCTCAATGGGACTTCCTGGTTAAATAAAGGTTAAAATAAAAAAAAATAAAAAATTATGGTGTGGTTGAAATAAACTAGCTTGGTCCATAGTTGGTTATCTGTTACAGATTCATTTAAACCAGGGGTTTTGGCTTGAGAAGACCCAATGAGCCCCTGGCCGGGGGGGTCTCGTAAAGGGCTCCCTGAGACATGGAATACCTTGACATTTACAGTATACATGAAAGAGAAGGGTAGGGCCATGTGACCAGGTGAGAAGGAGGATGTGATTAGAAAGGAGGGTGAGACATTGGGGGCTGGGGTAGGTGCTTCAACGGGAGGGGCTGACCTGAAAGGGGGTAGGAGTTTGAGGCTGAGGTTACACCTTTCGTATCATCTTCGTATTGTTTTCTTATACGCATCGCCGCGTATCGCCGCGACGTCATGCGCCTCGAGTCACACTTTCGTTTTTTTTTCGTTTTGTCACCAGAGCACACTGATGTAGTACACTGCCAAAGCAGTAGGTGGCAGTAGGTGGCAAACATGAAGGCAATTTCAACCAATCAGAACGAATGTGCCAATACACTTCCTGGAAGCTCCAGCAAAGAAAATGTAAATAAGGCAGGCGCCTATGCCGCGCCACCATCTTGCTCAATGCAGCAATTCTTTTTTCAGCAAAGCCTAATAAAAGTGCAATAAACAAAACGGATACATTCACTGTGTGTTCTGCCTGTCATTTGTTGATGAAACAAAACTAACATCAACACAAGTGACCGGATAGTTTAGGCTAAAAAACGATCGGATGCATTGTAGCATTGTTAGCTGCATGCTAACGTCAATGGAGTATTGTGGCTAGAAGCTACCGTTAGCTCACGCTACTTAGCCAGCATCAAAACTGATGATATCGCGAGCTATCAGTAGTTAGATAACATTAGAGACAACGCTGTGTGTATTAAACAAAGGTGAATAGATGACTGGGCCATTTTGTTTAATGCTTCTTAAGTTGAAAGAGGAACTCTGAGCTAACAGGGTCTGAATCCTGATAGCTCACGTTAGCCAGCTGCTCATGCCATCGGTAATGCTAGCAGAATGAATGGATGTAAACTTTATTTAACATATTGCATATGGGTACAATACAATACGGCTCAATACAAACAATTGTTAAGGGAATGCAGACTGTTGTAGCTTGGACTGGGGTCCTTATAACAATAACTTGACAACACATGGTAGCTGAAGCTATTTGGGACACGGAGCTCTTTCCCAAACACACACACACACACTCTGCTGTCACCGGAAGGGCACGCAGATGGTATCTACTGCGCATGGGCGTTTTCGCAACAACGGCTAGCGTGCTGACTACACGCTGTTTGTCGACTCGTTTTTTTGCGTATCTCCAAACGCAAACACAATTTTGCGTTTCAGCCGTATCCACAAAAAAACGCCAAAATACGCGTTTCTGTGTAGATAGGACATCATACGTCGTCAAAAACGTATAAAAAAACGCCAGGAATACACTAGTCTAACCTCTGCCTGAGACACAAAGGAACACCCGGTCCCGCAAACACATCACTCCTGTCCTCCACTCCCTCCACTGGCTCCCGATCAAACACCGCATTAACTTTAAAACACTACTCCTCACCTTCAAAGCCCTCCACAGCCTGGCCCCCCCCTACCTGACTGATCTCCTTCTCCCCTACCGCCCCACCCGTTCCCTCCGGTCCTCCTCCACTGCCTCCCTCAGGGCCCGCGTCCACTTGGCGCATATTTCTGACCGCACGCATCTGTTTTCAATGTATTCCAATGGGGAGGGAGCGCATGCGGCCGCATGCGGCCGCCTCTAGGAAGTGCGCTGCCGTCGGCTTCTTTTCTCAGCTTTTTTGTGCAGCCGAAAGTTGAAACTTTCTGAACGTTCAGAGCGATGCGCTGGAGCTCATTTTCAGACAACCAATCACAGCCATTCATCTACCACTCTGTTTGTAACCTGACACCGGAGCTGCCTGCCTGTCTGGCTGTCTCCCACAGACCATTGAGATTCGCGACAAAACTAATAATAATAACTACACGAATACACTACTAAAAAGCTAATAAAAAGCAAAGGGCGAACTGTGGTGTCAGGCAATAACTATATATATAATTAATATACAATAAAGTTATTCAAATATGCTATAATATGTGCAAAACCGCGGCATGGCTGTAGATTTCTTTCTGTCATCTACAAGATGCGCTTCAAGCCAGCTCTGCCGGCGCACTCCCAGCATGTTTCACGGAGAAATATGCGCTAGGTGGACGCGGGCCCTCACTGTCCCGACATCCAAGCTTAAAAACTTCGGAGATCGGGCCTTCTCTCGCACTGCACCCCGACTCTGGAACTCCCTCCCCCAGTCCATCAGAGACTCCCCTACACTCTCCACCTTCAAAGCTCGCCTCACACCTGTTCTCCCTTGCCTTCAACCCCCCCCACCCCTAAATCCCCCCCTCCCCTCCAACCTGATTGATATCTGTCTCCAGTCTTTTTTGTGCTATCAGGCTGTCTCCCCTGTTCCCCCCATGGTCTCATGTTCCTTTTGTTTTTGTTTCGTTGTTGTTTTTGTTTTTGTTTCTTTGCTTTCATTTCTTTGTTTGTACCCCTGCTCCCGACTACTGTCAGCGACTTCGGGTTATTGAGAAGCGCTATATAAATTAAATTAATTATTATTATTATTATTATTAGGTATGGAGGTGAGAGGCTGATTGATCAGTGGAGACTGATTGATCTCGGGACAAAGGGATTGACGGGGTACCATAGTAGGTGTGGGGGGGGGGGGGGGGGGGTACATATAATGTCCACTATAATGGTCATGATGGAGATGATGATGATTATGATGATGATGATGGTGGTGATGTTGTTTTTGATGATGATGATGATTTCCTATCTCTACAGCCAGTAAGAAACCAGGAGAACCTCTCATCATCTCTGATATTACGAAAGCCAGCATGGCTCACAGGTACCTCTCCTCTCCTCTCCTCTCCTCTCCTCTCCTCTCCTCTCCTCTCCTCTCCTCTCCTCTCCTCTCCTCTCCTCTCCTCTCCTCTCCTCTCATCTCCTCTCTCCTCTCCTCTCCTCTCCTCTCTTTTTGCTTTATCTCCTATCCTCATCACCGTGTGTTCACTCTTATTCCCTTCTCTCCTCTGTTCTTCTCTCCTCTGCTCTCCTCTCTTCTTCTCCTCTATTCTTCTCTCCTCTGCACTTCCCTTCTCTCATCTTCCATTCTCCCTCCCTCTCCTCTCCTCACCTCTTGTCTCCTCTGCACTTCCCTTATCCCCTCTGCTCTCTTCTTCCCTTCACTCCTATCATCTCTTCTCCTCTCCTCTTGTTTCCTCCCCTCGCCTCTCCTCTCCTACCATGATTATCTCTCTCGATCTATCTTCCTTATTCTCTCCACTGCTTCCCTCCTTCTCCTTCCTGTCAAACATTCCCTGCCATTTATTTTTCTCTCTTTTCCCCCCTCCCTTCTTCATTTACCTTCTACCCTCCCCTATTTGTTCATCAAATATTGATCCATATTGATCCTCCACTCTCTTTCTCCCTCTCTCTCTCACTCTCTCTCTCTCTCTCTCTCTCTCTCTCTCTCTCTCTCTCTCTCTCTCTCTCTCTCTCTCTCTCTCTCTCTCTCTCTCTCTCTCTCTCTCTCTCTCTCTCTCTCTCTCTCTCTCTCTCTCTATCTCTCTATATTTCCTGATATCAATCCCTGCTCCTATTTGTTCATCAAATATTGATATTTACCCCCCCCCCCCCCCTCTCTCTCTCTCTTTCTCTCTCTCTCTAGAACTGGTACATTGGAGCCAGGTGATAAGCTGCTGGCTATAGACAACATCAGGCTTGATAACTGTTGTAAGGAGGATGCAGATCAGATCCTACAGCAGTGTGAAGAGCTGGTCAAACTGAAGATACGCAAGGATGAAGATAACTCAGGTAGAGAGACGGAGAGAGAGAGAAAGATACTGTGTGTGTGGCTGTGGATGTGTGGGAGGAGCAGATGCTGGGGAAATATTAGATCACAACATCCAAAAAACAAGTGCAAGGTGCAGGACACAAAGAACAATCTAAATGAAAAGATTAGAGTCTGTACAACTTTTCAGAATGCTCCAAATAACAGTTATTCCATTAGACATTTGGATAATCCACATTTTCAACCACACCCATTGTTCTCTACAGTAGGTTGTCTCAGCTAAAGTCGCAGGTGTGCAGAATAGGGCTTATCAGACTAAAGACAATAAGGATGAAGTACGTAGAGCCAAGTTCAAGAAGCCAGTGGGTTTGGCTGAGTGTCTTTGTGTGTGTTATTGTGAGGAGCTAATCAAACCTGGGACCTGTTTCACCTGTTTCATTAAACTGTTAACTTTATTGTGCAATATAATTTGCTTGGATGTCCAAGGAAGGCTTATACCAAAGCTTGTGGGGCATTCACAAGACTTCAGCCGATCTGGAAGTCTAGGCAATACAGTTTTGAGACTTTGTGGGACTAGGATTAGATTAGACTATAACAGCAATGTCAAGTCTGTCCTGATGTATGGCTCAGAATTCTGGCAAGTGGTAAAGGGAGACCAGGGCCCTCATTTATCAACGTTGCGTACGCACAGATATGTGCGTAACCCGTGCGTACCATGTTGACAGAATCCGGCTATAGGGCGACAATAATGTGGTCAAGAGGCATGGTTTCTAAAAGAGAGAGAAAGAATGGGAGGAGACATCTCTATTTATACTCGCCACCTGGTGGTGTTCCTGAGTGGCTCCGCCTAGAGCGCCCTCTAGTGGAAACAGTTATATATGCAGTTAGACAGTTACTAGTGGAAACAGTTATATATGCAGTTAGACAGTTACTAACAATCCTACACAGAACCTCTGACTTCAACACTCCCACTTAGGGTTTGTATTAGCATACTGGATAACTTCTTTGAAAAACATTTTACAAAGGAAATAATATAATCCAAAACATCAACAGGGTATGACAATATTTACACACATGACCCTTGCAAATCCCTTCAATTTTAATTTGGAACAGGTTTCCTCATAGTGTCTGCTACCCTGTCGTCCGTTGGACAGTAAACCAGTGTCATCCTTTCTTCTCTGATGACAGATCTGATGGTATGATATTTTCTATATTGACACACTGGGTTCCTAGCAATCACAATGGTTTCCTGGTTGCCCTCATAAACAACAGCCTTCATATAATTATACACAGTGTCCATCATTTTTAAATGATGTTGACAAAACGCCCCTCATCTTCAAGAACCACCTTATTTGGTATAGAGGATACATTCCAATTACCTATTACATATTAAGCAATATACTCGTAATCTTATCTCCACCACTTCTAGCGGTTGTTCTGGATAAATACACTCCTGTATGGTCATAGCTAGAACCATATATTCAGCTTCACAAGTTGATAGTGCCCTGTCTGCATCATTGTGGGCTTTAAGCCCTAGACCCTCACTGCTCTTTCTGAAACACAGTTGTTTATCTGCTGTACCTTTAGGATAACAAAAGACATGTTTGGCTGTAATCCAAATGATCCTCTGTGGGGTCAGCAAAATGCTGTGACAGTCTACTCACTACAAACCATCGGTCAGGGCGGGTACACACTGTTAAATAAATGAGGCTACCCACAGCTTATCTGTACATTTTCACATCTGTCCGTTTCTGAGCATCCTCCTGATAGTCTAGTTTTTGATCACATGGTGTTTCCCTTGATCTACATTCTTACATGTCTAAACGTTCCAGGGTCTTTCCCACATAGTTACATCATTGAGAACATGGTAAGTCATCCACCTCTGTAGTTAAACATGGGATTAAACATAGGATCCATTTCAGTATTTAGACATGGACACCTCTGTACTTTAACATGGAATTAAACATATGATCCATTTCAGTATTTAGACATGGACTCTTAATCAGGTATTTAAACCTGGATTCTACTCCTCCCGTATTTAAACCTAGAGTATCATCCTCCTGCATCTAGGCAGTGTAGCCACCCTCCTTCAGTATTTAAACATGGGGTACCCTCCTTCAGCATTTAAGCAATTGTCTACGAACCATACTTATTTTTGTCGTGGCCTTCAATACCCTCCTGGATTGAATACACCCATTTCTCTCCCACTGTCTGTCTGCCCTCTGGTAACTTGGTTGAATACACCCATTTCCCTCCCACTGTCTATCTGCCCTCTTCGGGGGACAATGTGACCTCTTTAAAGGTCAGGGTTACCCCACTGACTATCCTGTAGTAGTAATCAACGGGGGTAGGTGTACTGTCCTCCTCGTCACTCCCTTTTCGGGCATAGTCTGTCAGATACTTTGGGGGTTTGTGTTCCCTTGAGGGATACCTCCCACTGCTTGGGGCACTTGACGTCACCCTCGGGTGCTCCTCGACATCGCCCTGGGGGTTGCTGACTGTCTGCCTGCACGACCATACTATGTACACTGGGCTGATGTGTCTCTGTTTCTACACCTCTTACTCTGGAGTCCAGCTCTGGCTCCTCTGTCTGTGTCTCGCTCTCACATGTTGCCTTTGTGACAAACTTGACTATGTGTTTCTGCACTCTCCCGTTACCGGGATGATAAACTAGGGAATCGGGGCTTCCCTTGTCGTGTCCTACGAAAAATCCGTTTAGACCTCTGGACTCTGGCTTTCCCCTGTCCTGCGGGTACGCATAACACACTGATCCAAATTGGTGCATTCCGGCTAGATTACACTTCTTTCGTGTCAGCGCTGTATACGGGGTGGTGCCCGAGTGCCTATTAAAGCACCTGTTTCTGGTGTAAGCGGCTTCTTGCACCGCATAATGCCATAGGCTCTTAGGTAAGTTACTATCTACTAGCTTACACCTAGCCATTTCGAAAATGGTGCGCCATTCCCTCTCTGCCACCCCGTTCTGGTGTGGGGGATATGGACGTGACGTCTCGTGTTTTATCTTGTATTTTCTCAACAGTGATTGGAACTCTCTGTTTGTGAACTCGGTTTCGTTGTCGGACCTCAAGCATCCTACGTTACCATAAGGGGCTACATCTGCCAGGAATTTCTCTGTGGCCTGGAGTGTGTCACTCTTTGCTTTGAGAAAGTAAACAAACACTGCCCCTGTGCACACATCTGTAAAAGACTGTACATATCAAAAGCCTCCTATGGACTCGTTGCTTACTGGGTCGGCTAGGTCCGTGTCAACTAATGCAAGTGGTACCCTTACTTTTTCTGTGGGATTTCTGTATCTCGGTTGAGTAAACTTCCCCGTTTTGCACACTGCACAATTTTTGTCAGGTCTACACTTTTCACCTTCAATGTGCATGCCTTCTGTCACTACTTGTAGTTTCAGTAAATCCTCGTAATTACAATGACCCATAATCTCGTGCCATGTCTGAATATCGTGACTGGCCATCATGCTACACATATCATTATTATCATTACACTTGTCGTTGTCATTACACTCCGTTTGCAGATAATATATTCTCTGGTACATCTTTATGTCAAACCGTGTACCGTCAGGTTCTACAAGAACATTTTTACCTTTATCGAAGAATACCTTGGCACCGCTTGCAGTAGCATCTATTACAGAGAATAGTCCTTGTGGGAACGATGGTACGTAGAGAGCGTTCTTTAACGTCACTGTACGCCGGCGCCCCTTACTGTCCGTGAGGCATACCTGTGCGTCTCCTCTCTCTTGCGCCAATCCGTAGGTGCGTCTCCCGTCTGTCAGCTCCATGCTGTGCCTCTCCGGGTGGAAAGTGTCGTCAAAGTTCTTGAACCGACTCCTGTCGTTGATGACATGGTACGACGCACCTGTGTCTACGATCAGTCCCCTTCTCTGGGCCCGCTGCAGCTGGGCCGGTCCGGCGATGCACGCCGTCTACGCCCCGAAAGCGCAGTCTTCTTGTCCCGTTATTCTCCGGGCGTCGTCTCGATCCGTCTCACGTCAACTGTCGCCGCCATCGTGTCCGCTGCCGTCATCCTGTCCACAGCCGTCATCTTGTCCGTAGCCGCCATTTTGTCCATAGCCGCCATTTTGTCGGTGGCCTCCGTCTCGTCCATGGCCGCCGTCTCGTCTATGGCCGTCATCTTGCCCATGCGCGTATCGCACGCTCTGGTCGTGTTTCTTCATGCACGCTCTGTCTGTGTGCCCCGTGGATTTGCAGAAGCTACACCAGACAGTCTTTGTGCAGTCGCTTCTCCGATGGCCTTTCTCTCCGCATCGCAAACACGCCAGTTCCGTCGTGGTCCTGGTCCTCTCCCTTGGCGTCGCTCGGGCCTTTAGTGCTATGTAGAGGGCCACGACTCGGGGTTTCCTCGCCCGATGTAATGCTCTCTCAACACCTCCAGGCTTTCTCGGCCTTGGTCTTTAGTGTCGCAGAATATCAGCCCCAAGCTGGTGTCGTCGAGCAGCGGCGCTAACTCACAGTACGCGTCTGCATTACGCTGGTCGTCCAGGGCTTGCTCTTCCACCATCTGTTCTCCCGTGGGAGCTGCCAGGATCGTCTCCTTCAGTCCCGCACCGTGCATGCAGCATAGCATGCGCTCTTCCCAGAGCTCAAGCGGCACGGTGGTGTAGTGGTTAACACTGTCGCCTCACAGCAAGAAGGTCCAGGGTTCGATTCCCACTTGGGGACCAGGTTTCCATGATGCCAGGTACCCAGGTGGGGTATCTCCCAGGCCTTTCTGTGTGGAGTTTGCATGTTCTCCCCGTGCTCGCAAGGGTTTCCCCCCCGATAAGATAAACCCAATGGAAAAACATGCACAACAACAGATCGCTAACGCTGTGGCGTCCTTGACGAAGACGGACAGGAGCACTTGGATTGGTCCCCTGGCGCAGCTCACGTTGACGCCTGTCTGCTCCCGGCTGCCCTTGGGGGGGAAGGACGACGGGATGGGTTAATCGCAGAGACGAATCGCATCGGCGATTCTAAAGAGACAATGCATGCGTGTGTGTTCCGGTGTGTGTGCTAAAAAACTAACCGTTGTGTGTACCGCTAAAACATTGAGTGTCGTTGCATGCCGAATAAAGACCTCTGCAACAGGTCCTGCATTATTATTATTATTATTATTATTATTATTATTATTATTATTATTATTATTATTATTATTATTATTATTATTATTATTATTATTATTATTATTATTATTATTATTATTATTATTATTATTATTATTATTATTATTATTATTATTATTATTATTATTATTATTATTATTATTATTATTATTATTATTATTATTATTATTATTATTATTATTATTATTATTATTATTATTATTATTATTATTTATTATTATTATTATTATTATTATTATTATTATTATTATTATTATTATTATTATTATTATTATTATTATTATTATTATTATTATTATTATTATTATTATTATTATTATTATTATTATTATTATTATTATTATTATTATTATTATTATTATTATTATTAATATATTATTATAGTCCTCTGCTTTTCCATTGAATGAGGGCCATTTGCCCCTTCCCTTGTTTTCCATCATCTTCGTTGGTGGTAGGTGTAGCTTTAGCTCTTGTTGGCCTAGCGCAGTGGTGCCCAATCAGTCGATCGCGATCGACAGGTAGATCGCGGGCTGATTTCAAGTAGATCTTGATTAATAAAATTTGATTATAAAAAAAGAAAAAAAAAATCTTTTTTTTGCTAAATCAACTCTTCCTCTCCTTGTTAACTACAACAAGCAATGCTGTTTTGTTATTTAAGATGAGGTCGGACTCGGCACTGACAGATTTGTGTTCATTATGCTGCTTTTATAAAGCCTCAAATGACGGCTTACAATATACAATTTTGGCTGGTAGCTCTCGGGCTAGGTGGTAAATAAAAAAGTAGATCTTGGTTCAAAAAAGGTTGGCCACCCCTGGCCTAGCGTCTAGCCACGCGGTGCTCCCGGCGCTAACCTAGCCTATACTTCAGCTAAGCTTGCTACCCTTATTATTTCGCCCTGGCGTTATCTGGGCTCATAACCTGTTGACAGAATCCGGCTATAGGGCGACAATAATGTGGTCAAGAGGCATGGTTTCTATCTTGAGCCTTAACTGTTATATGTTGTTATATGTTCTATGTTTTATGTTGGAACAAATGCTGTAACATGCTGCACTGAAACCAAATTCCACCAGCCTGGCTGGGTGGTCATTAAAGAAATTGATTGATTGAACTGGCGTGGTTTATTTATTCACATGGCAGAGCAGCAGTTCTACAGTTCTCCTCTCACTGAGAGGCTGGGGGAAAGAGAAAGAATGGGAGGAGACATCTCTATTTATACTCGCCAACCTGGTGGTGTTCCTGAGTGGCTCCGCCTAGAGCGCCCTCTAGTGGAAACAGTTATATATGCAGTTAGACAGTTACTAGTGGAAACAGTTATATATGCAGTTAGACAGTTACTAACAATCCTACACAGAACCTCTGACTTCAACAACCATCATTTCTAAGCAAAGTGTGGGACTTATCAATTTGAACTTGTGCTTGACTTTGTGCGTATATTTACGCACAGCTCCGACCGTGCGTACCTGGCGCCCGGTGGTAGAATATGAATATTGCAAC
>NC_140170.1:118562413-118597413 GCF_963971535.1 Notolepis coatsorum
TCTGCTTACAGGACATAAACACATCACTGCCATTGTCATATACTATAAGCTTAGCAGATCCAAACAGGTTTATACTAATGGATCCACTGTGGATTTAAGTGTATTATACAGTATAGGCATTAGGACTTATAATGGTGTGTGTGCATGTGTGCATGCGTGGGTCTGTGCGCATGTGTGTATATGTGTGTATGTGTGCCAGCATATAATGGTGTCACATGTATAGTATGTACTGCATATAAATTATGAAAGTTATGAAAGTTATGAAAATTATGAAAATGAGTATAGAGGGGCTTGGGACATTATGTAATTGGCCATTGCAGGACTAAAAGGGTAAACAATCCCACCAAAAGACAGCAATAGGAGCTCAAGACCTTGAAGAACACTTTATAAAATGTATCAATAGCAATCCATATATTTGGCATCAATAACTTTTGAGATTCCTGAGGGCGAGCACAGTTTTCTGAAAATAGATATAAAGCAAGGCCATATATGCGCTGAATGGGTTATGTTTCTAGAGTAAAGTGTCTACTTATCGTAGAGATCACAATAGGTCAATTTATGCAGTAAGGATACGTTTAAAAGATTAAGATGGTGTCGCCACGTTAAAAGGGCTACTATGGAGACTCACATGATCACACATGAATGTAATTGAGCTCATAGGAGTGTCAGCCATACTCAATACTGTTTAGCCCTTTCACTACCACACTATAGAAGGTTAACCCTTTCACTACCACACTACAGATGGTGGTAGTGAAAGGTTAACCTTCTGTAGGTAGTGTGGTAGTGAAAGGGTTAACATTATGTAGTGTGGTAGTGAAAGGGCTAAACAGTATTGAGTATGGCTGACACTACTATGAGCTCAATTGCATTCATGTGTGATCATGTGAGTCTCCATAGTAGCCCTTTCCAAAATATGCGGAAAAAGGTAAATAAAATATGACCATAATAAAGCAGAAATTGTATATCTGCATGTCAATAACATGGCTTCAGTGTTTCACCCCTAGTTGGATAAGGCCGTAAATATGAGACTCTTGCGGTTTCATTATGCCCATTTTTATTCAGATACTTTGAGGTGAAAGGTCAAGAGACCAAAGTGGAAATGGCCTTGCCAATCTTTTCCATCAAACATTAGCTTAACTTTGCAGCAATATTTAGCACATTTCCCAGTACGATTGCATGACATGGTTGGCACCAAGCAGTTCCTCATAATCTTTAGATTCAGATGATACCGCTAGATGAAAAACGGAGCCTCCTAGAGCCTGTGAACATTGAGTGATGTCAGCAATAGACTTCAGAGGGTTGCACTTCAGCAAAAAAAAGACTACAGTAATTTATTTTAATAGTCAGGTTGGTATCAGTAGACCTTGAGCATCAAGCAGCATATCTGAGGGTGAAAATGACATCCCTTTACATGAGACCCAGGCTATGACGTGTAGTGTCAGCCAATGTGTACGGTGCATAACACCAGTAATGTACCATATATACAGTACATGTGTGTCTGTGTGAGCATGTGAGTGTAGGTGTGTGTGTGTGTGTGTGTGTGTGTGTGTGTGTGTGTGTGTGTGTGTGTGTGTGTGTGCGTGCGTGCGTGCGTGCGTGCGTGCGTGCGTGCGTGTGTGTGTGTGTGTGCGTGCGTGCGTGCGCGTGCGTGCGTGTGTGCGTGTGTGTGTGTGCATCAGATAAGAAGATAAGGTCAGTTTGCATCCTTATCAAAACAGGCCCTGAGATGAAGGGACAGTCCATGTATAGATTACATGGCAGGGTTTAACAGCGGCCAGTGTTATTAACCTCTGGATCACCTTGTCCCGAAACAAAGTGTAAAATCAACAGTGTTGAATTGTATCAGTTAGAGGAGATCGGCTATCAGATTTCCCCCCTAGCAATGCAGAGAATCTGATGCAGCTAGCCCTGTGCTAGTGAGCTCCTGGTTTGAATGTTAAAGGAGGGGCTGGGTTGGGTGACTGCGGTTATGTCTTTGGGGTAATCCAGTAAGCCCATGACACCTGTCATTTAATACCTACCTCCACACTGACCAGACCTACACATTACACTACACTACACTACACTACACTACAGATTTGAGAAGACCAGAGTTTATCGGAGACTGAGATCTACTATAGTCATAGGGAAGAGTGTAGCATGCAGTGGGGCCACCCAGTGGATAGAGAGAGACAGCCTGGTCGGCTGGAGGGTCAGTAGTTTGATTTGAACAGCCACTCGCAAAGTGGAATCATGTACACATCAACAGATCAGAAGTAACTCTGTACTAGTGAAGAGCAATAGCATATTTGTCCCTTGGGCATATGTAATGTACACAGTAACATATTTCCTGTATGAGTGTGTGTGTGTGTGTGTGTGTGTGTGTGTGTGTGTGTGTGTGTGTGTGTGTGTGTGTGTGTGTGTGTGTGTGTGTGTGCGTGCGTGCGTGCGTGCGTGCGTGCGTGCGTGCGTGCGTGCGTGCCTGCCTGCGTGCGTGCCTGCGTGCGTGTGTGCGTGCATAGGACGGGGGCCATCCATGTTGGGGACCGTATCCTGGCCATCAACAGTGTGAGTCTTAAGGGGAAACCGTTGAGTGAGGCTATCCACCTCCTACAGATGGCCGGAGAAACCGTCACACTCAAGATAAAAAAACAGCTAGACAGTAAGTATTAAAATCAAAGGGGAAATGCTATAATTTATGTCACCCTGTCAGTGTCCAGTATAATTTAATGCTATGATTGTTAAACGGTGTTAAGAGCAGTCAAAACAAATGTAAACAACTCTATAGGGGTCATGCGATTGTGATTGCAGCCTACCATCATAATAACCCAGCGTTCACTGTATCACGTCTATTGGCTGCTGGTAGTATAGCACTCCATCCTGCTGGTCAAACACGAGGCGCTGACATGCAACAACACCATTCAAGTTCATTAAGTATCAAATTGACTGCAGTTGCTTTTTTTTATATAAAGAGGGCAAAGTTTGAGAGTCAATCAGGGAGATTTAAAGGGGGCGAGGGGGGGGGGAGTATTGGGCTGAAGAGATAGAGAAGAGACAACGTCCGTGAGGCTCTGAAAGCGCTCACCTCAGCCTACAACGCTGGGCTCGTGACAGGCAACATGAACGAGCACAAGGCGGCGAGATACAACGTAAGGAGGACAGTAATAGAGGCAAAAAGGCGATGCTGGGATAATGTGGAACAGGCTGATTCCAGAGGTATGTGGCAGGGCCTCAAAACGATGACAGATTACAAAGGCCCCCCCCCCCCCCCCCCCCAAGTTGAACAATGATATCTCCCTGGTGAATGAGCTCAATACCTTCTATGCAAGGTTTGATGCTGTGAATAACAACTCAGCCTAGACCACTGCAATAGAGAGGTGAGCCACTGCCGGTGGAGACTCAGTGTTCAGGATAACAGAACATGAGGTGTTGGAAGATGCTGAAGATAACATGGAAGGATAAGATCAAGAATGAGGATGTACTGAGAAGAGCGGATATGCAAGGAGGACAGCTGCTGGAGAGGTTGAAAAAGAGAAAGATGGAGTTGTGCGGGCATGTTCTGAGAGGATCCAGCGGGGAGATGTTCAAGAATGTGGTGATGGGGAAGGTGGATGGAAAGAGAGGAAGTGGAAGACCAAGAAGAGGCTGGGTAGATGACGTCTGTGATTGGAGCGGAGTGAGAGGCGGAGTCACGGAGTTGGAGAGAAGAAGTGGGGACAGAATGGGTTGGAGAGTGATAGGCAACCTTCGGAACGAAGAAGCCACCTAATGATGATGATGAGGTGAGGAGGACCTTTAAGAAAGTGAATATCAGGAAGGTAGCAGGACCGGACGGTATCCCCGGCCGCGTCCTAAAGCAAGTACATGACAGTAAGGTTAGTTATGGTTCGTTTTTTTCTTTTTTCGTTCAGATAATTATTAATTATCTGAATTAATTATTCAGATAAAGTTATCTCCACTTGTATTTTCAAGAAATCTTTTACTAACCTAAAGACTACTTGACCTGTTGTGATGTAAACTTAATATTCTCTATCTCCAATTGAGTTGACTCAACTCCTGTTTTGTTGATTTAAATAAAAAAAAAGGCAATGCAAAAAGGTTACTGTTAAAAAATGGCCCTTTAATAATTTCTCAATTTCCTGGTAGCGATCTCCTGGTAGACAGAGGGAGCTCCACAAATCATGTTAAACCCAGATTCGGCTCAGACAAGGGACTAAACACGTTTAGCAATTATGCCACATCAATGTGGAACGCCCTACCCAAAGCTGTAAAGGAATGTGAATCACTACCCACTTTCAAAACCACTCTCAAAGAACACCTACCTACTGCAATTCGAAACTGGCCCCTGCAAATGTCCTAACCCAACCCCCTCCAATGTACAGTAAATTACCAAGTATGGCTTTGTCAATATTCCAATGTACAGTTTTGCTTGTACAGTGTACAGTGTCCCACATACCTTTTTTGTCTCTGTGCGTGCATTTAGCTTTGGGAACAGTCGCTCCGTTAGCGTAGCTTAGCTTCATCACTGGAAGTGAGGCAGGACAGTAGCCTGACGTTCCCTACAGGTTTGTTGATGTTCTCATTCCTTCAAAGGATCCGAACCGATTGAAGTTTATGGATACCATGACTTAAAATCCTCTTACTTTGACGATTAAAAGCCTCCCCAATTTAGAAAACAGTAATCCAATGGCTGGTATTGATAATATACTACTAACTACTGGACGCTCTGAGCTAACCGGAGCTAACACAGAACAGGATGGTAAATCAAATATAATGACTTCCTTTCTGGGGTTTTCAAAATAAAAGTGCAATGTTTATAGCAGCGGAAAACGTTTATTTTGTACATTATCTAACGTTAACACGAACCTAAACTAACGTTACAACTAACGTTACAACTAACCTAACCTAATGCACCGATCGATGTCCACTGTATCAAGACGGAGTCTCTCTAACGATAGCGAGTGCCCGGACCACATATGGATGAGCACTACCAGTTCAAAGGCTCATTTCCGGTTGGCGATCTGCCGATCGGCCACCAGATGGCGCTCTTGAACCGCTAGAGAGTTGAGTGGAGCTTTGCAGTGTGTCTCAGGGCTCCGGAAAGGAAATATGATTTCGATGACAGATTTTTGAAATATTGACATCAAAGACGAGTTACGGCGTCTTTGGCAGAATGAGCATGGCTAGGAATGACGTGTAAACTCGTCCACGGCGATCATAGTGTTAATAACGTTTTCAATCAATCAATCAATCACAATAGCCAGTGTTGCCCTTTCTGTCTCATCTTGCTTGCCCAAATCTGATTTGTTCTCTCTGAAAACTACTTTGGCTTTGGATCCAAAGAAATTAAATTGTCTGGTGAAATTATTTCCAGTTAACTTCGAAGTTAGTTTCCTGCCCTGATCACAAACTATTTTCTCCCAGATGCAGAGGAGATAAAGGCAATTCTTAAAAATAAACATAAACATGTATCCAATATTATAACCTATCCCCCAGATTCAGAAGAGAGGAAGAATGTGGAGGCAGAAGACACAACGGAAAATGACATCAGTGACCCGGAAGATGATGATTTGACGGACAGCCAGCAGAGCAATAAGCTGTCAGAGCTCTACTCAACAACCATCCCCAGTGTGGACTCTGCTATGGAATCCTGGGATGGCTCGGGGCTTGATGCAGGCTACGGCAGCCAGGGTACGTTTAGCCACAGAGGTTGAGGTTGCAGAGGTAAAGAGCTCTCAAATTGTCCACAGATGGCTTTATGTTACCAATGACCTCTGCCAAAGAGGTTATGTTTTTGTCTTGTTTGCTTATCTGTCTGTCTGTGAACACAATATTGTGGAAAGCAATGGCTGTATTGCCATTTAATTTGCTGTGAACATTTATGACCCCAAAGGAAGAAACATATTGATATGTGGTGACCCCGTGACCTTTCCTTTAGCGCCACCATCAGGACAAACAAATCTCCTGACCTGTTTGTTGTACAATCTCAAACATTTCTTTTGTCAACATGGACAATACTACCATACAAATCTATAAAGTCTGCCCTATTAGATTACATTAGATTAGATGAAATATTAATGGCATTGCACAGCACAAGTACAGTATAATGCAATTAAGTTGGCATCTAACCAGAGTGCAATATACAGTGTCACATGTCAATATATATATGACAAGTAGTAAATATTTTAGGCTAATGTATACAGTATTATTCTATACAGTGGAGCAAGTTGGAATACACTATGGTAATAAACCATAATAGCCAGTGGTATAACTAATAAGAGTAAGCATTTTTTTTGTATCCCTTTATTCCATATTCTTTACATAATCTTTAAATGTTTACTTACATAGTTCATAAGCGAAAACCGTATGAAACACAAATCCAAGCATATTTTGGAAAAATCTTGCGACATACCGTATACCGTATACACTTAAGAAGTTTCATGTCTGTTTGTATACTGCAATTCTATGGCTAGGAACTGCAACTGCAGAATCAGCGTAGTCTGCATGTTATTGGATCTTTAAATCCATCCGTAAACAGCTGCACATACTCTGTGTATTTAGGGGTTATAGGCCACCTCACCGTTGGGCAGAACTCCATTCCACACATCTCAGGTCTCCTTCTCCAGCAAAACTTAATTGTACCGTCCCCACCCTCCCTGCAGGCCTGATGCACTTTTTTTTTGTTGGGTGATTATCTCTGTGCCCTCACGCAATAGTTGAGTTTGAGCTGTTTCCAGAGTAAACACAATGGCCTTTCTCCTGCCTCAACTTGTATAGCACACACCTGATGTTCTTACTGCTCCTATGCACAATCTGAGGGCCTGGGCCTGGATCACGTCTAATATTCCAAGCACAGTTTTCACTGCTGATCCATATACCACACTGTCATAATCCTTCATCTAATTAGTGCTACATTAACAGTATCTGGCTGCAATCTAGCCTAGCTTAGCACAAACTAATGGAAGCGGATACAGATCAGCTAGCCTAGCTCCCAGAGTTTTAAGCTTGGCTAGCTGATCCGTATCCGATTCCATTCATTTGTGCTAAGCTAGGCTAGCTTGCGGCCAGATAGCATTCTATTGAACAGACCGAGAGGAAATTGGTATCTATCTTCTTGTTTGACTCTGAAGAAGACATTAAGCGCATTTCCCCATAATGTCGGCGTGTTCCTTTAATATCTATTCTTGTTTTAGCTCCATCATCCTCTCATCGAACAAGGCCTCTATTTTCCTGGACGTTCACATAATTATTCTCACACAAAATATCTGGCCCCTCCGACCATCTATACAATTTATTTTTTAAATCGTGCCCATTCGCTATCAAACTCCTCACATTCCATCCTTTTTGTCACCATGATACCTTTTTTACAAATATCTTGCTACCTTTTTTATGGATATGGGGTAGTATCACCATTGTTGATAGATAAAACACAGATTTACAGCCTGGGTCTATTGCAGGGGTCAGCAACCTTTTTGACATGGAGTGCCTGTTTGAAATATAGTTGTAACTAGTGTGCCTCAACAATATTCCATGCATCGTAAATATTTTTTCTCATAATCAGGTATTTTTTATGATAATTTTTACATTATTACATCATTATTGTTATTGTTATTATTAACAATATTATTATGATGGTTGTATCAACTCTAAATCTGAGTTGGGGGGGAGGGGAATGCAATGCAGACAAACAGCTGCATACAGTGCAACCATTTCACTCACATTTGCCCATTCATTTTTGGACACATCACACACCATCGGTGTGTGTACTGTACGTGTGCTGTCATAGCTCCACCTACAGGCCTAATGGAGAACACCAGGAGAACACCTGGATGTGAATGGAGGGTGAATGTGAGGTATATCGTGTAAATAAGTTTTGCAAGACTACACTGTAAAAAAAATTATAATAATAAGTTACCAGAACTTAAAAATATTGAGTTCAGTTACTGTGCATTAAGGTTTTCAGTTTTCAATCCATAATAAGTGGAAAAATATATAACAGAAAAATAAGTACACAACCACATTATTTCAACCTATTGTCATTGTTTTAAGAACACAAGTTGACTTGGTAATACTCACATTTTGAGTAAAAAAAATGGCTTTTAACATGTGCAATGTTCAATGAAATAGAAAAATAAATAATACAATTTGTTGATTAATCCTACAATGGTGACCGTAATATTGTTTTTGTTATAAGGCTCTGCAAATGTTACTGAATGATGTAGCAATGTATTTCCAGCTAAATTGAAATAATAAACAAATAAAGGGGCTCAATTAAATATGTGGTAGTAAAAATAACCTGTGGGAGGATTTCAACAAGATAAATGCGACAACAGTGCAAAATATTTCACTATAATATTTCAAAGCAAAAAAAATAAAAAATAAAAAAATTATATATATATATATATTTTTTTTTACTGCTGCCCCCTGTGCCTATGAAAATGCCCCGCGTGCCTTTGCAGGCACGCGTGCCTAGGGTTGCCTACCCCTGGTCTATTGAGATTGAGCAATGTAGGCAACTCTCATTTCTGTCATCTAAGTAAAATGTGTGTGACAAAAACAGTACGGTAGCGAGACTGTTATACCTTGGAGTGTATTATTCTAGTTATCCTTTCTATTGTAAAACTATGCAGAGAAGTAATTGAGATCAGACAGTGATGCCTATTTTATTTATCTGAGAGATGAAAAAAAAGGCTGAAGTTTGACTGAATATTGTGTTTCATAAGTTACTGTATATGGGATCAGATTTTTTATTTCTTTGCCCAGGGCCCCAAAACGTTTTGGGATGGCTCTGCACAGTGAAGCATGCTCTCATTGATTGAACTAGTCTTCCACAAAGTGCCATCACTGTTAGCTGCCACTAGGGGCTGAGGGGCTAACCATGTGTGAAGGAGGGAAGGAGTGACATTGCTTGTCTATGAGGTGCTTCGTATCTAAAATATAAAATTGTGTATTTTTCCCTCACACCTCCTGTCAGGCACCTACAGCCACCAGGCAGCCGGTATCGCCCTACACCCCCACGAGTGGCGCAGTGCCAAGACGCGGGGGAGTACACCCCCTCCAGGCCGTAGGAAGAACTACCCCTTCAGCGACGGGGGGTTCAGCGAGGATGACTGGGACAAACCGCCAGGGTAAAGACCAAGGAATACCAATTAATTTAATAATCTGCATGTGTTATTCTTATGAAACAATTTCCAAGGGAAAACACACAATGTCATACAGTAGCAAAGTTATACAAAGCACATTCACTGTGAGCCACCACTAGGAGCAGAGCTGCTAACTGAGTGAGCGAGTGAGTGAGTTACTTATTGAGTAACCTTAAACAATAGTTACACAACCTTAAATAACCTTATTTTCAGATAGACATCCATGTACGTACTATATATTTCTAAGTTATATTTCTTGGATTTTAAATTGGTTTCAAGGGCATTAGGGTCATGAACTTGTTTACAACACAGATAACCAAATAGCCTATAAAGTAAAGCCATTCAAATTAGTAACCTAGTTACAAGAGGTTTTTGCCCAGAAACAGTGATGTGTTGTCATTATGATCTTAATTAAAGGAAAACATCACTCAATTCAATAATTTATGGCAATCATATGACATGGGAAGAAAGGCACAGATTAATTGCGTGGTTAATGTGTGTGAGTACCTTATTTAGTGAATTTGTGAGCTGGGTGTTGTCAGGCTTCAGGACTGGTCACTCCACAGAGACGGCCCTCATAGCAGTCATTGAGGCTCTTCACTTAGCAAGAGAGGAGGGCCTCTCCTCTGTCCTGATTCTCCTGGACCTGTCGGCAGCCTTTGACACGGTCAACTATCAGATCCTCCTCGCATCCCTCGCAGGAATGGGAGTGGCTGGTTCTGCGCTGACATGGCTGACATCCTACCTCGACGACCGCTCCTACCAAGTATCATGGAGAGGGACCCTGTCGGCCCCGCACCCCCTTCAGACGGGCGTCCCCCAGGGCTCGGTCCTTGGACCCCTCCTCTTCTCCCTCTACATCAAATCTCTGGGTAACATTATCACGTATCATGCCTTCTCGTATCATTGCTATGCCGATGATACTCAACTCTTCCTCTCCTTTCCTCCCTCAGATATGTATGTCTCTGAGCGAATCTCTGCCTGTCTGTCCGACATCTCCGCCTGGATGACGACCAACCACCTCAAACTGAACCTAAGCTAAACAGAATTGCTTCACCTGCCGCCCAAATCCTCCCCGCTGACCGACCTTTCCATCACAGTGGAGAATTTAGCCGTGGCCGTGCCCCTGATGGCCAAGAACATCTGTGTAGTCCTTGATGATCAGCTGAACTTCTCCGCTCACATCGCAGCGACAACCAGAACCTGCAGATTCCTCCTGAGCAACGTCAGAAGGATCCACCCCTTCCTGACAAAAGAAGCCACTCCACTCCTTGTCCAATCAACTGTCATGTCTCGCCTCGACTACTGCAATGCACTGCTCGCTGGTCTACCGACCATCACCACCACCAAGCCTCTTCAACTTATTTAGAATTCAGCCCCCCGCCTGATCTCCAACCTACTGAAGTGAACCCATGTTACCCACTTCTTAGGGACCTACACTGGCTCCCCATCGCTGCAGGAATCCGCTTCAAGGTCCTTGACCTGGCAGCGAAGGGAACAATGGTCTCTAACTACACACCCTCAAGACCCCTCCGCTCTACATCTTCTGACCGCCTCAGACCCACTCCTATCCAAGCTCCAGGAGGGTCATCAAAGAGAAGCTTCCTATTCTCGGTCCTTGCTCCGCAATGGTGGAATGAACTTCCCACCACAGTTAGGACAGCAGAAACCCGACCCGCCGTCGACTAAAAACACACTTCTTCAATCAATATCTGAAACTAACCTTCTTACTGTCTTCTATCATGCACTCTTCCTACTATACGAATATGTCTTTACTACTATGCAGTGCACTAAACACTGCACCACCCAAGTTCTAGCACTGTTTGATGAACATTGTTACTCAGAGAGTTGTACCCTTCCTGCTGACTTGTCGTACATAACTTGTAAGTCGCTTTGGATAAAAGTGTCAGCTAAATGACTAAATGTAAATGTAATGTAAATGTGTGTTTACAATATGCATATAGGATATTATATTATATGTGTATAGGATCAACCATGTGTGTGTGTGTGTGCAGGGGCGTAGCTGGGGGGGGGGGTAGCTTAGGATGATTCCAAGGGCCCAGCACTGGGGGGGGGGGCAAACATTTTTTTTATTTTGTTTTAATTTCTTTTACTATCACTCAGGTGTATGATTGATGCTCTCATTGATTGATACTATGTTTGTTTCTGAAGTGTGTGTGTGTGTGTGTGTGTGTGTGTGTGTGTGTGTGTGTGTGTGTGTGTGTGTGTGTGTGTGTGTGTGTGTGTGTGTGTGTGTGTGTGTGTGTGTGTGTGTGTGTGAGAGTAGATACTGGCAGTGTGAAGAGCTGGTCAAATTCAAATGCAAGGAAAATAAAGATAAATCATATAGATGTTTCACTTAGCTTAGCTGTGCATTATGGCTTTACGTCATATAATAACTCCAGGCCGCGTGTGTAGAGGTTAGAGGCAGAACTAGCGTAACACGCTGTTTGGGCGTAGAGAGAGCGTACGTCAGTGGCCAATCAGATCGCAGAACCCGAACGCGGAACTGCAAGTTTGTTGGTAAAAGACTACACGCCTCCAGGCCAGAACCTTCAGGGTGTATATATGATGACGAGTAGCTCTGCTACATTCATAACAGCTTGGTATAAGCTTGTGGTTATGCATGTTTTATAACGTCAGAACTTAGCTCACCTAGTAGACCACATTTCCTAACATTTTGGTTTTAGGGGATTTTTCTTTTAGGTCACCCTAAATCATAGACACACCATCTACAGTATATACTGCTGTGTATTTGTGTGTGTGTGTGTGTGTGTGTGTGTGTGTGTGTGTGTGTGTGTGTGTGTGTGTGTGTGTGTGTGTGTGTGTGTGTGTGTGTGTGTGTGTGTGTGTGTGTGTGTGTGTGTGTGTGTGTGTGTGTGTGTGTGTGTGTGTGTGTGTGTGTGTGTGTGTGTGTGTGTGCGCGTGCGTGCGTGCGTGTGCGTGTTAAACAAAAGAAAGCGGTTAGGTACACTTGGTGAACGAGCAAATATTATTATACATAATCATGAAGTTATTGCAACAGATTGTGTTCCCTCCTCTGCTTCACTCCCATACCACCCCAACAGAACTCATCTGAGAAATACAGAAGCAGTGTAGTGTTTCACAAGAGCTTCAAGAGTTTGTGCACAGGAGGTTGAACGTTTAAGGGTGAGGCCTCCTTTTCTCGTAACATTGCAGTGATTTATCACCGAAGCGGAATTTGTTGTCTCACTGTTTAAACACTACTCTGCCGTCGCTGGTGGGCCGAAAACCACCGGGTGACATTACAAACGGTACATGGCTAGATCGACAAAGAATGGATTGCACGATTCTAATTGCACCCGTACTTACAATTCATTATGAATTGAAAATGGGGGACCCTGATGTAAACAAGATGAAAGTCTTTCTCTGGTCTGCATTCCCTTAACAATTGTGTGTATTGAGCCGTACTGTATTGTACCCATTCTGCAATCTGTTATTACAATTTTAACCTGCGCGGTGATTGATTGAATGAAAATGTTAATAACAGATTGCAGAATGGGTACGATACAGTGTGGCTCAATACACACAATTGTTAAGGGGATGCAGACCAGAGAAAGACTTTCGTCTTGTTTACATCAGTGTCCCCCATTTTCAATTCATAATGAATTGTAAGTAAGGGTGCAATTAGCACCGTGCAATCCATTCTTTGTGGATCTAGCCCAGAGTGTGTGCCATTTCTGTCCATGAGATTTTCGTTTTTTCATTTGCAACAGTTTCTTGGTGGTTTCTCTTTCCAGTATGTTACTCGGCTATGTTACTCAAAATCCGTTGCTGGATTTCAAATGTCATGAAATTTAAACGCTTCCTCCACTCAGCTTTTAGATTTTAACCGTAGGATCCACAGGCGGCCGCACTAACCAGCTGAGCTCAAATATCAGACAGATGCTGGTGACTGAAACTAACTAATCTGTAGTTTACAATAGTCTGCCATTTACACCATTTCTATGTTTATTGTTGATAGTATTATAGCTATGAGCTAATAGTAATCGTATTCGTAATAGCTTCCTGGAGGTTGACATCTTGATTGGAGCATTCAATTCTTTGTTTTCACTCAAGAAAATAAGTTTTCTGCATTTTATGGTTAGGTAATATAGAATGTAAAATGAAATGGCATGACATAGCCTACCGTCGCCCGAGGGATCTTAAGTTAATCTCACTATTCCGTTTTTAAAGAACATTTGTACCTTGGGTAAACCCACTCAAATGTATTATATGCTTTTATCCACCAATGATAGACATGACCATAATACCAGACATGCTTAAAGTAGTCGCTTTATCCTACCTCTGCCTAGAACCAATGCTCTCAAGAAAACTGCAATGTATAGAGCCATAACATATTGGAATAGTATCCCATTACATATCATACGGACGGAAAACAAGAACAGTTTAAAAAATTATTTAAAGGAGCCATAATCCGGAAGGAAATCAATATATGTCATGCATGAGTGTAGCTGCAGCCATGTTATCCAAACTTCTTCTGTTTACTTTGTTTTAGTTTTAAAGGTATGGTGAAATGGATTCACCTATGACCTTCTTTTGTTTTATTTTTTATTGATTATGTATGTGATATATGATTTATACTGAATGTTTCATATTTGTATGTGTATATCTGTGAGGACCCCAGGAAGAATAGTCAACATGATGACTAATGGGGATCCTAATAAACATAAACATAAACATAAACTATACATTTATTTGCCCAGGTGTGATATGTAGCTAGCCTTACATATTACAGCCAGGTACCAGTAATATACCCTCCAAAGCCACAACCATAGCATAACCCATGCTGCTACCGATGTACATTTTACTGAATGTATATGGAGAGTGATACAGTCTCCTATCTATTGTTTGTTGTGTACTGTCAACCACATTTTAGGCCCTGTCATCGTTATACAATGTGTGTCTATCGGTCTGTGGAAATTAAAGTTGTCACTCTTTTCTGCAGACTGTGCATCGCTTTTGGCAAATAAAGTGTTTTCTTCTTGTGTTCCCAGGTATAACAGCCAACAGCCAGATGGGTCGGATCCAGATGACAGTTTCTGGTGTCAGGCCCTGGAAGACCTGGAGACATGTGGCCAGTCTGAACTACTCAGAGAGATAGAGGTGAGTCAGCCTGTTAGCATTTACCATAACCTAGCATCTGTTAGCATTAGCATGTCCCGGCTAGTTTCCGCGTCTGCTGGTGCATGTGGGTATGCGTGACGTACATTTTGTCACTGCTCTTGTCAGCACGGATGTCCCCATGGATATGCGCGCCGACTGCGCATGTGCGCGGACTGTGAGCCTATATCACTGGCCTGGAGTGTGATCCTAGTGCGCATGTGTGGATCACGTACGCTTACAGACACCAAACATTTATTATAAACAGAGCCACATACGCAACCGTGTCAGTTTTCAAGTATATCAGCGCCACTAGCGGACTGGCCATCGGGAGCACCGGGAGTTTTTCCGGTGGCCTGGCAGACTGGCATGGCCTGGCTGCCCTGGCAGACTGGCAAATGCTTTTTTTTATTTTAAAATTTGTTTGTTTGTGCCCGCAGTCAGGCCACTGAACTCCGAAGCAGGCCAGGTCGGTATACATGTTTCTATTTGCGCATATATAAGTTCAGGCAAGCAGGCAGGAATGCGTGATTTTTTTTCATAGACGCAGTTTGCGAAGACTCTCTCTGATTGGCTAGCCCGCGTACAGCGAAGACCCTCTCTGATAGACCACTACACTTCCGCGTTACATTGAAATCGGGGAGGAGATTGCGGGGGGTGCATATGAATGAATGTGGACGAGAGCCGTGATGTAAGTGGTTGCCGATACGGCTGTGGGGGTGCTAGAGACATGATCGAATAGACGTTTATGCGCCTCGCTCTCCTGAACACGGCGTGACCCATAACTAATCGATCAGAACTAAATCGGCAGAGAAAAAGCCCATTTTAAAGCACCTATTCCGTATGGACATGCGCAGAGTGCCCATGGAGTCTGGACGACGCGAGATGACGCTCGAATGAATGTGGACTGTTCTGAGGGGGGAGCTTCGGTGGCCAATGTCCTTTCAGCCGAACAGGATAATGAAAAAATGATCCCACTAAATGGCCAGACGCGTCTTATGGCGACATCTACAATTACCTCATTGAGTCTCCAGGTAGACTAATATTTATATTTAAGTGCAGCGGTCTGTAGCCACTTACATGACCATCGAAGCTCCCCCCTCTGATGGAACAGTCCACATTCATTCGAGCGTCATCTCACGTCGTCCAGACTCCATGGGCACTCTGCGCATGTCCATGCGGAATAGGTGCTTTAAAACGGGCTTTTTCTCTGCCGATTTAGTTCTGATCGATTAGTTATGGGTCACGCCGTGTTCAGGAGAGCGAGGCGCATAAACGTCTATTCGATCATGTCTCTAGCACCCCCACAGCCGTATCGGCAACCACTTACATCACGGCTCTCGTCCACATTCATTCATTTGACCCCCCCGCAATCTCCTCCCTGATTTCAGAATCCCGGAAGTGTTACGGTGGTCTATTGGTTTAGCTCCGAAGGGCTCTTCCGCCTTGTACATAATATTCTCGGCTTTGAAATTGACGTGGAAACTCCAGATGTTGATCACTTGATCACTTTATTGGATGTACTGCTGGGAGTTAAAGAAGACAGTTTGTTGGAACCTGACCGTGAAATAGAACAGCTATAAGTCTGATGGATGATTTGGATGCTGATATTGAAGCCGCGGAAATGTAAGGAATGCGTCATTATGTTGAACTGACGGCAGCAGCGCGAGGGTGAGTGATACTATAATGAATCGATGGGTATGGGCCTGGCCTGGCCTGGCCTGCCTGAGTAAAATTCCCGGTAGGAATTATGGTCCCAGTCCGCGACTGATAGCGCCTTATTAAGTGCAATGCACTTTCTCAATCAGGCCATCTTTATTATTTCATGATTTCATACCTGATTTCTGCATTTCTTTGTGTGTCTGTTTTCATGGTTTATTCATCAATACAATATATTTCAGGCTCAAGGCGTAGTGTCAGCCACTAGAGCACCACCAAAACAATGTGGTGCTTACCATAGGAAACGCTGTAGGCTACCATTGAACTAGTTCAGATCAAACTGTCAAACTAGACATTGCAGATCAAATATGACTCAAGATCCAGCAATATTTTATCAAACCCACCAGTTACCCGGTCCTTTTGAAAACGGGAGCAGAGAACCACAAATCAGGTGCAAGTAGGGAGGGGATATATGCACATAATGTACATGCAACATGCACATAATGTGCAGTTTCTGCCTAAAGATTGATGGCCAGAAACATTCCGAGCACAGCCAAATAAGAAAATGCAGGCGATGGGAAGGATCTCTGCAGATAAAGACACCTCCACACACTATACATAGTTTTTTTTAAATACTACTCATTGTGCCTTTAAGTTGTTGTTTGTGTTTCTACATGGATGGTGACTCTTAGCATGCAACGTCCCACATATGGGAAGTTTTTCAGACTTTTTGAAACCGGTACTTTGGCGACCCCTAGTGGCTCGAGTGTGCATATTTTGTAATACAATATATATATATCGCATTAAAGCCCCATTTGTTGCCTGTGGATTGCCCTTTCAGGTGACAAAATCCATTGAGCGGTTCTCGAGTTACATGCCGGTATTTGAGGCTTGTGCAAAGTACACGGTATTGCGCAAAATACCACTCCCGACTCTTGGCGCAGTAGTTCCGTCAATCTAGATCTGATCTCGAAAATGATTGTGGATGGTTGTAACCAATGAGTGTGGCTTCCAATGATACCCCACGTGGGGATGTATGAATCAGGGATCTAGGTGAAAAACTAAATTCTTTAACAGGAAGTGAAAAACAGCCAAATTAATTGAAGTCTATGAGAAAACTGAGTTTTTCTTTGTACACAGTTTACCAAAATCACTCCTAATCACTAATTTCTGAATGGATCTTTATGAAAATTGGATAAGCACTACATAAGGCTTCATGCTATGGCTCTGTCTGGATTCGTAAGCCATACCACCTTCTGGGGAAATACTACCTCTGGACTACTAACTAGTAACACGTTTTTCTACAACTCAAGTTCAGACCTATGTTACTCTATTATGTTAGCACTAAAAGTGACATTTCTTTCTGGAATCAGAAACTTCAGAATGTCATCAGGCTCATGCATGTGCTATATGTATAAAGTATGTTGTTTTGGTTTGCAAAAAAAGTATGCAGTCCTCAAGTTCAAGTAAAAAAATTGCCACTTTTCTGCCCGCTTGATAAGCAGCGTAACTTAATCGTAACCTTGCACTGCTCTGTGTACATGTCTGCAGGCTTCTATCATGACCGGTACTGCCATTAGTCTGGGAGTTGATGGAGGCAGTAAGCCTCCCCCTGAGCCCATACTGAGCCATGGGAGATTGAGCCCACTAAGGAGAAACCCTCTACTGCAGGGGATGCACCTCCATCAGGGGACCCACCTCCATCAGGGGACCCACTTCCATCAGGGGATCCACCTCCATCAGGGGACCCACCTGCACGAGGAAGCACACCTGCATGAGGAGGATGAACTCCACCAAGGTAAATCAAGCCAAGAAGGTATTGTCAACCGTTGCTATGTAGGGTTCATCACTGTGTCCTTCAGAAACATTGTATCTTCAAGTGTCAACTTTTGGAACTAAATAGTATTGCTGATTTTGTTGGATAAAACAGTTCAAAACACTATTATAGGCCTTTCACATCTCGAACCGGCCGGCGCGTTCACACCGGGAATAATTGGTTCGGAACGTGAATTTTTTTAGTTTTTTCCTTGTGAACCGTGACATCATCAGTTGGTGTGTCATATTCTAGGCTGTCAGGACAAGCGAAAACGGCAAAAAACAGAGGTTTGGCATTGCACTCAATCGATCCATACAACAGGAAGTGATTTGCGACTGATCTCAAATTGAGATTAGATTCCAATTAATTGCTATTATACAGCACAAGTACAATACACCATCCAACCAGAGTGGATAAATAAATGCTTCAGAAATAAATATGCATGGAGAAAGGCTTAGTGAGCCACGGCGCGCAAGCACACACACAAACACACAAACACACACACACGCACACGCGCACACACACGTTCGAAATTAATCGTTCCAGCAACGTAGGCTTCTAATATTCTATGACTTGTTTTATTGGGTATCATAGTAGTAAGTCCTACTGTAGAACATGACATATTAGCATGATGACATCTGATTTATTAATGCCAATACTGAAGACTGCGCAATTGGCTCTTGACAAGTGTAAATTATGGATTAGTCAATTGCAGTCAACGTCAGACCCTTTAGTGTTTAGCTGACTGTGGATCCTATGGTCCCAATCTCTCAGTTACACATGTTTTTTTTTATTTTTATTAATTTATGCATTTCTTTATCCACTCTGGTTGGATGGTGTATTGTACTGTATTATAATGACAATACATTTGAATCGGATCTCATCTTGAGATCGCTACCTGTTGAGTGGATCAGCATGGTGCAATATCAAACCTTTATATACGGCACATTTTGCCACTGTCGTGTTCATGGTTGTGTTTACCTCCGACTGAGTAACGCCCCCCGTTGATGACGGAGGACGATGGAATGTTGGTTCTCCTTAAATACAGTAGGTGTAAACGCGGGCTGGTTCGCCAGAGAGCACCAAGGTTCAGAGGCTCCAGAACGGAGCCGGAGCTTGAACTGGAGCCCTGCCGGTGTGAAAGGGGCTTTAAGTTGAGTTTTGCTTAAGCAATACAATACATCACTCTGTGATAAAACTTAGCTTCATAAAATAGTTGTTTTATATGGTTTTGACCTCTCTTGAGCTCCACCAGCAGGACCACCTGCACCATGAGGCCCACCTACTGTAATTACATGCACTTGTTTTAGCTGTGCATGTAGTGTTAATCTCCCATATGAGACGGTCTTACTGACCTGAATTTCAATGTTTTTATGGACTGGACTGCATTTATATAACGCTTTTATCCAGAGCGCTTTACAACTTATGCCTCACATCACTCACACATGCACACACCGACAGCGGAGGCAACCATGCAAGGTATCAACCTGGTCATCGGGAGCAGTTAGGGGTTAAGTGTTTTGCTCAAGGACACTTCGACACGCTGAGTACCTTCTTACCAGACAATCACTCTACCTTAAATAACAAATATATAATATACAAATAACAAATGTTTCTGCTCCTAGAATTCCACCCAGATGCCCACCTGCATCAGGAGGCCCACCTACACCAGGCACCACACCTGCGCCAAGAAACCCGGTCACCTCTCCTCCACCTGGAGCCCAAGACCAAGGCCTCACTGAGAGTGTCAGAAAGGACATGGGAGTCTCGCAGGATCAAAGAGGAAATGCAAGAGATTCTATCGCCTACACCTCTGGAGCTCCACAAGGTGGGTTAGCAACGTTCATTATTTTAGCCTCAAGATCGCCATGTCTCTGGATTGTGCTCTCCGTTTCTCACAGTATATTTGACACTGCTCTTTTGTGACAGAGGTAACTCACCCTTGCTGTGCAGCTTCTCTCTCTCTCTCTCTCTCTCTCTCTCTCTCTCTCTCTCTCTCTCTCTCTCTCTCTCTCTCTCTCTCTCTCTCTCTCTCTCTCTCTCTCTCTCCCATCTCCCTTCCTCCTTCTTAGCTGCAGCCAAGTTGATCTCTCACTACGTCGGTCTGTCCACCCCAAACATTTCCATATGGTACATGAGACATGACATTTGTCACAATGATAGACATTGGTGAGCCAATGCAAATAGCACACCACCAGCGCAAAGGTCAAAATGTAAAAATGTGAACATCCGTAACTTGCACACCCTCAATCTCCAACTTTACCAATAGGGCCACTCATGTCCGATATTGATTTAACATTTTTGGAAAATCACGTTTCACCAGATTTCGGTAGGCCTACAAAAAAAAGAAAAGGGTCCGATGACATCAACGTTTCGTTTACCACGAAACAAAACCTATGAAGTGTGCCGCTCGTTCACGCCAACGTTCACACGCACAATACACACTTACCTAGGATTTTACTTGATTCACAACAAAGCAGTCGGGGCAATGGCAAGCCGAAAACGGTTGCAAGTGTGGTTACACTTTACAAAGCTAGATGCAGACAACGCTCGCTGCAATATTATATATTATACATTTATCAGGGCTACATGCCTTGCTCCGCCATTAGTCCAGTAGGCGAAGCAAGACGCGGAGCCAGTATGAAATATAACGGTGGTTATCCTATAACCCTAGTTATATGATTACTGGCAAAGCGTTTTGCTTTTCGAGGCGATGAGGACCCCTGACTGCTTTTTCGCATGAAATTCAGACTCAGAAAGGCGAGCATGGCCACGCCGCCTGGGCTATACTAGCTGGAAGTGGGCGTGGCTAGATAGATGTAAAGGTGCATGAGAAAATCGTTCAGTGGGCGCACTAGGCACGAGGTGAAGTCCAGTAGGCGAAGCAAGACGCTTTGCCAGTAATCATATAACTAGGGTTATAGGATAACCACTGTTTCCAATTCGCGCGTCAGGCACTGGAATAGTGGAAACACTTCTTCATCTGGGCAGGGTAGGCTACGCAGTACGCAGGCTACTTTCTCGCAGCTGCTGCCTCTCTGTTGGACTCCGGTACTACACGTTACTCACAAGGACGTTTTTTTTTACTCACAAGATACTGCATGCCATGCTGGACGCAAGCCAATCAAACCACCTTAAACCCGATCAGATCCCTGTATGGACAAGCCCTGAAGATATTGGACCGAAAATCTAGACAGCATCACCACTGTAATATTCTCCCCAAATACAAACTACTAAGCTTTGATCATTTAATTATCTTCTCACACATTCGATTAGTTCATAAACTAATTAATAATGCTGCCCCTCCTCCATTGAAAGATTTTGTCCTATCCTGTTCTGAGCTGAGAACAAGGGCTTCAAGATCTGCATCGAGAGGTGACTGCAAGGTCCTTCTAAGAAACTCTGCTTCTGCCCAATCTGCCTTCTCTTTCAAGGCCATCAAAGAGTGGAACAGGCTTCCTAGTGACATAAAAAATTATATAAACTATGATAACTTTTGCTCTGTCACAGAGAAATGGCTCCTGAGTTACCAATGTTGCCAACACTAGGTGGTGCTGTCTGACTTCCTTGTGTATATATAGATGATTACACACAAGGGACTCAGTTACTTTTACTTTGTACTTTTGAATTCTGTCTTGTATTTTAAGCGTCAAGAATAGATGATTATGTTTGGCACTGTGCTGTGTGTATGTGCATGTTATTGCATTTCTACGTGTATGTATTTTGCACTCTTTATGCTGTGTGTGCTGTGCATGTTGTGTGGCATTTTAGGTGTATATATATATATATTTTGAACTCTTGCACTGTTTGTATTTCATGTTTTTTGGATAGACTACAGATGGAAATGAGCTTCTTCTAAATCCGGTGCAAACATATTTTCATGTAACAATGATTAACTCATTCTGCGCCGGGCCTATATGACCAAATTAGGGCTAGCACGCCAGCGCTTTAATCAATGGGAGGACGGGGAAATTTGCGAGGGCTTAAAATATATCTAAAATTATGGCTATGGATCTAATACACCCGTCGCTTATCAATGACTTGCTTGCAGTCAACATGTACGAAACAGATTGTTTTTTCATTGGTACATTTCCGTTTTATACCGTTTTGAATACGAGTATATGAATGAATGAATGAAAAAGTTTATTTTTGAACATGTATTCTTCATATTCCTCCAAACAAATCACGTAGCTCCGTCAAACAGAACAATCATAACAACAACAAAAAATTTAAAAATTAAAACAATTAAAAAAACATTCAAAAAAAGGAATTATAAACAAAAAGTCAAGAGCAATGTATTTAGTTAGCAGACATGTCCAAAAAAGGAGTAGAGGGAAGCTAAGCTTATTGATCCCTACCCCCTTACATTTACATTTGTTCTTCCATTAATTTGACTAGTTATAACATAATTTAGTATAATACAATATAGAATATACTTTTACTTATAGTACGAAAAGAAAAATACTTGATTCACATGACAGCAGTGAATACAGTACAGAACTACATAACACAATATAGCATTACTTTGTTTATCCTCATTACTCATTTCTGTATTTCTCTAATGTGTATTTTTTAAGCTGCTTTTAAAATTGTGCCATATGTTTACTCAGTTTGATGTATTCAAACTGTATAGTTTTGGAGATTTCTAGTAATTCCAGAGAAATACGCGATAATAGCCCTTTAGTGGAATACATCGTTTTCAAATAGATTATCGATAGTATCCTTATGCGTCCTTATGCACGATACAAAAGCGGGCTGAAAAATCGCTTATCCGTGCCTTGCTCAGCGCCAACGGCACGCACACACACACACACACACACACACACACACACACACACACACACACACACACACACACACACACACACACACACACACACAGACACGTTGTGATCGCTATGAAAAAAACATCTGATTAACCTAAGACTGGTAACATAGAGTCCTTACCTTACATCAGATGTTCTGCAAAAAGATTAATCCAATTCCTGATCGCCATTCCAAATATCGATCGCGTCCATTGATCCAACATTATAGTCCAAAACACATAATCCACGCTGCTCCCAGTCCCCCCAGTCAACGTGGTACAACGTTACTGCATGGCCGAGAAGCAAAACCCGGACCGGACTTTTTTTTTGATGTACATCCCCAGCCAATCCAATCCAATGATGTGCAATACCATCCGGGAGACGATAGGCGGCGGTATTTGCCCTTTTGCGAGCTCAGACCCATTCCCAACGATAACATCAGGCTGGATGGATGAAAATGAATGGATATCGCTAATAAAAGAAATAACGATTAAAAGACTATACTCGTGATTGGCGCTCAAGCGATGGCGAGTTAACCCGACTATCATTGTGACTGGCGTTGAATGAGTTAATGTAAATGCACATTGTCTATAAAATAATTTAAAATAAAAATGTAAAAAAGAATTTTTTTTAAAGTAGAAAGTAAACTTTCGGGGCTTGAGCCCAAGTAGCCACCCCTAGCCCCGCCCCTGCCGGACACGTCTTCTTTAAACAAGGCAAGAAGAAACATCACAATAAATCAAGAACAAAACAAAAACACCATGAAGTGTTGATGAAAATAAATCAAATAAATGAATGAATGCAATACCTCCATACATAACACACACACACACACACACACACACACACACACACACACACAGACACATACTGTACACATACTGTACACATACACACATACTCACATTTTCACTCTCAAACACACACTTGTGCAAGCATGCCCCAACACACACACACACACACACACACACACACACACACACACACACACACACACACACACACACACACACACACACACACACACACACACACACACACACACACACACACACACACACACACACACACACACACACACACACACACACACACACACACACACACACACACACACACACACACACACACACACACACACACACACACACACACACACATTCTCTTGACCCCCCTCCTCTCCCTCTCTCCCTGTATCTAAATGTTCTCATAATGTTAATCCCAGTGTGTTATGTAATGAAATATAGAATGTGCAGCGCTCCGACTGCCTGTACAAATGTTCTGCTATGTCTTCACATTAGAGAAAAAAAGAAAAAAGGCCCTGTGTGGATTTATTATGAAGTCTTCTGGCCAGAGGCTCTTGAACGTCTTTCATCCCAGAGGAGAGACGCAATACATCAACCCAGGGACCCAGGTTCATTAAAATATACTGGTCTTCCTGGGGACTGGCCAGGAACAGGCCTATAATCTGTTTTGGATCTTGAGCTGGACCCTGCAGTCTGGCAGAGGTGTATATATGGTTTATGTATTTATATAGAGAGGAGAGGTGTATTATTGTGTATTTAATGTGTTTATAGAGAGATGTATATATTACGCAGCTCTGTAGCATTCCTGATCTATGCTTTCATACGGTAGCTTCCATCTTCTTTTCCCAGTGTTTCACTTTATTGTATTCTGTTAACACGTAACTCATCTCGCAGTGAAGTCCAGAATCCATACAAAACTCCTCACTCCTCACTCACTCACTCACTCACTCACTCACTCACTCACTCACTCACTCACTCACTCACTCACTCACTCACTCACTCACTCACTCACTCACTCACTCGCTTGATAGTTTATCCGTGAGCTGGATGCAATCCTACCTGGAGGGGCGAGAACAGATGGTGGAGGTAAACGGTACACTATCCCCCCCCCCCCCCTCCCAGTGAGCTGTGGTGTTCCACAAGGAAGCATACTAGGACAGTTATTGTTCCTAATTTATGCAAATGACATGTCATCAGCTTGTGACTGCAACTTGTTCCTGTTCGCGGACGACTCAGCCCTGCTGGTTGAAAAAGTTGCAGGTTGAAAAAACCCTCAGCTCTGAACTCTGCAGAATCTGCACCTGGCTCGCAGATAACAAACTATCATTACATCTGGGTAAAACAGTGTCAATTTTTCTTCGGATCAAATAACAAACTCAGCATGACAAACGGCTTCTCTGTTACAGTGGGTGACAATATTAATAATAATAATAATAATAATAATAATAATAATAATAATAATAATAATAATAATAATAATAATAATAATAATAATAATAATAATAATAATAATAATAATAATAATAATAATAATAATAATAATAATAATAATAATAATAATAATAATAATAATAATAATAATAATAATAATAATAATAATAATAATAATAATAATAATAATAATAATACATTATATTTGGTGGCGCCTTTCACAACACCCAAGGTCACCTTACAGATCATAGAAAAAAACACAGAAAGGCAGTTAAAAGTCAAGGTTAAAAAATAAAACAAACAACAGGAAGTATAAAAAACAGTGAAGTTAAAATAACAAACAAACAGCAGGGGGTATGCGAGTTTGAATAGATGGGTTTTCAGTTGTGATTTGAATGATGAGAGTGAGTCAGACTGTCGGATATGTGGGGGCAGGGAGTTCCAGAGTCTGAACGCTTGGGCACCTATGTGCTGAGGCGTGAGCTGGGGATGGAGAGGAGTCCAGTAGATGATGAGCGGAGGGTGCAGGAGGGGGTGTATTCCTGGAGGAGGTCAGTGATTTAGATGGGGGCTAGATTGTGGAGGGCTTTGAAGGTGAGTAGGAGGTTTTTGAAATCGATCCAGTAGTGCACAGGGAGCCATTGTAGTTGAATGAGGACGGGGGTGATGTGGTTGGATGAGTTTGTGCGAGTGATGATCCTGGCAGCAGAGTTTTGGATGATTTGGAGTCTGTTGAGGAGTTTGGTGGGAAGGCCGCTGAGGAGAATGTTGCAGTAGTCGATCCGGGATGTGACAAATGAGTGGACCAGGGTTTTCGTATTTGATTGGGACAGGGATGGGCAGAGTCTGGATATATTACGGAGGTGAAAGAAGGCAGACCGGGTGATGGTTTTGATGTGTGGTGCAAAGGAGAGGGAACCGTCCAGGATGACACAGAGGCTTTTAACTTTGGGGGAGAAGGGTACAGGGAAGCCGTCGATGGTGATGTTTGGAACTGGGGTGTTTTGTGATTTGGTGAGGGTGGATTTGGAGCCGATGAGCAGGGCCTCAGTTTTGCTGCCATTTAACTTCAGGAAGTTTCTGCTCATCCAGCTCCTGATGTCCTCAAGGCAGGTGGTGAGGGAGGTGGGGGGAAGGGCAGTGGTGGGTTTGGAGGAGATGTAGACCTGTGTGTCGTCTGCATAGCAGTGGAAGTGGACCCAATACTGACCCCTGGGGGACACCCAGTGAAACAGCTGAACACCCTGACTTGTGAGTCTTGAGTTGAACAAACTGTTGTCTGTCACTTCAGTGAGGTAAGATGTAAACCAGGAGAGAGCGACAGCAGTGATCCAAATGCCAGCCAGGCGGTCCAGGAGTAGTGGATGGGAGATGGTGTCAAATGCAGCACTGAGGTTGAGGAGGATGAGGATAGTGAGAAGTCCAGAGTCAGCTGCACGGAGAAGGTCGTTGGTGATTTTGACAAGGGCTGTTTCGGTACTGTGTTGTGGGCGGAAACCGGATTGAAAAGGTTTGTGGAGATTGTTTGTGTCGAGGTGGGATTGCAGCTGTGCGGCAACCACCCTCTCCAGGGTTTTTTAGATGAAGGGAAGGTTGGAGATGGGCCTATACTGATTTAAATCAGCTGGGTCAGCACCAGGTTTTTTGAGGATGGATATTGTCACAAGGAAAGATGAAATTACATACATGGGGTCCATCCTAGAGGCAAGTCTTTCCTGTGACAAAATGAATAGAATAGAATAGAATAGAAATACTTTTATTATCCCGTGGGAAATTTGACACTGCAAATCGCTCAACATTTAAACATTTAGACAGAACAGGTCACGAATTAGAATAATAAAACAAATCAAATCAAGTTGCCTAGGATAAGAGTAGAGTAAAATAGAATAAAAATGGAATAAAATATACAGTAAATAAATTCAGTAAAAATATACTGAGGTCTACAGTAAGTGTAGTATTGCACAGTGCTGTTACGAACTAAGTCCAGGAAGATGGTAAGATAAGATAAGATATTCCTAGCAGCATGGGGGAAGGGGGGGGGGGGGTACAGGTAGTAAAAACAACACAAGCAGTGTAAATAAATAGGTCAATATAATTGACTATCTAACTAACTGAAATATATATTCACAGTATTCACAGTGTCACATAAGGTGCAGTATGCATCAGGTAGTGTTATGATTTACTATCTAACTAACTGAAAGATACATTATTCACAGTATCACAGTATCCACATAAGGTGCAGTATGCCTAAGGTAGTGTTATTGTCCTCCTTGGGTTCCTATTAGTCCTAGGTCAATGTCTGGCAGCAGTCGCTGCCCCCTGTTGTGGAGCCTGGAGGCCGCTAGTCGCGGCCTCCTGCCACTATGGAGCTGCCACTCTGTGCTCATTGATGCAGTGAGGCACAGTGATGCATTGTATAGTCTGATGGCTGTTGGAATAAAGGACTTCCTGTGCCGTTCAGTGCTGCATTTGGGTAGTGTGAGCCTAGCACTGAACATTCTCCTCCTGTCAGCCAAGTTTGTGTATAGTGGGTGGGAGGGGTTTTCCCTGATGGCCTGGAGCTTAGCAAGGCTCCTCATCTCCGCCACCCTCGCTAGGGAGTCCAGCTCCACCCCAACCACGCTACTGGCCTTCCTGACCAGCTTATCCAGCCTGGTTAAGCTGGATACATGGCAACAAATGTAATCTAAAAAGTCAACGAACTAACAAGATTCTTGTACCGGATCTCCTCTCTGGGAAACAAGAATACCCTGAAGACTCTAGCAGGAGCACTCATTCAAGGGTACTACGACTATGCTTGCACATCATGGTACCAAAGCACCTCAAAGGCACTAAAAACAAGATTACAAACATCACAAAACAAACTGGTCAGACTACTGCTGGACCTTACTCCTAAAACCCACCTCAGCCCTGCCCATTTTGACAACCTAGGATGGCTTAGAGTAGACAACAGCAACTTGCAATGGGCCTGGTCTACAAGATACACTACACCACTAAAGTACCCATATACTTCGCCCTCCCTCTCCTCGAGAACAGTTGCTTCCTCCTCTCGCTCCTCTCCCCCTCTCCTACCTGCTATCTGTGCTCTGTGCTTCGTGCCGTTTGTCGGACTCTACTCAAACCAACTCGATATGGATTTAATTAGCTGGTCACTTTCAGTAGTGGATCGCATATTTTTGTCAAGAAAGCAGAATGAGGCTGACCCTCTCTGCCCAATTGGGACATTTCAATCGGGCTACCAAATTGACAGAAGACGTGGAAGACATTTGGATTATCGCATTCATGCTACTCGGCCTCAATGAACTGACTAAGACACTTGCTGCGTTCCACGCAGAGGACCAACGACTGCATTCAGTCATTTTGGACGGCTTTGGAGCACTTGCGGTATGTGGTTGGCTATGCTATAAGAAGCTTTTGGATTGCTATCATAAGATTTTGGCTCTGTTTACCGTGCACAGGACCTGCCTCAATGAACTGACTAAGACACTTGCTGCGTTCCACGCAGAGGACCAACGACTGCATTCAATCATTTCATGGACGGAGTTGTTAAAATTCACTCTACTCAAAATCAAATTTAAATCGATGTGGCATTTTTCCTAGAAGAAATGCCTACTCAGAAGGCATTGTTCTCTTCTGAGAATGCCTGCCAGCCAAAACAAATTCCGGAGAGACGACCCACCAAGGACATAACCCACAGAGCTGATAAGACTTTTACAGCTGTCAAGAAAGCAGAATGAGGTCCCCCCCACGGGTGAATGTTGGTGTGAATTTATGTGTGCCATTATTATATCCTCATAAGTATCTATTAATTCGTATCAATTAGATACTCTTTGGGCTTGTTTTTATCTACTTATTCTGAAAGAGTTGAACTAATTATTTTCGCTAGCAAGATCTCATTCGATTATTCATTCCATTAAGCCTACTGCCAGCAGGCACATTTAAAGAAATATAATCTGATTGATTGGGGTAATGAGGGACTTAAAATTAGCTTATAGATATGCATTTAACTTGTCGGCGAGGCTATTGAGCCGTACTGTATTGTACCCATGCTGCAATCTGTTAATAAAGTTTTCAATCAATCAATGCCGTTAGAAAATCAGGATTTCTGCGATCAACACCTGCTGTCTTTTCAGGTGATTATCCTGAGTATCAAGTCTGGTTCGAATGAACAAGAGTGAATCAGCATTCGAGGAACAGGGAAAGCCTGGTTTCAAACATCGGGTTAATTGAATCTGGCTAATGGGACTTTTGATCGACTTAGTTGAACCAGGTACAGGTAATAGGGCCCAGAAGTCATTCACTGTTGTTAAATAATAAACTTTATTTGTATAGCATCTTTCATACAAGAATTGCAGTCCAAAGTGCTTCACAGCAGTACAAATATTTGCATAAATAGATAGAATAAAAGCAATGCAGAGAATAAGAAAAAAGGGTAAAAGCAACGCAGACAACAAAAGTTTTAACAAATAATATATCACAGACTGTTTGCCCTTCTTCCCTCTGGGAAGTGCTATAGGAATCTCCATTCCAAGTCAAGCAGGCTCAGGAACAGTTTCTTCCCCTCAGCTGTCATCTCTCTGTACTCTGCACCACGGTGACAGCACCCCCCCCCCCCTCTCTCTCTCATACTCACCACACTGTATACACTTTGAACCCCACTGCCTCTAATGCAGGCTCTGTTGCCCATACTGTACAAACTCTGAACTCCAAACACTGTTGACTATACCTCTATTTATCTACTGCCTTCACTGTCTACAACTGCCTTGCACTGTAATCATAACAACCTACCTCATCCAATAGTCTACCCATATATTACTGTGTACATACCTGTATGATATAATTATATTATCCTCTTAACAGGCGCCCCAAAAAGTGTCCATTTTTGTTTTCGTTTTTGAGGACTGCATACTTTTTTTGCAAACCAGAATACTATACTTTATACTTATAAGCCTGGTCTCTTTTGAAAGATAACATTCTGAAGTTTCTGTTACAATAAAGTATAAATAAAATATCACTTTTAGTGCTAATGAAATAGAGTAACCTAGGTCTGAACTTGAGTTGTAGAAAAACGTGTTACTCACGTTTTTCTGTAGTAGTTGCAATATCCAAATATAGAATTTCCCAAAAAAGATTTATGAGCTGGAAAACACGATGGGTCCATAGCCTGAAATCGTATGTAGTACATGTCCAAATTTCATAGAAATTCGTTCAGAAATTTGTGATTAGGAGCGATTTTGGTAAACTGTAAAAAACAAAGAAAAAAACTCTCACTCAGTAGCCACACTCATTGGCTACAACCCTGTCCAATAATCTTCGAGATCGCCAAATGATTGACGGAGCTAGAGCCCTGGGAGTCGGGGGTGGTAAACTGACTCTGCCGTATACTTTGGCGCACGCCTCACATATCGGCATGTAACTCGAGAACCGCTGAACTGATTTTGTCGCCTGAAACAGCAATCAACAGGCAACAACTAGGGCTTTAATGTGATATATATTGTATTTAAAAACACCCGAGCCGCTAGAGGTCGGCAAAGTGGCGCGTCGCGCCGGTGGGCAAATCGTCCTCAAGAGGTCCCGGTTGTAGCTGTTCAGTGTTCTCTTGGATGTGGACCTGAGACTGTAGTAGCTGTTCAGTGTTCTCTTGGATGTGGACCTGAGACTGTAGTAGCTGCTCAGTGTTCTCTTGGAGGTGGACCTGAGACTGTATACTGTTCAGTGTTCTCTTGGATGTGGACCTGAGACTGTAGTAGCTGTTCAGTGTTCTCTTCATTCGTGGAACTGTTACACTGAGCTTGCACTGAATTTGTTGAGAAACCTGCTTCTGCAGGGGTCTGTGTGTGAGCAACCAGTCAGCAGCATTGTGAATTTAGAGATTCACTAAAAGACACATTGAGAGACAGGTTTGTGTGTGGATTAAGAAATGAAGGTGCACAGAAGAAACTACTGACAGAGAGTGATTTGACACTGGAGAGAGCTGTCAATATCAGTGTAACAATGTTAATGGCATCAAAGGAAGGGCACAGAAAATTACGATAAATCTGGTTTTAAAAGAAACACTGGAAATTACAAAAAGAAAAGACATGTTCATGCTGTTGAACAAGGAGATAGAACAGCTAGTGACTCCTCAGATGAAGAGGAGAGGATAAATCTCCTCCTCTGGTCATTATTTGGGTAGAACACACATATTTTGAATGCCTTTGGCAGATATATTTTTTTTTAGCCATTTTAATCTAGATTAATCTAGATCAATTCCAGGATTGCAGGTAGATTAATCTAGATACATTTTTTTTTATCTATGCCCAGCTCTAGTATATATATATATTTATTAGGGCTGTCAGTTTATCGCGTTAATTAGATTAATTAATTACACAGCAAATTATTGCGTTATGAAAATGTACTCAACATTTATAAAAATAAAAATTATTTTTAATTTAAAGGGGAACTATCTTATAAATGGCCTTTTTGAGTGTTTAGCATTGTTTCCTAGCTATGTGAACTTATATTAATATGATCTATGTCTCTAATTCTCATATTGGCGCATTCTTCCAATTCTCCTCTCACAATATTCACCCTCACTGAACTGAGTCGTCTGAAAATGTGATGATTTGTGATGTCAGAGAGACACCGCTGCATGATAATGTGGCTGTGTGGCATCAGGTACATGATGAGCTGCACATGGTTGGAGCCCAGGCTCAAAACGGCTCGAGATCTTGAGGTAGAAAAATGCTGTTTTTGAGGACTTGATTAGAAATACAAAACAATGAATAAAAAAAAAATTACAGAGGTGTTCCATAGACTCACAGGAATTGTGTAAAAGTGCCCAAATAGTGAAAGAAATAGTCAAATAGTTTAAAGGGGAACTATTTTACTATTTCTTTCACTATTTGGGCACTTTTACACAATTCCTGTGAGTCTATGGAACACCTCTGTAATATATATATATTTTTTATTCATTGTTTTGTATTTCTAATCAAGTCCTCAAAAACAGCATTTTTCTACCTCAAGATTTCGAGCTGTTTTGAGCCTGGGCTCCTAAACCACTGTGCGCGTTCTGGTTATCCTGAACATTAACATGCAGCAGTGACTATATGACATCACATATAGGCACATTTTCAAACGACTCAGTTCAGTGAGGGTGAATATTGTGAGAGGAGAATTGGAAGAATGCGCCAATATGAGAATTTTGAGACATAGATCATATTAATATAAGTTCACATAGCTAGGAAACAATGCTAAACACTCAAAAAGGCCATTTATAAGATAGTTCCCCTTTAAATATTTTTTCATCTCATTCATTCCATAAGAACGTAGAATACACATTTACAGACTTTTTTAAATATGGTCCATTTGCATGTTCTTGGTATCTGATTCTAGGGACATCTATGGATCTCAGGGAATGTATTCCCAGTGTCAGAAATACTGTGTCTGCTACTAGGCTTGAGTAAATTGTAATGAACCAAATGAGAATATCAATAATTTTTTTTTTATCTTTGACTGTGAATAACACCATGCTAAAATGTACCAGACCTGAAAAATCTAAGCAAATTAATAAATGTAAGATGATTAAACAGAAGGTTTTGTAGATACAGTACTGAATTCTGCCATCCGGACACATGCCATTTTAGGCCTAGAATGGTTATGCGATTAAAATGTGATTAATTAGATTAATTAATTACAAATCCTGTAATTAATTAGATAAACATTTTGAATCACCTGACAGCACTAATATTTATATACAACTGTTTGATATATCTGCATACATATGCTTATTTATGTGTATACAAACCTGGATATATTATATCTACTGTATATCTGTATTTATCCCATACATATTCTTAATACCACTGGCCAGCATGGCTTACTACCATAGTATATTTATACCTGTTACACCTTTTGTATACCCGTATCACTGTATAGCATAATTATACTGTACATACATCAGTTAGCATAATATGTAATATATTGCCAGTAGCTTGTTAATCACATTTAATCACCTATACATTGTATATTGTATATATTATACATATACATTGTATATTGCACTTTATTGTTACATTTGCATTCTGGTTAGATGCCATCTTATTTTCATTGTACTGTACTTATGCTATGCAATGATATACATAGAATACAAGTCTGTCTGTCTATCTAACTATATGTTGTTCTCTACTATAGGTGACTGTGATAAAAGACCCAGAGAGTGATGACTTTGGCTTCAGCGTATCGGATGGTTTCCTGGAGAAAGGAGTTTATGTCAACATGATCCGAACCGATGGCCCTGCTGACCGAGCTGGACTCAAACCCTATGATCGGATCCTGCAGGTACTGGGGATATAGTTTATAGCTTTATATAATGGAGGACACTGCAGTGATAACTATTCTCATATGGGTCCAAAACACAAAACATACAGCACAGTTGTACATTCAAACAGACAGAGAAGTATGAAAATAATTAAAATGAAGAGTAAATACAGAGGATAAATGATGAGTCTGTATGATTTGACAAGTTTTTTTAATAATAATGCAGGACCTGTTGCAGAGGTCTTTATTCGGCATGCAACGACACTCAATGTTTTTAGCGGTACACACAGCGGTTAGTTTTAGCACACACACCGGAACACACACGCATGCATTGTCTCTTTAGGATCGCAGATGCGATTTGTCTCTGCGATTAAAGTGGCATTCCATCAGTGTTTCTAGCCACAATATAGGAACTGTGTCACCCCTCCTTGTTTAGCCAGTTCATTATTAATACAGGTCTTGCACGGAATGTTTGTGTATTTTCTTTCTTCCAACATGGCTGTCTGTAACCACTGGAAACCACTTTCAAAAGAAAATGCCTATTTTTCTGTGCAGTGGTAGAGTAGGTAAAACACTGGAAAAGCATGATATTAATGTTGTATTGTGACCTGTTTTCAAGATCCAGTACTAAGTTATAAATTAAGTACTAAATTATAGAAATGTTGTTGATTTCTCATATCAACACACTGTCAACACATACAGTAGCAACCATTGTTTTGCACATAGCATTTGCACATAGGGAAAATGGGCATTCTAAACATCCCACGAAAGTCCTCTGTTCAGTACATTACAATCACCTTTTGCATTAGCTAGCTACAAAGTAACAATAAATACTTTTTTTTGTGGAGGACCAAAATCCTGACAAAGATCTTTTAAAATTTGAAGTGTTATTTAAAAAGCAATGGCATGCTTGGGTTTGAGCTATATCATTGTTATTGGCCCTGGGGTAATGATCTACAGACCTCTGTCTTTGGCCGCATGCTTATGCTGGCAACACACCAGTGTCAATAACCACAATATACTGGAGTTCTACTGGAGAACACAGTATATAGTTTCAGTTGAGGGTGGAGTAACATCTCCATTGACCATATTCACACGACGGCCATGTGTGTGATTATGGTCAATGACTAGTGTCGAGTCTCAGTCACTAGAGACACACACACACACACACACACACACACACACACACACACACACACACACACACACACACACACACACACACACACACACACACACACACACACACACACACACACACACACACACACATAAGATGAGCATACAAGTGCTACAAATTGTAAGTCAGCCAGGTTTTGAGTTGTGCAAACTCAGCAAATGCGCTCTTGTCTGGCAGTAGATGATCCCCAAACAGGGATGGAAGTCGAGGAATTTGGACACCAGCCAAGTGTCACTATTTCCCCTGCTGCCAGTATCTTCATATCATCTTCGTCTCACCCCATTCAAACTCTGGCCAGTGAGGACAGACAGATATTAGCTGCAGATACTGCTACTGTTACATTTGACTTCCTGTCCTCCACGGCATCAATCATATGTTACTAGTTCACTACTTAATTTGGTTTATATAGTTTATTTCAGTTCAGTCCAGTTACATTTCTTGAATAAAGAGACAACATATTACAAAGCATAATAAATCATGTGTTTATCCCCCTCTCTATCTACCCCCTGGTCTCTGTTCCTCTCTGCTCCTCCTCCAGGTGAACCACGTACGGACCCGGGACTTTGACTGCTGTCTGGCGGTGCCTCTGATCACTGAGGCTGGAGACCGACTGGAGCTGGTGATCAGTCGGAACCCTCTGACCCACATAGACCCACAGGATAGTACTGACATTATAGAACGTCACCTGGACCTGTGAAGCACACAGACACACACACACACACACACACACACACACACACACACACACACACACACACA
>NC_140170.1:118599913-118602413 GCF_963971535.1 Notolepis coatsorum
TGGCTGCCAAGCGGAAGCACTTTATAAGATGTGTCGTTGTGATAAAAATGTCTCTCTCTCTGAAGGACATGAGCAAAGTGAAGCCTTTCCCTCTGTTTCCTTCAGTGCATCAGTCGCACACACACACACACATCCCTGGCACAATGCCATGCATCAGTCACACACACACGCACACACACCCCTGGCACCATGCCATGAACCCAGGGTTCGAGTTATGATCTGAGCTTTGTGAGGGTCTCTAAAATAACTACCATTAGGGGTGGAGGTAACTAAACAAATGATAGAAACGGGTGTGCTTTCTGCATGAGAGAGAGGGAGAGAGTGTATGTAAATACTTTTTGCAAAGCTGCTTTTGAACGGGGCTACCTACAGTCCCATTGCTCCAGGCATCCACCAAATGCACTCCAAACCTTTTCTCAGAAAGTACTTGGCTTCTTGGCTTCCTTACAGACAAGCCCATCCTCCTTTGCAAACAGCCAGGGGGTATCTTTCCTTCCAGGATCTTTACCGGTTGTGTCCCCAGTTCTCTGGCGGTCATTCCGTTGTCGCAGCCCCTACAGTACCTCCTCCTCCCGCTCCTCTTCTGGACAGTGTGTGTTGGGCAGACGTTCAGCAGCATCAAGTCCGGTAGCAGAGCTTTAACCTCCTCCGTAGCAGCAAAGCTAGTTTCATTCCAATTGTATTCCAGTTGTCTAAAGCAGTTTTTTGTTTTTTTTGTGGAAAGGAAACTAAACTAGCCAGGCTTGTATGCTTGTTGTTGGCAGCAACAGCCTTTTCTTTCGCCCGGCATGGTCGCTAGTCTATAGTGCTACTGTTCTTTCGATTCAATATATTATAGGGATAATGTCGGCTGATCCATGTAGTGGCTTCTTCTTCCACGTTTGTCTTACAACTTGCATGCTTCCCAACAGGCTCAGTTTGTGCAATATTCTACTGCACACTTTGGTGGTGAAGTGTAGCCATACTGTCATTCACGGGAGAATATGGTGCGTTTAGTTCTGGTGGGAAATGTGTTTCTTTTAGCTTATTTTATCTCGTTAACGTACATAATACTCATTACATTGAAGAATGCATTATTTGTGATTAGAATAGTGGTTGTTGGTAATATTTTAGTGACCCCCACAGATGTGTGACTCCACAAGCTTTTGCAGGAGCTCAGAACCCCTCCTTATGGGAGCTCAGAACCCCTCCTTATGGGATCTCAGAACCCCTCCTTATGGGAGCTCAGAACCCATCCTTATGGGAGCTCAGAACCCCTCCTTATGGGAGCTCAGAACCCCTCCTTATGGGAGCTCAGAACCCCTCCTTATGGGAGCTCAGAACCCCTCCTTATGGGATCTCAGAACCCATCTTTATGGGAGCTCAGAACCCCTCCTTATGGGAGCTCAGCTCCGATCACCTCCCACATGACTCCAACACTGTATCAACCTCATTGAATTGTAAAAGCACATGTTCTCTTTCTCCTGGTCCTCACCTCATCTCCTCACAGTCATTATTTTGGCTTCAACTCCTGCTTCACTCCTTCTTAAGATCTCTGCCCCCTCTCCTTTCCTCTCCTCTTCTCCTTTCCTCTGCTTCTCCTTCTTCCCTCATTCTTCTCTTCTCTCATCCTCCCTCCGTTCTCCATTCCACTAATTTGCTTTGCTCTTGTCTCCTTGTGTCTCGTCTCCTCCCCTTTCTCTTGTATTCTCTCCTCCCTATTCCTCTTCTCTTAGATTAGACTAGATTAGTATAGATTAGTACAAAGTACAAAGGAGCAGTAATGTGCATTGTAACATACATGTATAACATGTGTATATATGACATATATGTATATGATGTATATATGAAAAAGATACAGAATATATGCTAAACTAAGGTATTGATGTACAGAGTGAGTCGATATTAACACTACAGACAGTAGTATAAATATGAATACACTATGGATAATATAACCAATCTAGCCAGTGGTTTATATATGAATACATATGAAATACATATAGAATATGGATAATGAGAAAAGCTAGGGTATACTAGTATGAACAGTACTGTACAGTAAACAACAAGTCTAAACACTATGCTATAGACAGTGGTATTACATCTGAATACACTGTAGAAGATGTAGACAGTGTTATAAATAGAATGAGTGTATAATCCGAGTGGACTGAATGCACTATAGGTTAGATTTAATAAGTATAATGAAAGTAGGTATGAATACAGAATATGACACATGTAGACAGTATAGGCAGTGGATACATATGGATATGAGAATTATGAATATTATCCCCTCTCCTCACACCTGTCATCCCCTCTCCTCTCTTCACCTCTCCTCTTATCTCCTCTCATCCCCTCCTCTCTTCACATCTCCTCTCTTTCATCTCCTCATCTCTCCTCTCATCCCATCTCCTCTCATATCTTCACCTCTCCTCTTATCATCTCTCCTCTCATCCCCTCTCATCTCTTCACATCTCCTCTCTCCTCTCCTCATCTCTCATATCTCCTCTCCTCATCTCTCCTCTCA
>NC_140170.1:118607413-118649913 GCF_963971535.1 Notolepis coatsorum
TGATACAAAAAATTTAAATAAAAATAAATATTTTTATTTATTTTTGTATTCGACTAAGAGGTTGGCAGTCGACTACGGCTCCTTTCGATCGATTAGTCCACTATTCGACTAATAGGGGTCAGCCCTACTGCACACACGTTTCCCCTGTCTAACCCCTCTGTCTGCTTTTCCCATCTCCCAGGACAGGTTGTATCAGACACCCAAGCTGAATCCTTTGATCCTTTGTATTTGAGTTCCTATGGGGGCTTGTGCTATTTGTATGACCTTTTTGTAAAATTTGGAAGTGACTTTGTTTGTAATTTGGCCTAGTGTGGTTGAGTTATTGGTTGGATTCATGCTAGCATTTGGTATTTGTAATTTAGCTAGCATTTGGTATTTGTAATTTGGCTGGCATTTGTATTTGAGTTCCTGTGGGGACAATTTGTTTGGGCTCTGTCTTAGTATAGAAGGGCTCATTTGAATAGTAATTAGGCTGCTTAATTGGACTAGTGTCTGTGACCTGAGGTTTGCAGCTAGTATTTGTAGCCTGTTGGCTAGAATTTGTGTGTGGCCTAATTATTTGTATGCCAGTGTTAGGGAGTAAGCAACAAGTAAGTGTTCCTGGGGTGTTTGATTGTTTGGGATTTGTGGAAGGTAGCAGTTTGTTTTTGTGCAGATTTCTTGTGGTATAGAGATTTGTTACTTTGTTTGTTATTGCTTGTGTTGAGGCATTGGAGTTTGATACCTTAATGACAGTCTGTGTGTTTTGGGAACCATTAATCCCCAGGTAGGCAAAGATGGCAGGTTCCCAATAGGGGGACTTGTCTTGGTGTGACCTTTTTTAGGCGGCTACAAACATGGGTAGAGACAGGCACTTTGGTTGGCGCTTGTGTCCTCTCGGCAGCACGTCTCTGGCACAGAGGAGTGGCTGTATAACAGGTACTTCTTCTGCCCAGAGAGTTCCAAGTGCATAAGTACCCCCTGCATGTAGTAGCACGAAGATTAGGGTTTGAGGTAGTTAGTTAGTTAGTTAGGTTCGATAGTTAGTCAGGGGGGAGGTTTCATTTGATCAGACTTGATTTGTTTGTGAGTGTGGCACACTTTGTTTAGGCCAATAGTGCACTATGGCACTCAGTTTTGAGCAACAGAGAGATCTTCTGAAACGACAGTTGGCTTTGCAGAGACAAGAGTTGGCTTTAGAAGAGGCAAAGCAGGGACAACAGTTGGTTTTAGAAGAAGCAAGGCACAGGCAAGAGTTGGCTTTGGAGGAGATTAAGCAAAAGGCTGAGCTTGCCAAATTAGATCTGCAGCATAGGGAGCTAGATTTATTTTGTCCTCCTCGTCCAAAGTTGTCTGTGTTCCCTGTTCCTGTACGTAACATTTCTCTCATTTCAGGTTTGGGAGGTGGTGATGTGCAAAGAGGTGTGCACGCTGAGTTGCCTGTTAATGGTGTGGACATCATACTGGGTAACCATCTTGCTGGGGTGCGGGCCGAGGGGCCTCTCCCAAGTGTAGTCACCCAAGACTCTCCTAGTCCAGACTGACAAGACTCTCCTAGTCCTATGTTTGACGACATATCAGATGTTGTCATTGAGCATCCAGCCTGTGCAGTGACACAGGCAATGAAAGCAATGTGTGATGCGCAGGGGGCTACCCAGGGCGCGGATGTTGAAACTGTTCATATTAGTTTGGTTCTGCCTGCGAAATGTCAGTCCGTGTCACAGACTGATTTGGCTACAGAGGTGGAAATGTATCCGGCTTTGGAAAAGCTGTTAGATACAGCCGTGCCACTTGAAAGAATAAGGGCTAGATCCACAAAGAATGGATTGCACGGAGCAAGTTGCACCCTTACTTACAATTTATTATGAATTGAAAATGGGGGACCCTGATGTAAACAAGACGAAAGTCTTTCTCTGGTCTGCATCCCCTTAACAATTGTGTGTATTGAGCTGTACTGTATTGTACCCATTCTGCAATCTGTTAATAAAATGTTCATTCAATCAATCACTGTGCAGATTGATTGATTGAATGAAAGTTTAGTTTATTTGTTAACACTTTGATTGCCTAAGGTTAAATTCATGATATACCATCCGTTGCCAGCTCTATTTAACATGGAGAAGTTCCCCTTCTTTGCAGGGCTATAACTTTTTTAATTCTATTGCTAGATTGCCATTATTAGGGCCCATTCAAGGTCCTATATGTATTGTTCATGGTGTAGCAACGTTAAACTTTTTCATTCACATATTCATACTAAAATATGGTCTAAAGTATACGTATGTTTTCATCTCTTTCTGCAGCTTTCTCCAGAATGTGATTTATAGCCCCAAATGCATTATATTGATGATGAAATACAGTTTGGTAGGAATCTGTGCGAGATAAAAAATTTCAATTGGACGTACTTCTAGAATTTACTACACGTCATCTGATGTTGACCGGATGGGCGAGGGGGCGTTTATAATTCCGTGGGCAATGTTATACCATTCATCTAATGTGGGTCATATGTTCATCATAGCAGTTAGTAAAGAACACGTTAGAATATAACGCTAAAACTCACCCCAGTCTCCTCGGGCCATTGGGCGATCAGCGTGGAACAGAATTATTTCCATTATGGGATGTCGAAATACCCGATCTATTTCCAGGTTGTATAATAGTATATACGTCCAAATCATGTTGTTTTTTCGAGTTATTTCCACCGATCGATGTTCACTGTGTGAAGACTGAGTCTCTCTAACATTAGCGAGTGCCCGGACCACATATGGAGTGAGTCCTGCCGGGTTAAAGGTTGACATCCGGTTTTTCGATCTGCCGATCGGCCACCAGATGGCTCTCTTGAACCGCTAGAGGATTGAGAGGAGATCAGAACTGTGTGTCAAGGCTGCAGAGGGGAAATATGATTCCGATCACAGATTTTTGAAATATTGATATCAAAGACGAGTTCCGGCGTCCTTGGCAACTTGAGCATGGCGGGGAATGACGAGTTCTCGGCAGTTAAAGTGTTAAGGGGATGCAGACCAGAGAAAGACTTTCGTCTTGTTTACATCAGGGTCCCCCATTTTCAATGCATAATGAATTGTAAGTAAGGGTGCAACTTGCTCCGTGCAATCCATTCTTTGTGGATCTAGCCCTAAGTGAGACAAATGTTATTGCCAAAGGCAAGAAAGCAGTAACATTTCATGTGGATCTCCTAAGACCAACCAACATTTGCCCATCTAAAGGGGGGGGGGGGGTAATGGGGGATGCATTAATGTTTCTCTCTGTTCCACCTCTCCAGTGGCCGTTCCTGAGGAGGGACTGCCATTGCTCCTATTGGCTTCCAGCGAGGTAGCCCAGGAGATCACAGGGTTTAGCCCTAATGACCTGAGGTTTGGTCAAAAAGTTGGTGGTCCCAATGCTGTTCATGATGAGACTATTCAGAGTGAGATGGTTGGGAAGGAGAAAATGAAAATTGGAAAAAAAGAGAAAGAAAAAGAGAACTGGAAATAGAAAGAGGGAAAAAAGATAAAATCTCTTTATGGTCATTGTGCTGAGATGGATGATGTTGTTGTGCCCGCAACTTTCCAGCACCTAATGACATGCGTCTGGGCGTGGTTAAGTGACCTGATAGGGTTGACTCCATTGGTTTGAAGTACATTTCATCTTTTAACATTCTCTGTTCTTCTTGTCTCGTTTGTTCCCCAATCTCTTCTGTCTCTTGCTCTCTTAATTTGCTTCTTAGGATCCTATGTTGCAGAGAGCGGAGGCAGGATATTGATATTGTTTATTTGTATATATACCAGGGGAATAAGTGACTCTTAGTTTGCTGTATTTTGTTTAGGTTTAAATTTTTTTTTAATATCTTGCCCCTCGAACCAATTTGATGGTGTTTCATTGTGTGGCGTATTATCCCTTTACATGTTGGCCTTAATTATTTGACCGCTGTATAAGCATAGGACTAATTTTTATAATGCACAAAGAGGTCGAAACCTGTTCCACCCCACGGGGTCGGTACTGACCCTTAAATTACATTATGTGAGGATTCGGAGTTCAGGAGAGGTGTAGGATTCAATCGCAGGACAAAGTGGAGTGAGAGAGACGAGGCGACGTTCCGATAATAATAGTCTTTACTGAGCACAGCCACAAGGCACACGTTACAGGGGGAAAAAAGGTAGGAAGAACAGCACGGGAAGGTACTGACGGGATAACCTAACAACAAACAATGACGCAACACTGGAAGATAGGAGGCGGCATGAATATATACAGAACTACTAATTATAACAGACAGGGAACAGCTGGGGGAAGACAGGCTAGGGCAGGAATAAACATTGTAACATAACAAACAGGGAAGACTAGGACTAGACAGGAATATGAATATGAATACACACAGGGAAGACTAGGACATCTGAACATACTGGGAAGAACACAGGACCGCTAGCAAATGTACAGGGAATACAATAGACAACAGATCGGACAGAATATGTACATACAGACTCATACAATGGGGGGCGGCCTGTAGCACCGCAAACAGACCGCCGGGGTGCGGCAGAGGACTGTCCCGAAAGTTCAGATCCTGACACATTATGATCATATATCCATATTTTTCAGAGTGATGCAAAAGATTTGCGATTTTTTAATCAAAGGTTTTCAAGTATTAACATCACTAACATGTCACAAAAGCATGTAGAATGTATATTATCATCAATACGTTAGTTTAGCAACAGGTTAAAAGTGTCATTATATCGTTTTAAATTTTCTATTTACTGAAGTCTACCGGGAGGACGGCAACCATTTTGAAAATTTGAACCATGGGAATTGTAGTTTTCTTTGCGGCCATTTTGTCGAGGGCATGCATAGCTGTGGATCAGCGTTGGAATTTCTCCGAACTACATTTCCCTTCAAGTTCTATGGGGGTTCAAAGTTCAGAGTTGAATTATGAATATGTCAATAACTGGTATTATTCGCGATAATAAGGCACAAAAGGTATCATTTATGACAAATATTGAAACGCAGTTAGTTTCTCCTCCCTATTGTTAGCATGTAGGAACAATTCGATCTGAAATTAGTTTAAAAACGGTATTATGCACGCCTGGTGATACTAAATCCAAATTGAACTTGGGCATTTGAAAGATACTAAATGTATATATATATATAAATGTGCGAATTGGCTATAATAAGGTAATGTATAAGCATATATTCTATATTCTATAATAATATTTCAAATTGCATTGGTCCGAATGGGAGAATTCAGTACTGTATCTACAGAACCTTCGGTCTTATCATCTTCCCTTTATTAATTTCCTTAGATTTTTTGTACACGTGATCTCAAGAGGGTACTGAACGAGGTCAGTGGCAGTTTTTTAAGTTTGGTCATTATTAGCATGGTGTTATTCACTGTCAAAGATGCAAAGAAAAATCATAATTCATATTCTCCTTTGTTTCATCACAATTTAAGCAAGCCTAGTAATAGACACAATATTTCTGACACTGTGAATACATTCACTGAGGTCCATAGATGTACCTAGATACCAAGAATATGCAAATAGTCCTTGTAGAAGTGGAGCAATATTCCATTTACCTAGGTATACATTTTATGGGGATTTTCACCTGGGGTGGAACAGGTTAAAGGCCAACTTGCAGGTTGTATTTTTGTTCAATAAACAATGTGACTAGGGCAACGGTGACTTTCATGAAGAGGGGGGAAAAAATTATCTAAATTGACCCAGTTTTAGCGTTTTTATCAAACATTTTGTCGACCAAACCACAACCTCCATGCACATGCATATTTTAATCCATGGTTTCATAACGTGCGTGTGTCATCTTAATGATGACGTCACACTGGGTACAGGGCAGCAGGGGCTCTGAGACTCACAGGCAGACGGCAGGAAGCAGAGAGCCTTCTTGTTACTACTAGCCGAGGAGCTAGTCTCTGTTTCACCTAACACTATTGCTCCGTGATCATAGCCATTCATCTCTAAAGCTAACCACTATTTGTAAAAGCCACAACCACGTTACCATATTTGTAATAATGTAAATCATTGTGTCGTTGTACATATTGTGTTTATAACGTTAGTAGCTAAGTTAGTGTAGTATAATCCTATAGAATCCTAACAATAGTGTACAGTACAAGGAGGTCGCTTAACTGGAAGGAGGAGAAAGGGACATAAGTGATAGAATTTTTGGTCTCCTCATCTGACTCCCAATTTAGCCAGCAAGGAATAAATGTGCAGTCCAGACAACAGAGTTCGAATTCAACTCATGGATTTATTTGTCTCTGCGACCAAGAGTGAATAAAAAGGTTGCTTTTCACATACAAGGATTATCAGAATACATTAATCATGTCTGTTTTGTACACAGAATCAACAAGGTTTGCATCTCAAAACCCCAACAGGTACATACAACAGTCATTGTTAACATAATTTGAACATAGAGAAAATACTGTAAGCCCCTGTTCATATAAGTAAGCCTGGTTTCTAAGATAAGTATCTTTACATTCTATTCTAACCAACCATGGGACCATCCGGCCTACTTACATGAACATCAGCCAACAGCATTCTCTGGGTGGGTAGAGGTGGAGCCGCAGACCTGGGGTGGGGTGGTCTGGGCTCCTGAACTAACACTATGTTCGCTCTTATATACTATAACTTCCCTCCAATCATAACATTCTAGAAGTACATTTTGGTCCAATCATGTGGTCTTCTGTGGGCGGTCTTCTGTGGGGGCTGGCTGCCCCCACCTCTGGGCTGTGGCGATGTGATGGGACAGATATGGAGGGGGTCTGTCTGTGGCCCCTGTCGGTGTGGTCTTTTGCTGAGTACAGAGGGGTTCTGCTGGTGGCCCCCGTCGGTGTGGTTGCTGTGTGAGTCTTCTTTCAGTAAACAGAGGGGGGGTCTTGGTGGCCCCCCTCCTTGGTGTGGCCGCTTGATGAGTACAGAGGCCTGTTCCAATAAACCTTTTACCAACTGTATCTCCCGTGTATATGAATTTACACATTTCTAATATTATGGTTTACTCTTTTGATACTAAACTGTTGATTAATAGATAACTTTGTTTGTGACTTAGTGTCCATGACTAATCATCTCTTCAACAAGTCTAAACTGGTCTGCCCTGTGTTCAACCCAGCTGTCTCTGCTTCTACATTTACATAAAGTCAATTCGAGAAGGTGTTGTTTGTTCTCTAAATTAGGCATTGCTTGAGTGGGGGTTGAAATAACTGTTGCTGCTGTTATCTGATGCAACTGTCTCAAGTATGGTTCCTTATTTAGCCACTGAGTCCACTCTGCTATTGAAAGGTACACCTGGCTTTACATTATGGTTCTCTAATTTATTCACACATATTAATTATGAAATTCAACGTCAATATTACCACATTAGCTAGCTTGGTAGCCAGCATTCTCGAAACTCCTAACATCACCCGATTTAAAATGGTTCTCTCCTCTTTGTATACCTTTGTCCTCACAAGTATTCTGCCAGGGAACTTATGGACACGACAATAGTAATAGTTATAAGGTGTTTGAGCTTTTAACGTTAACGTTAGCTAATAGCTATCATGGTAGCCCCTTTCGTGACTGATGCACCGAGTGCTATCCGAGGGGCTGCTATCGTATCAACATGCCGCGACATGTAGCTTGCTAGCCGGCATGATGTGTGCAGTGCTTTGCCCCACAGGTCTGAGAAGAGGACCTGCACATTTTACTCGTTCCCCAAACTCCTCTACATGCCCCGATCTAAAATGGTTCACGACAGTAGCCATAATGCTAACGTTAGCGGGGTAACGTTAGCCAGAGCCATAGCCAGTAGTACTATGACCCGGACGGGCATAAGGCATAAATTGCCTCGAGTGACGTCACAGCCCTGCTAGCGTCTGATAAGCTTTTAGATTTGCTCCATGCATGTTATTCGTGCGTGGACCTTTTTAACCCTTTCTGAGTGGCATTTCCGGGGTCAAATGGAAAAAAAAATTATGAAATTAGATACCAATGATGTAAACTACCCATAACTGAAGAGTAGAGTTTAACCTCCAAGTTGGCCTTTAACGAATAGGATAATGTAGAATTCTCTATTTGGGGTATCCATGATAGTTTGGTTGGAAACGCCATGTAGCTCTGTTGAAAAAATATTATTGTTACATTTGGGTTAGTTTGTTTGTAAAATAAAATGTAATAACAGGGTAGAGCCCTTTTCTTTAGGGGGAGGGTGTGACGACCCCCACTTCACCATGCAAATGGGGAGTCTGTTGACTCAGGCCATGTCCCCACGTATCTGGATATTTTGCCAAACGCACATTTTATTCCACGATTGGGCCTTTCATCCACACGTAAAGGGTGTTTTCAGAGACATAAACGGAGATTTTCTCAAACGCATTTTAAAGTGAAGATTTTCCAAAATATCCGTTCAGTGGATCCGTGCAGCCACTGTAAACGCATAGTCTACTCTAGATAAACGATGACGCCACAGCTCACTACGCATGCTCAGACTGTGGCGGGCCGTAATAATATCTGGCCCGTCAGATTGTTTGGCGAATATTACTTTACTATTTCTCTAATATATATCAGACCGACTATATACTAGCTAGGCTATATATTTCAGCTATAATGTCCTTACAGAGAAACTACCACCACCTAAAACATCTTTATTACACCTTGTTTTATCCATATAGGCAGTAGCGCTTTGAAGTAATAATAACTTCGGTGGACTTGGTGCTGAAATGTCATTCAAACTATCCTTACTTATGCGACGACGGCACCACACGTGAACAGTACAATGCAATTAATGAATGTCTTGTTGTAATTAGTATATATATAGTTTGCTTTGTGATAAGGACTCGCCATTTAGTTTCAGAATCCGGAGATTGTTAGCCCCTTTTGTGACTGTGATGCACCGAGTGAATCCACAGTCACTTGCTCCTCAATAGGAAATCAACCTAGATTTACCCTGAATGACTGGTTCTAACCGAACCGTTCGTTATACAAGTATCACAGAGAAATGTCAAAGGTGCTCACAGTTGCACGAGGGTTTCGAACAGAGATACGGGATGGTTTGAAAGCTTGGCGTTCCTAATAAACATTTTAAATATTTTTTATAAACTGCTCAAAACGGCATTATTTCCAGCATTGGCTGCCTGGTGTGATCACAGCGCATGCGCATCATGCACCCAACGCCGGAAATAATGCCGTTTTGAGCAGTTTATAAAGAATATTTTAAATGTGTATTAGCAACGCCGAGATTTCAAACCATCCCGTATGTCTGTCCGAAACCCTCGTGTAACTGTGGGTACCTTTGAAACGACTCTATGATACTTGTATAACGAACGGTTCGGTTAGAACCAGTCCTTCATGGTAAATGTAGGTTGGTTTCCTATTGAGGAGCAAGTGACTGTGGATTCACTCGGTGCATCTAGGAGATTGTGATCTCAACATTGACATTGTATCTCTCCGTCGCCCAGTACGCAGAAGTAAAGCATTGAATCGTGACATATCTAGATTGGTTGTTTCCTCTGGACTGCATAATCCTCCGCTATATTATCATCTTGTATGTCAATATAGCCAATGGAAATGCTAGGAATGGTCAAGTGGGCTGGGTGAACCAATGGACAATTCCTATCGTTTCTCAGTCGTCCTGACCGCTCGTACATCGCTTATCGCCACCTGCTGGCCCGCATGCTTGTTGGAGCAATTCATATGCGTTTATGTGTTTGTGTCTGGATGGAGTTTTTTTTTAACACTGTGGTGTGGACGGGGATTTTATTTTAAACAGAGCCTGATAATATCCGTTTGGCAAAATATCCAGATACGTGAGGACATGGCGTCAGAGAGCATGGTGGAGTGGGTAGGTCGTTAGCCATAATTTGAATCACCTGTGCAGTGCAGAGAGCTGCCTGCACACACAGTTGTTTCCCCTGTCTAACCCCTCTGTCTGCTTTTCCCATCTCCCAGGACAGGTTGTATCAACACTCAACTGGGAATCCTTAGACAATTCTGATCACATTCTGTTGTATATTCAATTATTGTTTGTTTAGATAGGTTTAAATAAATTCTTTTTGTGTGGATTTGTGACAAACAATAAAAAAAAACAGGACATTTGCTGTCCACCCACGACAATAACTCTATGGTACAAGAGCAGCATCAGAATGCGGAAGAGCAGTTGTTGCAATGTCTAAACGACGAAAGTCTTTTTCTGGTCTGCATCCCCTTAACAATTGTTCACCAGCTCACCAGATGCATGCAGCCACCACACAGATCATACTTGCACTCTGGAATACATCATTGATTATTGTGCATTATATATGCCCAGTGTTGTCAAAGCTTGGTTTCATCGTTCATTTCAAGTACTTAAGTAATCATCCCTACATTACCCACCTCCTCTTGGAAATATACCCACCTCTTTCACTGGGCATATAATTGAGTAAAACCACCCCATTTTCCTGGCATTTAGAGGACAATTTCACTCTCACAGTGTACCCACTTCCCCTCAGCAATATACACACCTCCTCAACTGCCATTGCACCAGGGTGAAAGGGGGCATACAAAATGGGAATAAACAAGGGAAACACAAAGAGGTGTCTGTCTGAAATGGTACACAGCCACGGGGTATCTGCTCACACAGGAAGTGTGGTTTGGGCATGAGAGCTCAGTCATTAGTCATTTCCTTTCTCTAAGTCCATCCCAGAGAACAGGCAGAGAAACCGTGTTGCCTGAAAACACAGACAGCCAGCAGAGCAGAAACAGAACAAAATGTACAGCCCATTTACACTGACTTTTCAAAGGAACAGGAAATCAATTATTAAGAAATTGTTATTATTATATCAGGCTCAGCTCTGCTTGCTGTCTTGCCTGGATTTCTTCTCACTAAAATGGCCAGTGTGTGGAAATTCACACAACTTCCAATCACATGCCACCCACTATAGTATGATGCCAATAGTCCGCTATATAGAGCTGTAGCAGTAGCCTAAAGTTTAAAAAGTTACAAAATTGTAAATAATCAACTGTAGGATATGACAGAATATTGTTGTCTTTCTGAGTGGTTCAGTTAATTTAATGTAGAAGATAGAGGACGTAGGACTGGGTGATGCTGAAGAAATGTGACAGTAATGTAACTGAACTACCCATGTATACAATGTCAGTGTTGATAATACTTGTACAAACAAGCTGAATGCCTTGTTGGTCCTATTAAGGCTGGATATGCATGGAAATGCTAATTATGATATTCATTGTGTCAAATATTTTACACATCCTTATATCTAGGTATATTTCCATGAAGAGCATGACCACCATGCATATCATAGACTTCTATCTAGTCCCCATTCTAATTCTGGAGAATGGAGACCGTTTTACAGGTAAAACTCCCATCACTTATTGACGAGCCTTAATCTGTCAGTCATACATACTGTAGCTTCGTTAAAGTGCTTTTGTTCTGTTACATTCAAGGATAATATTACACATGATTACAATTAGCTGTTTTTTGTGGGCATGTGCTGAAAGCTTGTATATCTTGTATATACCCCCATTCATTCATTAATTCATTCTTTCTTTCTTTCTTTCTTTCTTTCTTTCTTTCTTTCTTTCTTTCTTTCTTTCTTTCTTTCTTTCTTTCTTTCTTTCTTTCTTTCTTTCTTTCTTTCTTTCTTTCTTTCTTTCTTTCTTTCTTTCTTTCTTTCTTTCTTTCTCATGTAATAGACAGCTGATATTGTCACAATGTCACATGCAAACAGAACATGTGTCATGACCCTAGAAGCATGCTTTTGAGAGTGCATAAAATGCCAAAATTGCATGGGTGTCAAAGGGAACTTAAAAAGCATTCCATTCCTGAAAAGGACTGTAGACCTGTTGGAGATACCAGGTTTCTGACTGCAGGATAGTTCTACTGACAGGATAGTTCTATTGACAGGATTATAGTTCTATTAACAGGATAGTTCTACTGACAGGATAGTTCTACTAACAGGATAGTTCTATTGACAGGATAGTTCTATTGACAGGATTATAGTTCAACTGACAGGATATCAAACATGCACAGAGCACGATGTGCACTGCATAAAAAAGGAAGCACAAAGATACACATCTGTTTTGATTTTTGTTCCGTAAGGATCGCAGATGCAAACATCCTGTCTCTATGAAACAAAAAAAAGAGATGCTGTGCAGTAAAATCTATTCGTGGAGAAGAGCTGGCAGGGGAAATGGAAAAGTTCAAGCTTTCTCTAGAAATGGTTATTTTTAAAGCGCAGATTGATGAGCTCCCCAGGGGCTGCAGAAAAACAAAAGGCATGTTAATGTGTTTTATTTACATGTTTTATCCACTACCAGCCTCTCTGGGCTTCCTCAACTGTAGGAGCTTCTACTGGGTCCCATGGGAGCAACAATGAGCCCTGTTCACAGGCAACAGAGTAAAGTTTCCCAGAACTGTCCTGTTAATGTTGCAGAAAGTGACCTGTTCTCAATTAAAGCCATGTTATGGGCAACAACAAGACAATGTAAATGGACAATTTTATGAGCAATTACACCCTCACAGCAGCATACTCCTCACATGTTCCTACTTTTGCTAGCCACACTGAGTCTGTTCCAGTAGTCAACTACCTTACAGGTATCTACCATCGTCCCATCTCCATTACCTCAAATTGGTGCATATATAGCATTGCCGTAATAGAGGCCTTGTTTGTGTAGTTATCAGAACCGGTTTGAGGAAGAATAGCCGCTGCTGTCGACGCTGTTAGCCACATCAAGGACAGCCACATCAAGGATGGCGCAGGGAGGATCACACCACCTTGACCACCACACCACCTTGATCACCACACCACCTTACCAGGGCGGGACCAGAGAGACAGGGACAGGGGTGAGAGAGCTCCCGTGTTTGCAATGGGCAGACATAGGAGCAATAAATACTTGTAATAAGCATATATTATATGTAGGGCTGGGACTTTGTTGCGCTAATTTAGATTAATTAACTACAAAAAAAATGTATGTTAAATAGAATTACGCATTTTATCGCACGTCGTGGCACTTTGCTCTCGTCTGTCGGCTCCGGGCTGCGTTTTCGCCGATCAACCAATACAGTGTTGAAAAGTTGAATTTGCCGCCTTTCGATCGTCACCCCACTCAACCTATTGCGTGCTTCGGGTCTCGAGTTAGAAGACTAAACATCTGGCAAGCGTAATTTGACAAGCCGTTCGGACAAGTGTCCGGTTGTGAACGGTCCTGAACTGACCAGTGACAAGTCACCGTTGATGGCGAAAATGATTGACCACCATTGTAGCCAAGGAGCGTCTGCTCCGAAAACGATCCCAGACGAGTGGGGGAAGGTGGCACAAGAAGACAAAGAAGTCCTTTGTTTTGACTCGAGAGGTGAAAATAAGGCAGTGGACGGCCATTTTGGATAATCACACTGAAGTATTGCAGTACACACATTACAAAAATAAAAATTAGATTCTTCCCTAAACCCAGATAATAGCTAAATGTTGTCTCTTACCCATTCTACAATGAGAACATGTGTAAAAATATCAGCCAATAAAAGACAATTAATCAATTTCAAAATAAGCCCACTTTCTTCCCATGAGTCCTCATTGATAGAGTGGAGGCTAAATCACTATCACTCTCCTTTTTGACGTTATCTTTAGTCAATGTTCTAATCAAGTCTTAATTCCCACCCAAACATATGAATAGTGGCTTCTCCTCCAGGCCGAGTAGCTTTTGGAGCAGCCCGGCTATGTACTCCGTTGGTCGTGGACCCTCTGCTCCCTCTGATACACCTAGCAGACGAATGTTGTTTCTCCGCATTCTGCTCTCCATGTCTTCGCATCTGTTGTCTAGGTATTCTACCCTAGTCACCAGGGAGCCAACGGTGGTTTCCAATTCACAAATGCGGGTGCTGTTATCTGTGGCGCCGCGTTCCAACTCCAATATAACCTCTCCTTGCGTATCGAGTTTGTTTTGTACTTTCTCAATCAACTTCTTTAGCTTGTCTTTGACTGACAGCATCTCCGATCTGAGAGAGTTTGAAAGGGAGTCATTTTAGCAAAGATATCAGTCTTAAAGGAAAACTCCAACATTTTGGGAAATTAGCTTATTTAACATCTTCCCTGGAGTTAGACAAGAAGATACATACCTTTTTTGTCTCTGTGCATGCATTAGGCTTAGGGAACAGTCGCTCCATTAGCATAGCTTAGCTTCATCACTGGAAGTGAATAGGGGCCGGAGCCTGGCGTTCCCACACAGTGTATAGTTTGATTGATTGATTGAAAAGTTTATTAACAGATTGCAGAATACACTCCAAATACAACTCCAAAACGTTCATGTAAACATGTTGTGACCTGTGTATTCACCACGTGGAGAAATAAAAAATTATTGAATTAGACAATTACGTTTTATAAGCAAATATACTTGCCCAACCACTACTGTATGAGCGCAGCCAGTGATTTCAACGTGACGGCGTGTTTGTTTACATTCTCATTCATTCAAAAGATCCGAACCGATTGAAGTTTATAGATACCATGACTTGAAATCCTCTTACCTTGACGATTAAAAGCCTCCCCAATTTAGAAAACAGTAATCCAATGGCTAGTATTGATAATATACTACTAACGCTAGTAACGCTCGGAGCTAACCAGCAACCGGACAGTCAAGCAGATAACGAGAGCAATGACTTCCTTTCTGGGGGGTTTCAAAATAAAAGAGCGACGTCTATAGCAGCGGAAAACGTTTATTTTGTACATTATCTAACGTTAACACGAACCGGCTTGTAGTAGTCCCGCAGTTAGGATCCCGGTTTCGTCGCCGGCCTCCGTGGTGTCTGGTGGCGGGCCTCCTTTTCGAGTATTCGGCATTATAAGTTATATTTCAGCAGTAGTTCAACAATAGTTCATCAAGTTCGGTTTAAAAGACTGTTCAAACACCTACTCAACATATGTGTAACTGAGGGGTTACAAAACCCTGACTGTATTAAAGATTGTGATAGATTAAACCACTGCTAATTATGTACTTAATATTACTTGCCAGACAGTACAACTAATTATGGCAGACACTCATAATAACACGGCACGGTGACAAAGAAATATCATTGAGGGTATTTATTATTATGCAGCAAATTGTACAGATATGAGAATTAAGGTCGCGCTTGTATGGCGAAGAATATGCATAAGTCAGTCAGTAGCAAAAGTCAGTGGGAATAGAATAATTCCTACGATGGGGTACTAGGCTAACGCCGCCTGGCGTAGGATGGTAGTATAGGGGGAAACGCTGGTACCGCTGGAGACAAGGGGTTTCCTCCCAGAGATGTAAGCTCTGGGGGAAGGAAGAATGTTCGGATACTCAGTCTGTTCAATTGAAGAAGAAGGGGGTTCACGTACAGAATCCAGTCCTTGTAATCCAAATGCTCAGCAACAAAGCAATAACTGTAATCCAATTGCACGATAGCAATGATGATAGCCAGCTAGCTTCGGTCCACGAAGCCAGCCCGAAGTAGATCCTCACGGTGGTTAAATCCAAAGACAGTGGGTATTAACGATGCTCTTCTCCAAGGGTAGTACGTTCCACAATCACTATAATCCAACCAATACTGGTTCTGCAATCGCCGCCGTCGGTTCCAATATGCACATGTCCAGTAGGTTCTCCGACTAGGCCCTCCTCGTGTACTGGCACCAATGTATTTGGTCCACGCACACTGGCTAAGGTTCCACTAGCTAAACGAACGAACTGCTGGGTAATGCTGCACACGAACAAACTGCTGTTGGCACGATACACAATAAATAACGACTCTTTACTTCACATTAAGCTAAGTCGAACTTGACGTTACTGCATTAAATCTGACACTTTTACTATTCACTTCGCACGTGGTTCTCAACGCTCTGTTAGACGAACTGCTTCTCACTACATTAGAATCACACTGAACTTGATGAACAGCTACTGTTCGCACCTGCCGCGATATATATACTTAAGTGGCTTTCTAGTGCCGAACCTCAGTTCTCGTCTCGAATCAATGCGCCGTCTCCAGGCATGTTCCAACATGCCTGGACTCGCCTTTGAACCTGACTTTGGGGGCTCGCCGCCTGGCGCCGAGAACGTTATCCAATGAGGAAAGTGAATATTACTGGGATTCAAACGCAGGCTTAAAGGGATATAACGTGTATATATAAATAATATACAAGGTATATAAAACAATAAATGTAGATTCTCAGCTTTTAATCTGGCCCTTCACAACAATATGTGTTCAGTTTGATAGGAGTATAATATATAAGTTTTGTCACACACTCAGGAGCGGTAGGGAAGCGTGTCTTACATCCTCCTCCTCCTCCTTCTTGTTTTGTTCTTGACTTCTTGACATTGCTTATTGTATATATTGTACGAGCCAGTGAAGAAACATTCCAACAAGCGCTTCCATCACCACCGCGGTCCTCTCCTGGCTGTTAGCGAACCTCTCCAGGCTGTTAGCTATCCTCTCCTGGCTGTCCAGCATCACCTGGACCATGTTACCACGGGCATGGGCACAGGTGGCACCGCTGGTGGACGGTTGGGCTGCCCCCCATCCACCAGTGGTGCCCCTCAGCCCCCCCCCTCCCCATCCACCAGCACTGCCCCATGTCCAACATTCCACTGCTCATTTTGCCCGAACAGACGTGCTGTCCAAGTCCGACAGGCATGTTATCCAGCCTCAGACCAGTTTCTCTCAGTGGAATTGCTGCAACCCCTCGCCACACATTACAATATCCAACTATTGCCAGAGGAGATCACAGTTGTAAAGTGTTTCCTGGTCAGGACAGGCAGAGATGCAGTGCCTACTATCCAAAGTGTATTTTCCCTCCTGGATGATAATAATAATAATAATAATGCATTTGATTTATAAGGCGCCTTTCAGGACACTAAAAAGAAAAGTCCACAAATTGGTGAATGGATGTTTAAAAGTACTGAAAACCAACAAAAAATACCGAACACTAACAAACATTCAGCACAGACAATGGGGATGCTGACATCTTAAAAAACAAAAAGTAAAAAAAAGTTTTTTTAAGCTCCGGGGCTAGGAGAAAAACATCCGGGGCTAGAGCCCCGGAGGCCCAGGGCTAACGACGCCACTGGTTTACAGCAGAGCTGTCCCAAGTAGCGTTATATGAAAATTATTGTAACAAACTTTTGTTCGAAACGTATCGTCTGTGTTGAAGAGTGTTGTGATCGACTGATGTCTGTTGTCGCATTCCTGACCTGACGCTCAGAGTAAACCTGTAGCTGCGGCTAAACTAAGCTCATGTGTGTTGTCAAGTTATTGTTATAAGGAACCCAGTCCAAACTATAACAGTCTGCATCCCCTTAACAATTGTTCGTATTGAGCCGTATTGTACCCATTCTGCAATCTTTTAAATAACGTTTTCATCCATTCATTCTACTAGCATTAACGATACTACTTTATTATTATGTTAGCACGTAAGCTAACAAAATCTGCGATCTTTTTGTGAGACTAAACGCCGCTCTTGGTGGTAAATTGTGTTGATGTTGGTTTTGTTTCATCAACAAATGAGGCAGAACACAGTGAATGTATCCTTTTTTTGTTATTGCACGTTGTTCTAGCTGCAAACTGTAGAATTGTTTGGCTGTGAGCAAGGAGGGATGTTGTGTTCCAAGCTTCAGTTCAGTTTCGGGTATATTAACGCTAAACCCTTCTGATTGGTTGAAATGGCCTTCATGTTTGAACTACATCGCCACCTACTGCTTTGGCATTGTACTACATGTATATGACGTCACTCTGTGCAGGGTTTAAACCAGTCGTGTGGACAGAGTTTTATTTTTTTTAATAATTAAAAAGAAAACTGTGTCAAAAATACCCGTGATCGTGTGGACTGGGCCTTAGTGAAACAATGCAGCAATCGGCCTTATAGCATAACGGTCCCATATTGCAACGGGTTGTAGATCTAATAACGCATTATCAAAAATTATTACATGGCGTTTTCACAATCGCCGAAATGCTTGCTTGTGATTGGTCAATAGCGCGCGTCAGAGGTCCGTTGTCACACGATAATGGACCTCTTCCAAGCAATAATGACCGCTGTGCGCAGCTGTTCGCAATCAAGCCCACTACAACACTGTATCAGTGCTGCTCAGCATATGCACAGCTGCACTCAGTCATCAGTGCAATCAGACCACAGACCTGCCGACTGCCGATAATAATAATCACTTTATTTGGGCTGACAGAGCCACAGAACAACTGCGTTTGCATTTGATCTCGTCTTGTCGATGGTGTACAATGAATTAGGTATATTTGTTAGTAAGTTAGCCATGTAATAAGCGGGATAATGTATAGCTATACTCGATCATTGTCGCAAAATAATTGACCTTCACTGACGTTTAAAACACCTCGGCGCTGCGCCTCGGTATTTTAAACTCTGTGTCGGTCAATTATTTTGCGACAATGACCTCGTAGCTATACATTATCCCTTACATATATTATGCAATTTAAACAAACAGGTGAACCGGAGGCAGAGAAAGACAGGGAAAGGTTTGAGGAGGGAGAAGCCTTTGCAGGCACTAATATGGAAACAGGTGTGTGTGACGACCAACCAGTGCCACTGCACAACAGAGTTTAATAAAAGTAATTGCAGCATACAATAGATATGTAGAGGCCATACATTCATACATTTTATTTACTCCGTTTTCCCGTGATAACGAGTTAATTTAATTTGTTTTCTCGTGATAACGTGATAATTTTCTCGTTATCACGAGAAAACAAAGTCCGTATTCTCGTGATAACGACTTGTTATTTCGTTATCTCGACATAACGAAGTCTTGTGATAACGGATTCATTTATTTCAGAGGGTACATGACAGGTAAACACAGTACTGTTACATTTGTGACATACAAGATATGCAAATATACAGTACTGTTAAACAGAGATCCTAACAGAAAATATACATACGATACGATGGGGAGGAAACTGTACATTTGGAGGGGGTGGGAGGGGTTTGGACATACGGGGGCCAGTTTCGAGTTGCAGCCTCCCGTAGCCAGGTGCTCTTTGAGAGCTCACTTTAATTGCGCCGCCGGTAAAGCTGAAGCCTTTGCTAACCGTCTTCTTAGATGACGCACACTAATGTGTATATATATATATTATCTGTAACTAACAGCAAGGCATAAAGCTATTTCAGCCTGTGTCAGGCCTTGATTGAAGACGCGGTGATCAATATCCTCCTGCTCCTTTAGCCCCTTTCGTGACTGTGATGCACCGTCCGCATCACAGTCACGAAAGGGGCTACCTGCTCCTCATTGCGACACTGAATGATGTTTCCTGCAGTGATCTAATATATACTAGACTATCGTTTCGTTATCACGAGAAAACAAATTTAATTAACTTGTTATCACGGGAAAACGGAGTAAATAAAATGTATGAATGTACGGCCTCTTAGGGCTTCTGTAATGTTCTGTACCGTACGCACAAATATATGAACGAAAAACATTTGAAAATGAGACCCATTGTTTTGCATATTAACGTTAGGTTATGACTATAACCAAGTTCTGTTAATTAGGGGTGACGCTTGGCATCACTACTGCACTATCTCGCGTACGTGCACGCGTACTGAATAAACCACAAATGTACCTCTAATACCAGTATTAGTCTGACCACACCCCTCATCAGCTTACCTTCATAAGCAGGTGTGTGGTCACCTGCTCTCCTCCTTCCCAAGCTTTCACCACAAGGTGAGGTCAAGGGCTGCAGCGGCCGTCTGATGCCAAGCGTCACCCCTAATTAACAGAACTTGGTTATAGTCATAACCTAACGTTCTGTTTCATTAGGGGCTCTGCTTGGCATCACTACTGCACAAAGGGAGGCCAAGCGGAGCCGCTGGCTGACAAATACACCCCGCTGACAGCCCCCCAAAACCATCAGAACAGGGAGGGCCGAGCCCCCCCGACCCCCCCTAATGGAGGGTATCCCCCCTATTAGAGGCTTCACGGGAAGGCGACGGACCCGACCGTGCGAAGAGGCACTCAAGCAACTTAACGCACAGGGTGAGCAGACCGTGGCTTGACCCCACGACTACACACACGCACAACCCGCATGCCACCCGGGAACGAACGGAGGAACAACCTCGTTACTGCCCCCAGAATCACGGGGTCAAGGGCAAACCCAACCCCGTGGCAAGGCCGTAGCAGCGGAGCGCGAAGGAAGACCCAGACCCACCAAAAGGACTGGACTCCCTGGAATGGGGGCCCGGAGAAGTCCATGATGCCAGCATCAAGACCCCACCAGGTGGGCACGTAGTGCCCCGCCCCCCACATCGCCAGCGTATTCGGACAAAGGCCCCCCAGTTACTGCACCTGGTAATCCCAGGCGGTATCCCAAGTACTAACCAGGCCAGAACCTGCTTAGCTTCCGAGATCGGACGAGATCGGGCGTGTTCAGGTCGGTATGGCCGTAAGCCGAGCGGGCCCCGTCCCCCCAACAGTACACCGCCTGGCACACTAACCCTGCAGAACAGACAGTCAGCATGGCCGTAAGCACACAAAAAAGGTTAACCAACGGAAGCAGGCAGCGCACCGGGGAAAAACCAGGCAACAGGCTGTCAACCCTAGCCTGGAGACTGCGGACGAGACAGGCGCCAGAGGGGACAGCTGAACACAGCCGCCCCGGCGGAAGGAGCGTAAGCTGGCGGTGTTGCATGACCAAGCCTCCATTTAAAAACCCCCACCCAGAGGGGTCGAGGCAGAGAAGGCTGACACGATTGGCAGACGTCATGAACGTGCAGGGGCACCCTCAAACGGTGAACCCGGGAGTTGACACTGCTCCAACACACCAGGGAATCAACCACCTCGGTGTTACCCAATGCGGTGGTTGTTCCTATAACCCCTCAAGAAAAAACTCCAAAACACACCTGCGGGTATACACCGGCTATACCGCAGTACAAGTGTTTCAGTTTCCAAAAAGGGTTAACCCAGGCCTACGGGTCGCAAACATCACTTCGGACCGGGCCTGGCGGTACGGGAAGCACAGGGTCACCAGAGGAGGTCAAAAAACCACCCCCACAGGCCCCTCTTCGCCATGCGTGAGAGAGGAGCGAAAAATAATGGAGAACCAGCCCCTAAGCACACCGTACCTGGTATTCCCCGGCGGTCTCCCAACCAAGTACTAACCAGGACCAACCTGTGTAGCGGCCGAGATCCGACGAGATCGAGCGCGTACAGAATGGCATGGCTGTAAGTGCTGAGTAAAAACATACCCAACCAGGGTCTCCATAGCGCTTAACCCTGTGACACCCAGACCGACCTGGCATTTTTCCCCCTGAAAAAAGCCCAAGTCCCTCAGGGTACCAGAACAGCAGATCTGCATCCCCGGCGGACAACGGGTTCAACTGATCTGGACCAGCGTGACCAGAACCAGTCCCGTGCCCTAACCACGCCGACATGCCTACTCCAGGAGAAGGGCAGATATGCGTGTTGATCTTAACATGAAAAGAAGGCGCCACCCAGACGTTCGGACGAACCGCGCCTGGTGGCCCACCCCAAGGGCGTGAGACCCCACTACATATGTTCAGATCCATCCCGTCATCATCCCCCAGACATGAACGAGAATCCATCGACAACCCACCCAGGTCATGGGATGTGGTCGTCGGAAGAGGAAAAACCCCCATTTCAGTTGCTTTATAAAAACGCTGTTTCAACCACAAGCAACCAAGGCGTGCCAGTCAATCGCCTGTTTACAGCGAGCTAGCACTATACGTGCGTCGGGACACACCCCCATCAATGAACAGGCTATTTAGACCTGTCATTGAATCCCCAAGGCGCCCAGGGGAACGACAAGAGGGGTGTGACACTCCCTAACTCCAACACTTCTGGAATAGAAAGAAGGAAGCATCAACAGTATGTATCCCAGTCTACACAGCCGGGGTAAAAAATGTTCACATTTTTACATCCCACCACCCTCCCATAGGAAAGAGACGGGGATCCCCAGAGAGACTTCCCACGCGAGCTGTACAGATTGAAAAGAATATATTGCACCTTGAGCCATGTAAAAAACTGGTTTTAGGGCCTCCGGGGAAGAGGCACTGAACCCATACACACTCAATAAACGAATTGAATCGAATATACATACAATAGAAAAGGACCCTTCTAGAGGGTCCACTCACTTTGACAATCTGAGGAGGAAGGCTCTGTACTCTGATGGAGGCTTCCTCACATGGAAGAAGGAGTCCGAACTCACAGAAGGCCTGAATAGGCGCTTGGTGAGGAGGAGCCCTGACCACCCCCCCTGAAAACAGATCCATCACATGGACCTGAACAGCACACGGAAGTCCTACCAACAGAGACGCGCACGGTGACGTACTCTATGGCGGGGGAATTCCTGCGGTGCACACGCCCAATATACCAGGCCGTGGGACCAGGAACTCCCTCCCCCCCCCCCCCCCGTAACGTGCCGAACCGCCACGTGACGGGAACCTTGAAGGACAGGGGGTGTACCCCTGACCGACAGAACAATGGGGAGAGGAAAGGTTACCAGTTCACCCCTTTACGACCCCACACCCATGATACGACGTAACGACAAAAAGAGAATATGACACAGTCATAGTCAGCTCTATGAAGCGTTTCACAGCTCCACACAGCGCATGAGCTAACCTGCTATCTGATTTTTACTAAGGAAAAACACAGAATAGAGAGGGCTCTAAGAACCCCGGTCCAACATACACATGTGCTTCTGTGGCCAGTACAACCCAGTTGTAGGTCACATGACACACACAACCCATCATCACCTACAAAAAACGGCAAAAACACTCAACAGAGGAACGCCGTTTTTTTCACAATGAGAGAATACATCATTCTTGATTAGTATCGACCACAGGCCTTGCTAAGCACACATGACAGCAACCAAACCAATTTCCCTTTAGGAAATAAGTTTCTCCAGCAGATTTAGCACAACCTCAGCAATCAAGCTAAGAGTTACATCGTATCCCTACCACACAAAAGACACAATTAATGCACAACATGTCTGATAGGAGGTGATAAAGTCCCCAGGGAACCGGGGGGGAAAACACAATCCTCCTATTTTACCCTCAATACGGCCAGTTAAAACAGGAAAACCTGTTAATGTGTGAACACACTGTTCATTGTCATTACAGTCTGAGAAAGAACATTCTTTTACTCACTTGTCACCAAGCATAGCTTCATAGGTTAGTTACCTTAGTTGTGAGTACACGGCCGTGTTACTCACACAACAACCAGATCATTACATCCCGTTTGCACGGAGAAGCTAACTGCCAGTGACAAAAACAGCTCACACATAACCCGCAACGTATCCTAAATGCATTGTAGCAACACACGTTTTGGGAAAAACACCGTTATTCACAATACATTTAGCAAAGTAAAACCAGAAGACGTGTTATGAGGTCTGGTCAACCCCGTTCCTACCCGGAACGCAGATCAGCGAAGTGCAGTCACAAGACACCGTAGAACACAGCCGTCCTGTGTTGTTCGATCCGGGCAGCGTCGCCGCTCCAACCAGTCGCTACAGTCCTCTTTGTTGACGCAATCCCCGTCCAGGCTCAGGGCAGGGTCGACGAACATCCCCTGTCAAGGATGACGTCGTGGTCAAGAGTGTAAAACATGTTAAAATCAAAGCATGTTCAACAGAATAGCATCAAGCTAACGGCTGCTCCAACCGTTCGGGTGCTATTGCTTCTGCTCGCGAGACGCCGATCTAACGACGCACGCGATCAGAAGCGAGCTCACGGCGGCGCGCGAGAAGCTAAGCTACCCCGCGCCAGGCCATGGCCATAGCAGCAAGCTAACGTTACCTAGCGACCACGACATGCTAGCCCCGCAGCTAACAGCTGACTGGCTAATAGGAGGCCCTAAGCAGGCCATGCAGCGATCCAGCAGGCTAACGCAGCAGTTAACAGCTGACCGGCTAACCGTAAGCTATGAACATGTAAACAATGACATAACACTCACCCAGACAGGCCGCCGTTCTGAACCTCTCCTCACTTTTTAAGAGAAAAGAGAAAACAAGATGTCAACACCGCTTCACAACGGTGACATTACCACATCCGACGGAATCAGCACAGTACCAACTGGCCTGTGTAGCTGACTTTGAACATGAATCTGCCGCTATCGCACATTACATGCACATATCCCCTCGTGAAGGAATACTCTCATTTGGATATGAAAGATGGGGCCTTAACACGGTGACAGAGAGAATCCACTCGTCCAGAACACACAGGGATCACCAGTGTCAATGGTCGCGGCCCACTAGTTAAAACTATAATGGTCTCCAGACCAAGGCCTTCTGTCGCCTAGGTGGCTGAACAAAGGACCCTAGCCTGGGGCCGGTTTCCATAAACTTTGTCAAGTAGCCCCCATAGCACTAACAGACAAGTGGAGCCCGCCAGCAAACACTACTCACCCAACCTGGAACGCACCGCTTCTCACAACAGCGGCATGTCCGACAGTTCAGCTGTGGCCTGACAGGTTTCACCCCAACAAACACAGCAAGGAACTGCAGTTGAGAAGCATGCAGCGGCGTGCTCCCAATACGAAAACCGGTGGAGGGTTTTTAGAATGATCATCATCTTCCAGACACTCCAGTACGAAGACAATATCGCCGTATTTTCTCGAAAATAGTGAGAGAGAAAATAAAGATATGATGTCAACGTATCCTTGTTTCCCAAAGCTGCTCCTAAACCTTTCTTCCATCATGGTGTCAAGTGTGGGGATCTACCGAGGCACTTCTTCCTTGTGGTGAAAGCGAGAAGGAGGAGAGCAGGTGACCACACACCTGCTTATGAAGGTAAGCTGATGAGGGGTGTGGTCAGACTAATACTGGTATTAGAGGTACATTTGTGGTTTATTCAGTACGCGTGCACGTACGCGAGATAGTGCAGTAGTGATGCCAAGCAGAGCCCCTAATGAAACAGAACTTGAAACAAAGGTAAATTAGCGGAATGTGTTTTGTTATTTGATGATTCGTTGATTGATTGATTGATATGTTATTTCGGACAAATAGGGGCCGCTTGACCGCAAATTCCTGGGCTGCTTTTTGTTGCCAGTCCGCCCCTGCGGCGAGCGTCATTTGACAAGCCGTTCTGACGAGTGACCACGTCCGCTTGTAAATGGTCCTGAACTGACCAGTCATCACTGATGACGAAGATTATTGACCACCGTTGTAGCCAAGGAGCGTCTGCTCTGAAATCGATCCAGACGAGCGCTGATTGCAATGAGAAGGGAGCAGAAGAAGACAAGCAAGTTCTTAGTTTTGACTCGCACGTCTGAATGAATGGAAGTGGATAGCCATTTTGGATAATCACGCTGAATTGTGCGGTGGCTATGGCTCAGGGGTAGAGCGGGGCCTCCAATGATCGAAGGGTTGGTGGTTCGAATCCCGCTCAAGCCCATGTCCATCCCATTGCCGTTGTGTCCTTGGGCAAGACACTTAACCTACTTGCCTCGTATGAATGTGTATGCATGTGAATGAATGTTGGTGGTGGTCGGAGGGGCCATAGGCGATGATTATTCACCACGCTTCTGTGAGTCTGCCTCAGGGCAGCTCTGGCTGCAATTGTAGGTTACCACCACCGGTATGACTGTGTATGAACGAATAATGGACTCTGTGAAGCGCTCTGAGTCAGAGAAGAGCACTATATAAATCCAATCCATTATTATTATTATTATTATTATTATGAATTATTGCGGTACACACATTACAAAAACCTTTGTTAAACACTCATTTTCCGTGCGATTTTTATCAACTTTGGACCTGTACTACATAAGACTTCAGGCTATGGAACCGTTATGTTTTCCAGCTCCTACCTCTCAGCTGGAACCCAAAAACAGGCATCTGGCAACAAGTCAACACAAAAGTAAGGAGCAAATATTTTATTTCAGTGTGTTCAAACCTCTGTTCTCTATTATAGCACTCAAAGTGATTTTTAGTTTTTTTGTATTGTGTAAGAAACGTCCGAATGTTACCTTTCATAAGAGACCAGATTCATGCATGTGCTATAAGTATAAAGTATAATAAATCCCAAATTACGGGGGCGGCTTGGTGGCGCAGCGGAGATTGCGCTCGTCACCAATGCAAGAGACTCCGGTCTCGAATCTGGGTGTCAGCATTGCCTCCGGCTTGGGCCGGCCGTCATACTGGCTCAATTGGCAGAGTCAGCGGGTGGAAGTCGGTGGGTGGTAATCTGGACGTTGTGGACAGCGACTCCTACAGGTCGGTTGGGGGACGCCTGCACAGCAGAGACAGGAAATAGCGGGGCTAGTATGAGCCTCCCACATGTTACACCTCGCCAATGAGAGTCCGTGTTGGCAGGTGAAAAGATGTGACAGGCTGCCTCCTCGTGTACCGGAGGGGACACGTGATGCAAGGCTTCTATCCTCCCTACAACCGACCAGTGGGGGGCATATGCGAGCAACGTTCAGGGGAGAATTGGAAACACGAAATTGGGATGGGAGAAAAATTGAAAATAAGGAAAAAAAAATATCCAAAATTACTTTGGGTATGCAATCGACAGGTGTTTTATGCCAAATGTGCAGTACTGTTAAGGGGTTAAACGCATATTCCATTCAAATGCCCAAACCCCCCTCTGTGCTCCACTGCACTTGGTACCGTCTGGGTCTCCCCTCTAGAAATTTTCTTTTAATATAGCCTATATTTCTATTAATGTTATATGCATTTTAAAAAGTCTGTTAACATAATTCCATTGCTATCTCCCTCAGCTTCGCTGTTTCCAGTGCAGCTCATACGTTTGAGCTTTTATCCAATCAGATGTCACACCTGTGCAGTCTCCAGGTAAAATAAACATGTGCGTGCGTGCGTTACTACTGCAATGCCAATTGTAGAAGGTTCTTCCTTCAATACTGCACAGTATTGTATATTGGCATGTTGGTTTACTGAATGAATGAATGAATGAATGAATGAATGAATGAATGAATGAATGAATGAATGAATGAATGAATGAATGAAAACTTTATTTAACAGATTGCAGAATGGGTACAATACAGTACGGCTCAATACACACAATTGTTAAGGGGATGCAGACCTGAGAAAGACGTTTGTCTTGTTTCCATCAGGGTCCCCCATTTTCAATTCATATAGACATTTATGACATACACAATGTTATGGTTTGTAACCGACCCCAATCGCACAACACAAGACAGGTATGAGAGTAAGCCAAAACAGGGCAAATATTTATTATAGAACAAAAAGCGGCACAGTCCCTTTAAGGAAAAACACAAAAACACTAGAGTCAAGGAAATATGGAAAATGCGGCACTGTGCCTTTAAGAGGCGAACAGGCTAAGGGACTAAGGCTAAGGGCCAGGGCTAAGGGCCAGGGCTAAGTGTCAGGGCCAGGACCAGGGGCACTGGAGAGGGGGACAGGGACAGAGGCCCGGAGAGGCGGGCTGGAGACAGGGACAGAGAACAGGGTTAAGGCCTTGGACAGGGCGAGGGCCAGAGCTGCTTACAGGGATGAGGACAGGGTTCCGACGGCGGAGGCCTGGCACGGGAACAGGGGCCCGACGGCGGAGGCCTGGCACGGGGACAGGGGCCCGACGGCGGAGGCCTGGCATGGGGACAGAGGGAACTAGAGGGAACTAACAGGGGCTAACTCACATACACTGTCTGTGCTGGCTGGGGTCGTCGACTGGTCGGGTCGTACTGTTATGGTTTGTAACCGACCCCAATCGCACAACACAAGACAGGTATGAGAGTAAGCCAAAACAGGGCAAATATTTATTATAGAACAAAAAGCGGTACAGTCCCTTTAAGGAAAAACACAAAAACACTAGAGTCAAGGAAATATGGAAAATGCGGCACTGTGCCTTTAAGAGGCGAACAGGCTAAGGGACTAAGGCTAAGGGCCAGGGCTAAGTGTCAGGGCCAGGACCAGGGGCACTGGAGAGGGGGACAGGGACAGAGGCCCGGAGAGACGGGCTGGAGACAGGGACAGAGAACAGGGTTAAGGCCTTGGACAGGGCGAGGGCCAGAGCTGCTTACAGGGATGAGGACAGGGTTCCGACGGCGGAGGCCTGGCACGGGAACAGGGGCCCGACGGCGGAGGCCTGGCACGGAGACAGGGGCCCGACGGCGGAGGCCTGGCACGGGGACAGGGGCCCGACGGCGGGGGCCTGGCACGGGGACAGGGGCCCGACAGCGGAGGCCTGGCACGGGGACAGGGGCCCGACAGCGGAGGCCGGGCACGGAGACAGGGGCCCGACAGCGGGGGCCGGGCACGGAGACAGGGGCCCGACGGCGGAGGCCTGGCACGGAGATCCTCTTCGTCCCTACTCTGATGCTGCAGACGTGCAGCGCAGAACAAAGGGGGTCCCAGGGGACCGGGATGGGAACACGCCGTCCTCCCGTGGAATACTAGGGAGCGACGACGAGCCTGGGTCTAAGGGGAACGGGATGGGCACAAGCCATCCTCCCGTGGAATACTAGGGAGCGACGACGAGCATGGGTCCAAGGGGAACGGGATGGGCACACGCTGTCCTCCCGTGGAATACTAGGGAGCGACGACGAGCCTCACCCCAGGAACGAGGATCACGAAGAGACGCCTTCCTCCCGTGGAATCGGGAGCGATGACGAGCCGGCTTGACGTCTGGAGTGGGAACACTGGAAAACCTCCCGTAGAGAATTAGAGAGCGAAGACGGTGTCCCACTCCAGGCAAACGGCGACAGGTGGTGATGGCTGGCAAGTCGTCTCACGCCGGAGACGCGGCAGGTGATGGTAACGTACAGGATGGTAACGTACAGAACTCCATGAACACAGACACAGATACAGAGTCCAGAACACAGAACGACCCGACAAGGACTGGAGGGGAGTCTGCAACCTATGTACTCTCCCGAGGTGATTGCAAACTCCCAACAGGTGCGTGAAGGTAGAGGATCAAGGATGTCCAAGGGTGGGGGCTGGTGAAGAGTAGAGGAGAGTAAATCATCGCAAGGGTGGGGGCTGTTGAGGAGAGTAGACAGGGAAAACACAGGAAAAAGGTCCAGGGACAGGCGAATCCTCACACACAACATACATGACATTTATGGCACTGATACATTTGTGACAGAAACGGTATTCAAATATACAGTACTGTTACCCCTAGATCCTGACAGAGTATATACATATTATGGGGAGGGGACTGTACATTAGGAGGGGGTGGGTGGGTGGGAGAGAAATATACATACGGCGGGGAGGGAATATATACATGCGGTGGGGAGGAGACTGTCTATTAGGAGGTGGTGGGGGTTTTGGGCATTTACGGTGGCCAGTTTCGAATTGCAGCCTCCCGTAGGTGCTCTTTAAGAGCGGTTTTGAATGTGGGTAGGGATTCACATTCCTTTACAGCTTTGGGTAGGGCGTTCCACATTGATGTGGCATAATTGCGAAACGTGTTTAGTCCCTTGTTTGAGCCGAATCTGGGTTTAACATGATTTGTTGAGCTTCCTCTGGTGTAGTGGTTGTGGTATTCACTGACCTTTGGGAAGTATTTTGACATGTACATGGGTACCTTAGTCATATAGTGTATCTTGTAGACCAGGCCCATTGCAAGTTGCTGTACTCTGTCGTCTACTCTAAGCCATCCTAGGTTGTCAAAGTGGGCAGGTGTGAGGTGGGTTCTGGGGTTCAGGTCAAGTAGTAGTCTGACCAGTTTGTTTTGTGATGTTTGTAATTTTGTTTTAAGTGCCTTTGAGGTGCTTTGGTACCATGAGGTGCACGCATAGTCGTAGTACCCTTGAATGAGTGCTCCTGCCAGAGTCTTCAGGGTATTCTTGTTTACCAGAGAGGAGATCCGGTACAAGAATCGAGTTCGTTGGTTGACTTTTTTTATTACATTGGATGCCATTTTGTCACAGGAAAGATTTGCCTCTAGGATGGAACCCAGGTAGGTAATTTCATCTTTCCTTGTGACAATATTGTCACCCACTGTAACTGAGAAGCCGTCGATCTTGCTGAGTTTGTTATTTGAACCGAAGAGAATGGACTCTGTTTTGCCCATGTGTAATGATAGTTTGTTATCAGCGAGCCATATGCAGATTTTGCCTAGTTCCGAGCTGAGGGTTTTTTCAACCTGCAACTTGTTCTTGTCAGAGACCAGCAGGGCTGAGTCGTCCGCAAACAGGAACAAGTTGCAGTCACAGGCTGACGACATGTCATTTGCATAAATTAGGAAGAGTAGCGGTCCTAGTATGCTTCCTTGTGGAACACCACAGCTCACTGTGAGGGGGGGGGGGGGGGATAGAGTACCGTTTACCTCTACCATCTGTTCTCTCCCCTCCAGGTAGGATTGCATCCAGCTCACTGATAAGCTATCAAAACCAATTGCTTTTAGCTTGTCAATCAGAATGGAGTGATTGACAGTGTCGAAGGCCTTTTGTAGGTCCAGCATGACCATGCCGGTTGGTTATGTGTTTTGGCTATTTGCGGTTTTTAGATGGGAAGCACCTCTAATCAAATCAAATCAAATGTATTTGTAAGGCCCGACAACACACGTTAATGTCCCCATGGGCCGGACACGTGTTCTTTAAACAAGTCAAGAAGAAACATAACAATAAGTCAAGAACAAAACAAGAACACCATAAGGTCCAACAAATTTAAAATAAATGCAAATAAATAATATAATAATACCAGCAATGTCATTAACTCAATCACTCATACACATTCACTCAGTCACGGTTAGTCACTCTGCCCCTAGTAGCGGCTCACAGGCACTGCACTTTGTGTAGGACGAGTTTACTTCACATCTATGAATGTGTCCTCGTTTGTATACTGGTATGTTGTAACACAAAACTAGTGATTCTCAAAATACAATGCAATTCTTACTGTATTTAATCATTCATTGTTCCTTAAAGAATGACGTAATGTGAATGTTTCAGATCATCTATTGGATCTATAGATGTCTCTCGTCAACTATACTGCAATGCACTGCTAGCTGGTTTACCGGTACCGCCACCAAGCCACTTCAACTCATACAGAACGCAGCCGCCCGCCTGATCTCCAACCAACCAAAGTCAGCCCACGTTACCCCACTAGAGAGCTGCACTGGCTTCCCATTGCCGCATGAATCCGCTTCAAGGTCCTTGACCTGGCATAAAGTGCAGTGAGGGGAACGGCTCCTGCCTACCTCTGGCCAATGGTCTCTAACTACACACCTTCAAGACCCCTCCGCTCTACATCTTCTGGCCGCCTCAGACCCACTCCTATTTGAGCTCAGGGGGGGTCATTAAAGAGAAGCCGGCTATTCTCGGTGCTCGCTCCACAATGGTGGAACAAACTTCCCACCACAGTCAGGACAGCTGAAACCCGCCCAGTTTTCCACCGTCGACTAAAAACACACTTCTTCAATCAATATCTGAAATGGAGGAAAAAAGAAGAAGAAAAAGAATACTAAGCATCCTACTGTCTTTTACTATTATGCACTCTGCTACTAAGGAATCTACCTTCCCTATACTACAACCTACTATGCTAATATGTTTATACTACTATGCACTCAACTCAAGACTGTAGCACTCAAGTTTGACACTTGCTTAGCTGCCCTTCCTGCTGTTGAACTTGTAAGTCGCTTTGGATAAAAGCGCCAGCTAAATAAATGTATATACATTTATCTGTATCTGTATATAAATATATACATATATCTGTATATATACCCACACTATACACACTGCATATACTTTTATCTATATCTGTATATATTCCATACCTACTCTTATTAATGCCTACACTCACTGGATTCTGTCTACCATGGAGCGCTGAGATTTATCACACATTTTAAAGTCCTTACTCACCACTACTTTGTATTCTCGGGTGGGATGGTCTGCCCTGTCCACCTGCAGACTCAACCATTGGCATATCATTATTTATAAGGCTATCCTTGGACTGCTGCCAACTTACCTACAGATGTACATTCTCCAGAAAAGTATGGGCCGTTATGGTCTTCGTTCCCAGGGCTTATTTTTACTAACTGTCCCTCGGGTCCGTACTGAACTGGGAAAAAGGGCGTTCAGATATGCAGCTCCCTCCACCTGAAATCAGCTACAAAACCACCTGAACTTGCATGAGCTGGTCTCATTGGTTGCTTTTAAAACCCTTCTAAGCGATATGGAATCCAGCACATCTGGCTGCAGATGTTTTGACTGACTATAAATGGTTCTGTGAATTGTCCTTGTTTTTGTTTTAATTGCTATGTTTGTTTTTTAAATAGTTTTCGTCTGTAAAACTGTAAAAAAAGAACTGTGAAATTGTAACTGTGCAGCTGCTATCTTGACCAGGACGCTCTTGTGAGAGAGATTTTTTTTTTTATCTCAATGAGACTTTTTCCTGGTTAAATAAAAAGATTAAATAAAGAAATAGTTGTACCACTGGCTAGTATGGTGTATTCATACGTTTACCACTGCATATAATACTGTACATACATTAGAACAATTCATCCGTAGCTTCATGTCACACTGTATATTGCAATGCACTTTACTGTTGCTTTGCTCTCTGGTTAGACACCAACTTCATTCCATTGTACTGTACTTGTGCTGTGTAATGATACAACAATAATGTAATGTTATTAACCATTAAAACAACATCTGTACACGCCATCCTTTAAATTCTGAGCAAAGCCCCCCAAAAGATAGCAGACAAATCTTTTCCAAAGACAATTCTTTTTATTAAGAAATAAAAAAGTTTTACATCTTTGTAAAACCTGTTTAAATACACATATTTTTTCGTTTTTCTTTCATTTTTTTGTAGCTTACAGGTTAGCCATAGAAAAAAAATAAAACCTTTCAAATTCTTTAAAAATGTTTCTCCATGAATTAAAAACATTTCCCCTTGTACATTCTCAAAAAGGAAGGGCTGGTATGTGGTATGATGCAGGAGAAACATGGATCAGTGGAAACCATGATCAGAATGAGTTTAAATCTACTATAAACAGAGCGCATGGGGAGGATGAGACACACTCTGTTCTACAAAAGCAATAGTCTTAAATTCATCCTTATTCCATTGTAATGATGGGCTAGCACCCCGACGGAACCACAGAGTCCCAGCAGAATAACAACAGCACCAGTAGATTTGAACCCTTTCACTACCACACTACAGGTTAACCTTTCACTACCACACTACAGTCTGTAGTGTGGTAGTGAAAGGGTTGACCTTCTGTAGTGTGGTTGTGAAAGGGTTAACCCTTTGTCATGTGGCAGTGAAAGGGTTAACCCTTTGGTAGTGTGGTAGTGAAATGGTTAATGATGGGCTAGCACCCTGACGAGATCACAGAGTCCCAGCAGAATAACAACAGCACCAGTAGATTTTCATTTGAGTTTTTAATTTTCCATTCGGGCCTCCTGCCTCCCGACTAATTTTAGGCTCAAGACCCTGATTGGGATACAATCCATATGGTCCAATATTCAAATCCAGGCTAGGGTCACGAGAAGTGGTAGCATAGCCCTGGCAAGCTAGGGAAGATGTCCATCCTTGATTGTAAGCCCAATGAACAGAAACATATTTGTGCTAAGATGCTTTAGAGAAATTGGGTTCAATTATCTGCTTTCACAGATAATAATGGTGACTTGACAATTATAATTGGTGTTATGACACCTATTGTATATTAAGTCAAATCTAAATTGGTCTAATGACACCTCTGTGGCTGCATTTACACAGGAAAAAAATCTGATTTTAAACCCTCGATCTAATAGTTTTTCACACTAAATCAGCAATGAAAAGAGGATCAGATGCGGGTTACAGAGTTAAACATGCCATATGTAAAACAAACATATTTTATGTTTCTGTGCTAATGCCGCCTACATCATTTGGTTTTATAGTTTCTTTGATAAAAGCGCCCTGAGGGTTCCAAACTTGTGGAGGGAGGGGGTCTGTTGGACAGAGCTTATAGTTTCCATTGCAACGGTAGATATGGTCAACTCGGGGGGGGGGGGGGCATAGATATTGCATTCTAGATTTTATCTCATGTTTGATTGATATGGTAGCCATAGATAAAGTTTAGTGGCAGTGTTACTATATCTGAAAAGCTCTGTCTACCACATCTATTTCTTCAGTGATAAAGTCTATACGGCAGGATAATCATCATCGTCATCATTTGAACCTCAGTGCATCTCACATCACAAGATCTATATAATAGCTTAGTTTGGTTTAAAATGACAAAGCATTTTGCTTTTAATTGGACCCTGGAATATTCAAATTTTGTTTCATATTATAATAATTTTTTCTCATGAATTCATAGGCTATTCTCTTAAGTTAGTACCACCTATTGGAAAAACAGTGTGAAAAAAATACTTCTCTTTCTACAAAGTATTGCACATTACAAATTGCAGCTTATTTTTTTTCTTTTTTTGATTGACAGTTGTACATGATACTCCAATTACAGAGAGGTCAAATACACTTATTTGGAATACAAAAGGCAAATGTGATTTACAAACAAAATCAAAATGAAAATAAAACACAAGAAACTTGAATTTCATACAACCAACGTTGAATTTCATACTCAACATCAAGAACAATAAAAATAAAATAAAAATAAAACGAGAGAGACCTTTTCTTTTCACTTAAAAATAATCATCAGAAACTTAGCATTCACCATAAGGTGACATTTCAACATGTTTAGAACCTGGGTTGGGCATTATATCAATGTTTCACTTTTCAAAAAATAAAAGAAAAAGCATTGTCTCTGAGAAACATCTATGCTTGAAAAAGCTCAGACTATTGGATTTGAACAGGAAGCTTTTAGTCGACTTGGGAGGGGGGGGGGGGAGTGTGATAAGGCAGGGGGAGTGGATCACCGATAGATAGATAGATAGATAGATAGATAGATAGATAGATAGATAGATAGATAGATAGATAGATAGATAGATAGATAGATAGATAGATAGATAGATAGATAGATAGATAGATAGATAGATAGATAGATAGATAGATAGATAGATAGAATGATAGATAGAACGATAGATAGATCGATAGAACGATAGATATAGACAGGCAGAATGAATCAACACACAAGTGAATTAGTTACATCATGCTGGACCTCTAGGTTTCCCCCAAAATGAAATCCAGGCGATAATAACATAATGTCCTGCTTCCACTTGATGTAATGACAGACATGTTGCACACCTCCTATTAACTAAACATTGGGTTTAATTCTGTTTGAGAGTCAGATGGGGGTGGGGGTACACAATGGCATCCCATTCCACATTACAATGGAGCAAGAATTAATCTTACTGCTACCACTGATATATAGAGCAAAGATACTTATAAAGGAAACCGAGAACCGGGTCTGTACAAAATTTAGGGATCAGATGAAGCTCTATGTTTGAATTAAGATGAAATAAAGTCTATGTCTGGATCTGATTTCCGACTCATAGTAACACTAATCTGATCTTCCCACATCTAAATACTTTCTTTTCAAGCCGTGAAACTATCCAGCCTGTGCCACTTTTAAAAATCGGATGATCTGTTCTTGTGTAAACTCAAGTTTGCTTTGCTCAGGCTATAGTTTGTTTGATAACTAGTCGTGTATTGTATGGAAATATACCATATGTATATATTTTTTATGTCTCTGTCTGTGTTTTGTGTATTTGTATGTTTGTTTTTGTTTTGCTGCCATTTTGGCCAGGTCTTGCTCGAAAAAGAGATCTTTGATCTCAAGTGACTACCTGGTAAAATAAAGGTTAAATAAAATAAATATGTGGTCTAGGTTGGGTTTCTCAAAATCATCATAATGGTGGACAATGAAGTATTTTGAATTCCTCAGATGATTTGGGGAAACTTGGTCCTGGTATAATGATGATTGACGTAAACATGAAATGTGATGTATTTGTAAAACTGAATTTGTATAACATTGTAATATGTCTGGCTTGATGACACTATAGCAATGGGCCCTAACATCATTAATCATAGAATTAGAGTGCGTAGAATGGCCGCTTGTCCCAGTTTAAATGTTGATATTGATCAGTTATGGTGAACAGTTTAGATGTATGACCAAAGAAGCTGCTATGATACTGTATATCAGGAAGAGAGAACCTTGGGGACTTCTCGATAATTGAATGATGTCATTGGCTTCTATTTCCACTCCACCTGAACTTTGTTAATGGTGAAGCTATTGGGATTTCCATTGGTGTTTTGCAGGAACCTTGAAATCAAAATATCTTTTCATTTCTACTAAATGCTAAAAATGCATGGGCTTCAATAGGAAGATCAATCCGATTTTCCTCAATTCCTGAAATGTTCCGGAGACAAAAGGTTTCCCCTGCAAGACACAGACCATTTCAAAGTCCAGTAAGGAGGGAAATGGATAGAAACATAGGACCTAGACTAGAGGAACTAGATGAAATCCTCAAACTAGGTCATTGTTATTAATGCCACTTGAGTACAACTGTGGCGCAGGAGCTTGATGATAATGTGTACAAACACTGTACTTAACTATGGTGGACAGTCTACACACACCAGACAAATACAACACTCAACCTCAGTGTGGCCAGGAGGCGACACGTCTGCAATGAACAGGAGTTAGTATAGGCATAACATAAGAGCCATAGAGTTGAGTGGCAGTTTTCAGCGACTGCCACGTTATCTCCAAAACCTCGCTCAGTGTCTGGTGAGTTGGGCTAATTTAGCATCTCAACGTGGGGATGTAATGAGGGGCATTTGTGTTGCATTTACATTTACATTTACATGTTGCAGTAGAGACTTTGTAGCTCTAGACATGGGGCGGAAACATGGCACCCATGGCACATCCTGGCCAAACTCTTCATCAATAACTCTGGGCAAATCTACCATTTGACAGGCAGATACCAGACTGGGGGTTGAGTCTCTACATACGTACATAGTCATATTGAAAATGTTCACAATATTATTATTTATCGTAATTATCATCAGAACTCTCAAAAGCACAATACACATTTAGCTGTTTACTGGTTTACAATGTCATTATTATCATTATGGCCCTTTGTTATAAAAAATTTAAAGTATTTGTTTGTTTGTTTGTTTGTTAAAATCCAGCCCAGACTGTAGACACATAGGCATATGTATATATTCCAGGGCAAGTTTTTTTTCCAGGTTGGTTTCATTGCAGTTGGCTACCTGATTTCACAATGCCTGGATAAGTATCAATACGATAAGCATCAATCATATGATATGATCAGTGTGATACCTGGCTGCTTAGTCAATGATGTGACGCAACCGCTGGGTTGCCGATGCATCACTTAGTCATTCGCTACAGCGGCCTGCCAACTGCAATGTAAGCCAATCGAAACCAGCTTATCTACGGGAGAGGAGTCGCTAAAACCCAGACATCTACAGTACTATGTATGGATTCATGTACGTTTAATATATAGTATATCTTCATCAGATCAGAAATGGTTTGCTTCTATTTAAAACTACAGCAATTATCATCAATAGTAAATACCAATAACAATATAGTCTTAATAAAAAACATTATAAACACCGACAGAGAAAAAAAAACAATAATAATGTAACTTCCTCTGTAGAAAACGAAACAAAATAATAATAAAAATAAAAAAGTAAGCGAAGAGCGCCTAGTGCAGCCACTATGTACTGTAAACTGGTCTAGTACAGAGAAAGAAAGAAAGAGTATCCACTACTGTACAGAACGCCACAGACGACAGACCTCAAGGGTTCAAAGCTCCACACCAAATCCTTTTCAGATTACAGATTACCTTTACACCTTTCTGTACGGGACTCAGATTACCAAAAGCATTTCAGTGATGAGGTCACCTTTGTTCCAATTTAACTCAATAGACAAAGGAGGACCTTCGTGCTATAGCCTAATACTTTTGGGAAGCCGGACCTTGGTTGGACTACACTTTACAGAAGTGGCCGATTTGTTCAAATTTAATAAAGGACCATGACGGGTAAATGCAAAGTTAAAGTTTCCCGTCACACTTTCCCCTGTAATCTTCAGTTTACAACAACATTTCTGGCAAGGGGAGGCCATCGTCATTCCACCCTAAAATTGCCACGTCACCTCCATAGCTCACTGTGTGATGACTTGCCATTGGTCAGGAAGTGCACTACGAGGAATAGTACATGTAGCAAAAATAGCTCTCAGGTAGTTAAGGTATCAAAGTATTCCAAAAAGATTTGAAATGTGACTTTTTAGCCTGATAAAGTGTACTGGACAGACAGACAGACAGAAAGCTAGCTAGCTTAGCGGTAGGTAGGTGTGTGAGGAGCGGAGAGTGTTCTCACAGAGAGCCTCCTTCTTTTCTCACATCATGGTTTCTACGATGGTGTGGGTTGGCCCCTTCATCAGCAGCCCCTTGTTCCCGTTAGGGTCCAGGGGGTAGGACAGCTCCGCGGGACCACGGTGGTCAGCGGGACGCGAGCTTGCCCCCCCACGCACCGGGGCTGCCACAGCCTTGATCCTCTGGAAGAGAGAGAGAGAGAGAGAGAGAGAGAGAGAGAGAGAGAGAGAGAGAGAGAGAGAGAGAGAGAGAGAGAGAGAGAGAGAGAGAGAGAGAGAGAGAGAGAGAGAGAGAGAGAGACACACACACAAGTTATATAACAACTGTATATATAACTATGGTAACAATGTAACTGGCATGCCATTAATCCTCAACGCCACCATGGGGTTAATTGCAGCATAAAGGTCTATAACCAAGCCAAACATTCGACAAATGATTAGAATTCAAGTTTCAAGTTTCAAGTTTCTTTAATAGTTGTCATACAGAAGTACAGAATACTTTTATACAAAATGCTTCTTACTGTTGCGCTCCAGAGACTGTGCAAGACAAGATAAGTATGAAATAAAATAACATAGTAAAATTAGAAGTAAAAAAATGAGGTCACAGTGTTCAGTTTGGCCGCTGTACAATGTTCGATGCAGAATAGACGTAATTACCATACAATATACAATACTGTGCAGTGTACTAATATACAATACTATATAGTGCAAGGCAGAAATGGAGAAATGGGACGAGGTGCAATTTAGGTACAATTCACAGTAGGTGTACGAGTTGTAGTGCAAATCCTTTATCAATTAATATAAAGTGTAAGTGTGTTTGTGTGATCTAAAGTGTGGAGAGTGGGTGCTGCAGTGTGTTGTTTGTTTGAGTGAGTGTGTGCGTGTGGGTGTGTGTGCTGTGTGCATTTGATGGTTGTTGCATAGTGATTATTGTTCGTTTAGCGATTATTGTTCGTTTAGCAGCCTGATGGCCTGGGGATAGAAGCTTCTTCTGAGTCTTTCTGTGCTCGCCTTAAGACTCCGGTATCGCTTGCCTGACCGCAGCAGTTCAAAGAGGCAGTTGTTCGGGTGGCTCGAGTCCTTAATAATTCTCTTAGCCTTCCCCTTGCACCGCTTGTTGTAAATGTTCTGGAGGGTGGGAAGCCCCCCTCCAATTGTGCGTTCGGCTGAACGTGTCACTCTTTGTAGTCTGCTACGGTCTTGTGCAGTGCTATTCCCAAACCAGGAGGTGATGTTGCCGGTCAGGATGCTCTCTATTGTACATGAGTAGAAGTTCCTAAGGATCTTCTGACTGACTTGGAACTTCCTTAGGCGCCTGAGGAAGTAGAGGCGTTGTCGTGCCTTCTTCACAACACTGTCAATGTGTGTGGTCCATGTCAAGTCCTCGGATATGTGGGCTCCGAGGTACTTGAAACTGTTCACTCTCTCAACCGGTGCCCCGTCGATGCTGAGGGGGCTGTAGTCCTTGACCCCCGACCTCCTGAAGTCCACAATCATCTCTTTTGTTTTGCTGACGTTCAGGGAGAGGCAGTTCTCCTGACACCACTGTGACAGGTTCTCTACCTCTTCCAGGTAGGCCCTTTCGTCGTTGGCAGAGATCAGGCCCACCACTACTGTGTCATCAGCAAATTTGATGATGGTGTTGTTGTTCCGCTGTGCTACGCAGTCATGTGTGTACAGGGAGTAGAGGAGGGGGCTCAGAACACAGCCCTGGGGGGCCCCTATGTTGAGCGTGATGGATGAGGAGGTGCAGTTGCCGGCTCTTACCACCTGGGGTCTGCCCGTCAGGAAGTCCAAGACCCACTGGCAGAGGTCATAGTTCAAGCCCAGGTCCCTGAGCTTGGCTATGAGTTTGGAGGGGACTATGGTATTGAATGCTGAGCTGTAGTCGATGAACAGCATTCTCACATAGTTCCCCTGCCTCTTGTCCAGGTGTGATGCTGCTGTGTGCAGCACATGGGCTATGGCGTCCTCCGTGGACCTGTTGGGGCGATATGCAAATTGCAGAGGGTCCAGGTTGATGGGGAGGGAGGAACAGATGTAGCCCTTCACTAGCTTCGCAAAGCACTTCATGGCTATGGAGGTGAGGGCTACAGGGCGGTAGTCGTTGAGGCAAGCGGGCGTAGATTTTTTGGGTACAGGGATGATGGTGGACTTCTTCAGACAGGTGGGGATGACAGCCTGTTCCAAGGACAGGTTGAAGATGTCAGTGAATACCGGGGCCAGTTGGTCGGCACAGACTTTTAGGACGCGGCCGGGGATGCCGTCCGGTCCTGCTGCCTTCCTGATATTCACTTTTTTAAAGATCCGTCTCACCTCATGCTCTGTTACCCTGAACACTGAGTCTCCATCAGCAGACCCCCCCCCCCCCCCATTGCCGTGGTTTGTAGGCTGGTGTTGTTATTCACAGCCTCAAACCTCGCATAGAAGGAATTGAGATCATTTGCTAAGGAGATGTCACTGTTCAGTTTGAGGGGGGTGCCTTTGTAGTCTGTCATTGTTCTGAGGCCCTGCCACATGCCTCTAGAGTCAGCCTGTTCAAACTGAAGTTCAACTTTATCCCTGTAACGCCGTTTTGCCTCTATTACTGCTCTCCTGACGTTGTATCTTGCCATCTTGTGTTCTTCCATGTTGCCTGTCACCAGCCCGGTGTTGTATGCTGATGTGCGCACTTTCAGAGCCTCACGGACGGATTTGTCTACCCAGGGCTTTTGATTTGGGTAGATTTTAATTTTGGTGGAGGGGATTGTTTCTTCTACCATAGTACAGACATAGTCAATCACCGTTTCGGTGTATTCGTTAATATTGGCTGTGTTATCACGGAATACACTCCAGTCTGTGCATTCCAGTGCAGCTTGGAGTGACTCCTCTGACGTCACGGCCCAACGCTTAACCTCTCACGAGACCACCGGCGTTCGCTTGAGACTTTGTTTGTACTTTGGCAAAAGAAATATGGCGGCGTGATCGCTTTTACCGAATGGACTAAGAGCCTGTGACTTGTACCCATTCTTAAATTGCGAGTATACATGGTCTAATATGTTCTCGCCTCTGGTGGGACAGGTCACATGCTGATAGAAATTCGGCAAAACCTTTTTAAGGCGCGCGCTGTTGAATTAGATTTGTATTTATTTATTATATAACATGTTATGTAAACTGAGCCTATGTAACTGGACCAACCTCAATGAGCGGTCCATCTGATTGGATGATCTTGATGACAACCACCATGGGGATGCAGATCATGGAGGCCAGGGCCAGGGTCCAGCCCACTCCGATTGACCAATCAGGATACTCATAGACCTTGTTGTACATCAATGGCTTGTATTTGACCAAGGAGAAGATGAAGCAGCTCTGGAGAAGAGGAGAAAAGAGGCACAGCTCAGCACTGATAGCTTAACAGCTACATAACCTCCACAATATCTAAAGGCTGTGCCAGTAATAATAATAATAATAATAATAATAATAATAATAATAATAATAATAATAATAATAATAATAATAATAATAATAATAATAATAGTATTATAATAGTAATTGTCATAGCTGCACTCACCATGCACAGAACAGGAGTGATGATAGTCCAGCTCCATTTCATCCAAGGATTTGGTCTGTAGCCAATCATATCCTCAATCGCATCATAGAAATTGTCAGCCCCTGCCATGAAGAAAGAAAATCATTGGCTGCTGTTACTAAAAAAAAGAAAAGAAAACTCGGAACAGATGCTGACAAAGTGCTATTGATGAGGTGATGTGACCATGAATCTTTCATACATGACTATGACACCAATTGATTTGGCATTAGCATTGGGTACATTCTGCAGATCTTCATTAGAGAATATGCGATACAGCACCTCTATAATAGACGGCCCTGCACAGTAGCACAGAGACCGGAACAGGAAGCAGATACACTGTTTGTAAATACACCAGCAGGTCGGCCCGTCCAAGACTTATTTGTTTATTGTTATCGTCCCGTTCCTTTATTAAACTGGATGGAACCAATGGAATCTTGTTCTTATTTATTTATGTGATCATGTGCATAGAGTCATACCATGAATTCCAGATTTTAAGACCACTCTAGAGTTAGGAGGCTGGTATACTCACCATAAACCCAGGCGACAGCTATACATTCAAAGAATGCCACCCACAGAAGGCACACACCGCTGGCTGCATAGTAATCAAACAGCTGGAACACATACATGCCACCCTGGAAAGAGAGAGAGAAAGAGGGGGGACAGAGAAGAAGATATAAAGAGATGGAGAGAGGGGAATAAAATACAAATCATTAGAACATCAGACTTAGTGTGTGTGTGTGTGTGTGTGTGTGCGTGTGTGTGTGTGTGTGTGTGCATATGTGTGTGTGCATATGTGTGTGTGTGAGTGCGTACAAGCACACTGGCATGTGG